>NC_136519.1:11806273-11833773 GCF_053919585.1 Euprymna scolopes | reverse complement strand
TTCGAAGTCGGTATTTCCGTCAGTGATATGCTTTACACACAAAAAGTAAATGCACTTTTTTTCCTTAAAGCAGAACTCGCACACAAACAATAGGCGATGAGATTTACCGTACTGCAGTGAGAAAATTATAATGAAGTAAGCGAAAATGGCCATATTTGATCACCCCAAATGTCTATTAATCCACTATAAGCCAACGAACTTTTCATAAAAAGAAAATAATAAAACTGAAGTTCATAACAATTATGTTTGTTTTGTTTTTTTTCGTTTACACCTGAAATGTTTTTTGTGGTGAAATATTATTAATTTGTTTTATAATAGTATAAACTCTACAATCAAATAAGTACAATTTTATATACTGTTTCCGTGCTATAAATTCTTTACATGCACGCCTCTGTTTCTAGAAAAGTGTTTATAGGTGGTAAATAGCATAAAATAATAGGTTATATATATATATATATAATTATTTTTTTTACTAATTAAATACCTACAGACACTAGTGTTTCATCCTTTCGTGAATCTTCAGTGCAGAGTGTCACAATTAACACCAGTCGAACGATTCAAACTTGGCAACACGAGACATCTCCACTCGATTAGCAAAGACCGTATCAATTCGGCTACCATTAACCGCGTGAAATAACGTTGAATTTAAACACTTTAATTTTAAATGTTCTTTACGTCAGTAATATATATATATATATATATATATATATATATATATATATATATATATATATATATATATATATATGTCGTGGGAAACAATGTTTTCATTAAATTCATTAAAATCGAAAAGTTGTACTAAATTTATTTTAATTATATTTATATCTTTTTTTTCTCATGCAGGCACGTACAAATATCTGCCATTGTATCCATGCTCGGAATTACTATACCCGACGTGGTTAGCTTGTAAATCTATTTTCATCATCCCGGGAAAGAGAATCTGATGAAAAACATTCTGTATCGTGCTAGTTTGTTATCCTGAAATAAGATCTTTTAGAAAGAGCGATTATATTGTATGTATTTTAAGCGCAGAACAGTGCAATCTTAACCGACCTTGCAATATAAGTAAAATATAAGTACTTAAACAAACAACATTATTATAAAAACAACTTGTGTAAAACTTAGTCTACGTAGCCAAAGCAACGGCCTCAATCTACAATGTAGTAGAGGCTACTGGTGCAGATCTGTGCGTCTTACTAAAACTTGTAGCGGGTCTGATAGAAGCGGTAATCTATGAAAACGATTGGAATTAATTTTATCTTATCCGAATCTAAAATATAAATATGACAAACTGTATATGAGAAGCAGATATTTATTTCATACGAGGCAATCATTTTCGTACAGTTCGTGAAAAGGATTGGAATTCATTTTATTTATCTGGATAACACAGATATACGTAGACTATACAGTCTATAGTATGTGTGTTTTCGAGAAAATATAAAGTAATTCTAATCATCGCGAATAACGTCCTTGTATAAAATATATATCGGTCTGTCGTATTCAGTGATATTTAAGTTTAATATCGATAATCTCCTTAACTTACAGTACGTTAATGAATACGTTCTCATGAATTGATGGATCTCATTCTCCCTTGATGTACTTAACCAACAAGCAGCGAAATCCCATCTTTACATGTCAGAAAGCCTCTTTCTCTAATAGCTTTCCACTAGAACTGTTTTTTGTTTTGTTTTTTTTTTACAAACGAGTCACTACTTTCAAGGCCATGAAGTCACTCAAGAATAAGGGTTAATGGGTGTACAGTGGTCAACGGAAACATATCGTAGTCATCGGTAATATTAAAAATTTAGTAAATTGGATTACTTAAGGGGGTAACTCCTCAAGAATTTGTTAACTTTTGACTTGAAGACAACCATATTGTAGTAAGTTGGAAATCAGGAAAACGGAACAGGTAGAGAAATGAATCAACAGTGAGATATTGGACTTCTTCCCCCTACTCCCCGTTTCCCTGGGTGTACTAAGCTGCAGGAGTTTAAATGTACTGTGAACAGACATATCGTTGCCGAACTGAAATAGTAATACCTCAAATTTAAGTGCCAATATGAGTTGAAAAAAGAGTAAAGAGAAATAAAAATGTATGTGCGTTAGATATAAGTATACATTTTTCTTACTCTTTTCTGTTAAGATATCTGTAACAATTAGTGATACATGATATTAATGATTGCTGACGACCTTCGTTTCCCTGTTGGCATTTCTGGTCCGAAGGCAAAAGTATTTGAAATTTATATCAGATATTTAAAAATAAGATCCGAGATTTGATATCTTCATTTCTTGATGTTTGGCCATTTGCCGTTATTGCCACAGCATATTAGTCAGCAAAGCCTGTAGCCAAATATAACAAAGCTGTCAAATATACTTATTGCTTGATTAATGTCTGAAATTTTCAAACGCAACATTTCAATGTTTATAAAGTGTATGAATACAAAGCAAGGTTATCGAACTCTAAATTATTTCAGCAAAATCCGACATTTGAAAACGCAAAAGAAATAGCAGGAGTTGCTGAGAAGCGTCAGACATATCTGGTTGGATAGGTTAGCTACCGGATACCCCTGCATCTTGAAGTAGGACACCACCCATGTACTAAAAACTAAGACGATCCAGGCGTGACTGTTCTACAATGTTGCTCGTTATTAGTCGTTGGATAACTATTTCCTCAGGTGTGTAATCCAAGCCACTACCAACATGCACACTTATAACAGAGTCGACCCTCTAAAGGCAGCAATTTTGGAGAAAGGCACTGCTATATGCGCGTAACACATTTTACATCCGCTTTGAGATTGTCCTTTTCGGAAGCGAGGGTTACATTGAAAAGATAGCTCGAAAAATAAATCATTGTGTTTCCGTATGTGTTAGATAATAGTAGGATTAAAAGTGTAAATTAGCTATTATCGATCCATCGATCCATCTATCTATCTATTTATCTATCTATCTATCTATTTATCTATCTATCTATCTATCTATTTATCTATCTACCTAAGTGGACAACAGTAGTGACCTTGCTAGGCTAAGAATAGAAATATTGTTTTGGATAAATAGGTTAAGCTGCAAGTTGATTATGTAAATAATTAGGTGATATGTTTATAGATTAAGCTGTATTTAGCAATAAACATAAGAATTTAGAAATCCAAAACAATAATCGATAAGTAGTATTGATCACGCCACATGTAGATAGCTGGCCGTTAAGGAGACGTGTACTTTAAGCTACGTCACCGGAACTGATAGGTCAAAAATATGAGAGTAGAGAGTTTGGGTTTTGTCTCCAAGGTGTGTCAACGCGCTTCAAAAAGGCTGGGAAGCGAGGCAAACAAAAGAATAAAATATGTAGACATGTAGCAGACTCAGTGAACACTGAAACATCTGAAATAAATTTATAAAATATAAAATCATTGTCCTTTGTTTCACAAAGAAGAAAGTTCAGTTATGTCTCAATCGTCTTATTGTGTCAGTATGGTGAAAATTTATCACAGCGCACAGCAGCAGCAAGACAGAAGACCTCTAGACAGAAAGATATGAAGCATAATTCTTCCTTCAAATAACACCCTCCGCTAGATAACATATATACAGCTTTTGCTTATATTTCATTACTTTTTCTTTTTCTTTTTATCGATTAAAAGATTTTGCTTTAACTATGATATTTCCACGTGAACTACAATGGGAATGTCATAAAAAGGTATTACATACATAAGCATAACGCGATCGACTCACTGAATACTGTCATTGTAGAGGTGCATGCCACTATACATAAGGACATGTTCGGCAGAGCATACGGCTCATTTTCCGTCCGCTTTGCAAGGGTCGTCCCCGCTGAATACGATCACATGGAAAAATAATATAGTATGTACACTAAATAGGTTCTAAATAAAATATTGTGTCCTTCGTATACAAATTTTGGTTTTATTTTCAAGTAAACCTTTCATAAATATTTGTTAATATTTTTAAATAGAATATGTTTTTTTTTGTTTTTTGTTAAATATTTAAGTAATCGTTTTGGCATCGGAAAATAGGCAAAAATTGTTTCGATTTTGATATTGATTCCGATACCCTAATTTTTCATATTTCCATTTCTGATCTCTATTAATCCTCCCAACACTAATATATATATATATATATATATATATATATATATATATATATATATATATATATATATATATATATATATATATATATTAGTGTTGGGAGGATTAATAGAGAGAGTTCAATTCCACAAGAGGAAACTTATCTCGATAATGCCAAGCTCAACAATTATCATTGGAGCTTAAACAATACAACAACAGGAGTATGAAATGAAGTCACAAAACTATATATTGGTGGATATAGAGTGGTCCAATCTATATCCATCAATATATAGTTTTGCGACTTCATTTTATGCTCATGTTGTTCTATTGTTGTTCTATTATATATATATATATATATATATATATATATATATATATATATATATATATATATAACATTAGATGATCATATTACATTTTTCATGTTTATTCATGCACCAGGTTTGTCGCAGACATCGATGATCATGGCTCACTATTCTCATCTGGATCATTCTACCATGATTTTCTTGAAAGTATATGATTATAATAGGCTGTAATCATTTGTTCTAGCGACAGTACTCATACAGAACGGGTATGCTTAGCCATTGTACATCAGTCAGTATCATTTACCTAACACAAGAAAGAATTGACCAGTTTTGCAAGAAATCATCAGCCTGCTCAACAGCTTATCGATCACCTGCCTGCTGCGACTTCAAGTCGCTTGATCGGTGGAAACTAAGTGGATACTCGATCTCGCCCAAAGATCACTCATTTGATAGCAGAAGGAGGGAGGCGTCTTACTGTGTCTGTTGGTGAAAGTGCTTCTTTAATTATTTAATTAGCCGTCCAATTTAGTATAATAGTAAATGTTCTCTAATGATACGGAAGACCGAAGTTCAATCGTTAGTCGAGTCATAGAAAATTGTTAAATGGTACTTCATGCCCCCCTTGCTAAAGAATCAGCATTATAGGTTGGGATCAAGGGCAAGTAGAGTAATCCTGGAAATGTAGTGACATCCATTCCTAGTATAGCAACTAATGAAAAGGGAGCATTCGGGTGGAATTGGATTATAATCGGCCACTTAACGTTATTTAATTAGCATTAAGGATGAAATGGCGAAACGCTAAAGGAAAACCTCCAATCTGTAGTGGAATAGGGACAAAAACGGATGGGAATTTTCAACGCTGCTTTCCTTTAATAATCAGTTAAGTTTTTAATCGATTAAGCTTCCCTTAATAATAACAAGAAACATTCTCAACCACTAATAGCTATGGCTAATGATACATTATCTGAAAGTTCTTCGCTCAAACTCCTCGGGTGAACACTCACGGAGAACATGAGTTGGTACAGATACATTGGGGACATTGCCGGGGCCGCTGTGAGGAAGGTGGACTCTCTCTCTCTCTCTCTCTCTCTCTCTCTCTCGCTCTCTCTCTACCGTGCTAGAAAGTTACTTATGCCTGAAAGTATCCTGTACCTATACAAGGCCACCATTTGCCCATGTATAAAGCATTGTTGTCACATTTGGACGGGTGCATCTTCTAGTCTCTTACTCTTGGACAGGGTTCAAAAGAGAGGATGCTAACGTTAAAGGTCCAGAACTGTCAGCTAGGCTTTACCCACTGTCCCATCGATGAAATGTAGCATCTCTTTGTCTGTTTTACAAGTACATTAATAGTAGATGCTCCGACGAACTACAAGTCCTTGTACGCCCTCGACATAAATACTGGCGACAAACCCGATAAACAGCAAAATCCCACCCCATACACATAAGAGATCTCTAGATCAAAAGCCTTCTAGTCCAATAGCTTCTTCCGTAGAATTGCTAGACTTTCGAATTCCCTTCTGGTTGCTTGCTTTCTCGACTGTACTGACATGCAGAATTCATGCGTAAGGCAAACCTACGTCTTGCTGCTTACCTCCATTCATAGTATCCCAGCAATTTATGTCCCATATAGTAGCTTCCTACATCAAAGTGGCACTGTGCCTCCTTTGGGTTTAAAATGCAATAAAAAATGATGAAATATACCACAACTGCCCTTTTAAATAACTTAAATTATCCTAGTCATGAACGTGCAAACAATTCAATAACTTTCGACATTTTAAAGGAATACTAGCCCATAATAGAATCAAAATTTTTAGTGTATCTTCGTTATTAGAGCAAAATTTGAAATTCGAAATTTTTAACTTCAAGTTTTTGTAAACAATTACTTCCTCCGTTTTTTACGATTATAACGCGACGGTTTATGTTTTAACAAAACCCAATTTTCGCTAATTGTCTTCAAAACTATTTTAATTAATAAGAAATTTTCTACCCTATCGTTTTTTGTAATTTTTTGATATATTTATTACTGCGACATGGCGATTAAGTAGATACTATTTGGTTTCCTTGAAATAAAATGTTTCTATTTTCTAAATCTCCCTATTTTAACAAGGAAGCACCGATTTTATTTCAAAGTAAAACAAAATACTTAAGTTTACTTGCTATACAAGTACCAGCTTATTTTAGAGTTTTATAGCCAAGACATCGGCGAGAAAAAGGAAACTCATTGAATGATGCAAAGAGAGGTAATGATGTTACCTTCGGTGCCATTGAACGAATTAGTTTTCGTACGTGCAAATATTGGCCAGCTGAGCCAATAGTTATTTCTCTTAATTGGATCAGAAGTCTCGAGGGTTTTCGATATTCGTTTCTTTTGATGCGTCTTCTTTATTCGTTGCTGCATCACGCTTCCGTTTGTAATAGAGTTTTGATAGTTACATATGCACATTCAAATGGATACACACATCTCTTTACAGGGATTCTTGTCCATCTATCGCCCTAGCATTTTCATCAGCATCTTAATGTTTCACATTACTTTTTTATAAGCAACTAACTAATAAGATATAAGTAGTATAATTATTAATCTGTAATACACAAGTTTACAAAATTTTAAAGAGGTGCCTTCAAAATGTTTCCAGACTTTTTTTTTCTATGGGCACTTTTTTGATAGTACACACATGGAACTCATAGTTCTCTTTCGTAATAATCTCCCTCCCCTGCAATTTGTAACGTTCCAACAACTTATGTAAGACTCCTCTCCCACCGGAAGTCCTCTTGTGTGAGTCTGTCAATAATCTTCGTCACTGCCTTTTTATATCAATTTCTCATAACGACAGCCTCTAAAGTTTTCCTTGAGCTTCGGAAATAACGAAAAGTCACAAAGCCTGGACTATGGGAAATGGGTAAGAAACTGTCTTCATTCCATTCTTGGTCAAATAGTCTGTGACAAGGATGGAGCACCGTTGAGACAAACTTCTCACAAATTTTCTGCATCTTTATTTCTACGCGAATTTTTGGGTGCACAGTTTCTATATTGCCATTAAACTGTGGAGTTATTGTCTATAGACACATTATCCATGAAATTCTTCATTTGAACAATCAACTGTAATGTTTTAAATTCTTTACTCCTCCCACGCCTCTCATCATCCGTCACAGACTCCCAGCTTACACTGAATCTCTTATACTGCTCAAAATTTGATGCTTGATTTATGCAAGATAGTCCAAAAATAATCTGAAGCATTCCATACGTTTCTCCAGCATTTTTCGCAGGTTAAAACAAGATTTTTTTGCATATCCTTCTTCTAAAGTGTCCTCAAATCCAGATTGCATCTTTGAAATTTGTCAGCTTCGACAATCAGGCTTTAGTAAGGTGGGTTCCAATTCCTGTTGTAGCTGTTTATTTGAACCTGATATCATAAAGATTAGCAGGTCGTCTCATAAGATGTATAGTAACATACAGAATTTTCTAGAGTCTACGGCAATTTTAAGTGCCTGTACAAAAAGTCTGGAAACCTATTGAAGACACCTCGCATGTTAGTACGTAACGTAAAACTTTCAATGTTCACCTGTTATCTGCCATTAAATTTTCAAATTCTAGTCCTTAACCACAACATTTCCAATTGCATTTACATAGCTTCGTTACGTTAAATTTTTATCTGGTATTTTAATGACTGTTTAACACTAGTATTTTCGTTTCATACTCGTCTATATAACATGGGTATATATAACGTCTCGTTTGTGTCCTTGTGTGTGAGGGGGTTACAATTACACAAACAGTATACCTTTTGTCACTGCGTCATCTCTTCTTTACGTCTGACAAAGTTGGTGATTTCATCATCTATTATTCTTCATTCCTTAACTTATACTTCCGGGGATGCAATTTCGCTGTTTTCTAACTCTTTACGCCCAACCACAATCGTATCCAGTGTATTACCCAATTCTATGTCGGGCCCGTCAACTCTTTATCCAAACAAACTTAACTCAACGTCTATATCTAAAACCATATCTCTAATTGTTTACGTCATCACCAGATGTTTTTTACAGAATTAATTCATTATTCCCATGTTCCAACTGGCTTCTGGATTCAAAATTCAGAATAAAATTCCATTCTATCAAGTTAACATTACTTGCTAGCATTTCGGATGCATATTTTCTAAACATTTTATTTAAGTAACATAAACACCGATCATAACAATAATCGTTCAGATTACTTTCCATCTCTCGGCAGTGCTCTATTGGACATTTTCAACTAGCAGGACCCGGGGAAATTCCACTTGATGAGAAATATATTTAATCAGCTAATACATTTTGATAAAGATGGTACTCTTTGTAGATAAAGCAAAAATTAGTTCTTTGAAAAGTAATAACACGTAGCAAATATAATTTTATCAACGTTTCTATGAACATAGTGTCCATTGCATTTTAAATATAGAAAGGACACAATTCAGATGAATTAGTAAGTACCGATAAATACTCAGAAGGTAATATTGTATTACATAATTTGATATAATATGGATCTCACTTGTCTGTTCAAATGTATGTATGTATGTTTGTTTGTATGTTTGCATAAAATTTTTGACAGAGGCATCGGATTTTCACGAAATCGGTATCGTTTTGAAGCACAACCTTTCGGACGACAAATGTCAAAAACATGAATTCCTTAACTCTCAACTGGGTACTTTTCTTCGGGGGGAAGGTCGCTTTTTTCGACGATATTTTCGAAAATCATCTCCGGTGTGGCGATGGGCGAAACAGCTAACGCATCATCTTTTTTTTTAATTTTCACTTCCTTTTTCTCCTTCGTGGTACGAGTTCAAACCTGCCTGCCTACTACCAGTGTTTTTTTGCGCACACAATTTTCCATTTTTTTGGCTCAATCAACACCCTTACACACACCTCTACTTTCTTTTCCGCCTTCGGGTTACGGGACTGGACCGGCCTACCTTATACAGCTTTTTGTTTTGCTTAACACACACCAACAAACACCCGGGCAACGCCGGGCATCCAGGCTAATTTGATATAAATTATAAAATCACATTCTAAAAGACAATTTTTTGTTTACTTCTTCAGTCCTGCATATCTTAGTAGATAATATTATTAATTAACGTTTCGTTGAAAATATTATTAATTAACGTTTCGTTGAAAATATTATTAATTAACGTTTCGTTGAAAATATTATGAATTAACGTTTCGCTGAAAATATTATTAATTAACGTTTCGCTGAAAATATTATTAATTAACGTTTCGCTGAAAATATTATTAATTAACGTTTCGCTGAAAATATTATGATTTAACGTTTCGCTGAAAATATTATTAATTAACGTTTCGCTGAAAATATTATTAATTAACGTTTCGCTGAAAATATTATTAATTAACGTTTCGCTGAAAATATTATTAATTAACGTTTCGCTGAAAATATTATTAATTAACGTTTCGCTGAAAATATTATTAATTAACGTTTCGCTGAAAATATTATTAATTAACGTTTCGTTGAAAATATTATTAATTAACGTTTCGCTGAAAATATTATTAATTAACGTTTCGCTGAAAATATTATTAATTAACGTTTCGCTGAAAATATTATTAATTAACGTTTCGCTGAAAATATTATTAATTAACGTTTCGCTGAAAATATTATTAATTAACGTTTCGTTGAAAATATTATTAATTAACGTTTCGCTGAAAATATTATTAATTAACGTTTCGCTGAAAATATTATTAATTAACGTTTCTCTGAAAATATTAATTAACGTTTCGCTGAAAATATTAATTAACGTTTCGCTCACGCTTTTCCCGGGTCAAGAACCGCTGTAGTTCGAAATTATTACGAATTCATTTCTTACATTATTACAATTATCATATATTATTCAAATTATATTCGAAAACAAGACTGCATCAAAGGTTGCCAGATTAGCTTTTTAAAGCTAAATTTCGCGAATTTGGCCTTTTTTCAAGCAGTTTGGCAAAAAATTACATTAAGCTTTTGGAAAACGTAACGTACAGAATAAGTAAAGTAATTAACGAACAGAATATTATATAGATAATACTAGCGGGGTGCGCCCGGCATTGCCCGGGCGTAAAATACGCCTAAATATGATATTTTAATTTGTTCAGGTTTCACATATCTATATAATTATAAAACTCAAATGGCCTTGTAACAGGTATTGTAACCCAACACCAAATTTATCACTTCCGGTTGCGCGTGCGTACATAAACATAAACCCATAACAGCTTAAAAAAATAAACACAAATTGCTGGACCGGTTTCATTGAAACAAACGGACGTCCTTAGAAAAGCGAATATCTTAAATTTATTGAATAAAAAACTTCAAGATATGGGAAGCAAACGCAAAACGCGATTACAAATAATATGAATAATCATCGATCTGTTTCATATATACGATATATATTATACTAAATAATCAACGCGACAATAAAACTATTGTTTTACGGTGAACCTTTTCAGCTCCTAATTTTTTTTCACGTTTAAATTATCCAACTGAATAATTGTTAATACTTTCTGGGTTTTTTTTACATCGTTCATTTCGTATTACGTTTAAGTTATTTTAACGCAATTTTCTTACAGATAAATCTATTTAAGCCGATGACAACCATAAAAGCATTTTACAACGGCGATTTACCAACGGCCTTCTTTTTTTATAAATTTATTCTCCATTGTTTAATACACCTTACTTAAAAATATTCATACATTTTTCTACACTACCAACATAAATAAATAAACTAGAAAATATATATTTTTTAAAATTGCGTTGCAAATAAATAATCAGATCGATATTAAAACGTATTGTTTTACTGTGTACGTTTTCAGCATCCCAGTTGTTTTGTTTATTTTTCGCGTTTAAATAAATAGATATATCAAAAATTGTAATTTAACTTTAAGTATTATGGTATCTGTTCAGTGCACATTTATCTATAAGTATGGCAAATGTCTTATAATTCAATGGCTGTAAGTTATTTTTTTTAAAAATAAACTATTATAAACAGAACAACTCATAGAAATCTATGTATATTCTTTTTTTATTTTAATATACTTTCATAAAAATGTTTCTGTTTTGTCACAAAAACTATTTTCATTACATCACAAGTGTCACGCCCATACATAAATTCCATATCTAATATAACATACTGACCCAACGGTCACGGGTAGTCTAGTATTATTATAGAGTCGTAATTGCAAAAGTAAAAAAAAAGTATTTGAGTGCAATCAACTAGAATCGAAACCGAAAGCAAAACTGCTTTGTCTCACCATGTTTTGGCCAAGTAAGCCTCTAGCCGGTTTTAGGTAGGATTGAAACCGCTATCTTCAGACAATTCTCATCTGGAACCGTAGAGATTCAACGTCTCTAACAACTGCGCCACGGTCCGGTCAGAGGTTTACTTGGCCAAAACGTAGTCAGACGACAACAACTACGGATGGCAGTGATTGCTGAGAATGCAGTAAGGAGATTCTAAGTTCTTATCCTTCGCTGTTACTAACTGACGAAGGCCAGAGGAATAGTTGGCCGAAATGTCGTGAAACAACAACTAATAAAGATGAGAATAATAGTTCGCAATCAATAAATTAATATAAATAATAGTCATCTCAATAATGAATTCCAATTAAAATAATATATGAGCCTATATTGTTCAAATTTCACAGGAAGATAATTTATATGGCTTGAAGTATTCTAACATATAGTTTGTACATAATTTCATTCAATAAATATCGTAAATCAAAAAGTCCGATCTTAAAAATAGTCTAACTCTTATAAATAAAAATAATTTTTAAAGTGAAATATTTAAGGTTACACAGGTCAGTGTTATGTGAACTATTCCCTGTAAAAATTATTCCTTTTAATCTATAACAGAAGAAAAACTATTTATAAGATCGTCAAGTGGAAACATAAACTAACCAAATATTGTAAAAAAAAAAACACAGACGGAATTTGATAAACAACATTATAATTATTATATTTATTTGTTTATTTTATTTATATTTATTTATTTATCTTATAATCTTATATATTTATTTAGTGGGCCACCGGGAAAATAATTCCCCGTAATATAAACTTATAATAATACGTATGTAATCTACATAACTTATAATATCATGCGTAAGCGTATTGTATGACTGTGCAATGCCAAGCAGCTAGAATATATATCGATATATATATATATATATATGTATATGCATTTTCAGTTATATATCCATACCTAAGTATGTATTGATTGTTTATATTTACTATGTTTAATTGTTTATTGATGCTTCTGCCATCTGATTTTCTGCTGAACTTTCAAAGATGTATGATTAAATACGAGAAAATTTTAAAACATAAAACAACAAGAAACTATTCTTAAATAGAGAAAAATAAAAACATATATTTAACGATGAGAATGAATCCTTCATCTCAATCTCCAAAACAATAATATTTGAGATTTATATATTTGAATTGATGTATCTTATTTCGATATATATATATATATATATATATATATATATACACGTGCACACACACAAACACACACATATATATATATATATATATATATATATATATATTAAAAAAAAAATGAATATGAGTATGTATATAAATTTATTCAAGATGTCAAGAAGAAAATAACGCTATATAGAAAAACAAGTTTTAAGCGCATTTCCAATATAATTTGTTCGTTGTTTAAATTACAAATAAATCCTATGTACGTATATATATATATATATATATATATATATATATATATATATATATATCGAGTTGTCTATGTAAATAAAGGTGCACTATCTAAACCTATGTAGAAAGTCTCTCTCTCTCTCTCTCTATATATATATATATATATATATATATATATATATATATATATATATATATATATATATATACTCCAAATTATAGGCTCATAAGAGTAGTGGTAGATGGACAAAAATCGGAGGCCTGCAATATAAATGCTGGAGTCCCTCAGGGATCAATCCTGGGCCACACTCTCTTCCTGATCTACATCAATGACCTCCCAAAACACATACTTAAATCATTCGTTGACATCTATGCTGATGATACGACCATCTACGGCAACACATCAAAGGCTGTCAATGACAAAGTTCTCTCGGATTCTCTCTCCTCTGATCTCGAGCGCGTGGTTCAGTGGGGGACGGTGTGGCTGGTTACCTTTAATGCATCCAAAACCAAACTCCTATCTTTACATCATCAACTCTCTGATCCCCAGCTGGCATCAATTGGGATGGATGGCTCTCGTCTGGGTGAGGCCCCGTGTTTTGACAAGCTTCTGGGTTTGACCTTTACTCCTGATCTGAAATGGAACACGTACATCAAGTCTGTTGCCAAGGTCGCTGGAAAGATGGTGGGATCCTTCTACCGCTCCAGAAAATATCTCACTACTGATGCAATTCTCTATCTATATAAAAGCCAAGTACGTCCAAGGATTGAATACTGTTGCCATATCTGGGCAGGAGCTGCTAAAAACAGCCTATCCTGCCTTGACAGAGTACAAAATAGATTTCGTGGCTTAGTGGGGGATGCCCTTTTCTCTTCCCTGCAACCTCTCTCTCACAGAAGAGACGTTGCGAGCCTATCCTTGTTTTATCGTTATTTCCATGGCAGATGCTCGTCTGAACTCCAATCTCTGGTCCCCCCTCGCCAATCTTTCACGAAAAACACCCGTCTAGCTGAATCCACTGTGAAAAATTTCCCCCACTCTATATCTGTGCCCAAATCAAAATGCGGATTCCATGAACAAAGCTTCTTTCTTAGAACTGCACGCCTGTGGAACTCTGTTCCGTCTGCCTGCTTCCCTCCGGACTACAACTTGGATGTCTTCAAGTCCAATGTTAACAAATTCCTAATGAACCGCCCCCTTAAGTAAACACTTCATCAAAGCTCCAAACTAACGTAATGTACTTGCCATAACCCTTATCCCTGAGTGGCTTCCGGGCCTTGATAAGTGGTGATCACTGTGTAAAAAAAAAAATTTCTATCGGTTTATATCCTGCACTTTTATTTACACAGACTAGAATGTATATATATATATATATATATATATATATATATATATACATATATATATATATATATATATGTATATATATATATATGTATATATATAACTATTTTATTTACTACCATAAATTAATATACGAAAGTACAAATTTATGCGCAAACTTTAAGTATTTACTTCAACGGTGATTAATACGTAGGCAGAGCTAGTTATAAACATATTCATGAAATATATATTGCGATTAAGCTACACTTAATATTCCGCGTTTCATCCAATCTAGCCTGAAGAATCCTAGAGTTGATGAAACGCGGATATTCAGTGTAGCTTAATCGCCATATATATTTATAACTTATATATATATATATATATATATATATATATATATATATATATATATATACAGGGTGACCCCCCAAATAAAGCTAAATGAACATATACTGTAGAACAGAGAGAAAAAGGGAAAAGACCCTAGTGTTTTGATGTGATGTTTAGAATATAATAACCTTGTTATGACCAAATTTTCATTTCATTCGGAGAAAACACTAAGAAACGGGGCCTAATTATAGTTGGGGCCTTTTTATGGGGTGACCCATATATATATATATATATATATATATATATATATATATATATATATATATATATATATATATATCCTATTACTATGCTGGTTGTAAGAGAGTTATTGGCGACATTTTATGTATAACTGAGAACGAGGAATTTGAAAAACGAAACACTTTATCTATCCAAAGAAGTAATATATAAAGAGAGAAAAGACGAACAGAGAAAAGCGTAAGACATTTGTGAATGTATTAGTGATAATATATCAAAACATATTCAACATATTATTGAACGAAAACAGCGATAAAAGTCTATGCAACATACCCTCATTACCACAGAAAAAAAAATAAAATGTAGAACAATTATGGCATTTTGCTAGAAAAACTACGTTTTTTCCTCTCTGCTCGCTAATGAGAACTGAATACAAAGTCGAGGATTTTGTCTGTTACCAAGTAATGGTGAGGAAGTCGACTTGAGTATGTCGACTTCCGCTGGTCTGAAACGTGGTACAAATAACTCATTTCACTCCAAAACACATTTATTATTCAGACAGTAGGAACTGCTCAGGGTAAATGCAATATAAAAAATAAAGTAAAACATGTTCGACACTAAAATAGTAACACACTAATGTCAGTAAGAAATTGCAACATTGGATGCATTTTAGATATACTGGTTTTCCATCCGCACTTTGATCGATGTTGTTATGAATGTTCCCTAACTTCTATCTTATACGAAATATATATATAGTAGAAAAATACGCTATTTAGTGTTTGCGTGAGAGAGTAAGTGACTACGATAAATGTACTTACGTATTGTTGTATGTGAAAAATTAAAAATATTTTCCAATTTTCACCGTAAGGAATCTGCGTTTATGTTGCCCGAGTCTTTTTCAGAAGAATCACTAAAAGATTTCACTTTCATTTAGATACGAGGTGCCTTCAATAAGGTTTCATACAGTTTTTGTACATGGATTGAAAATTGTAGACTCTTGAAAATTCCGTATGTTATTGCTATACATCTTTTGGGATGACTGACCAATCTTTATGATTTCGGTTTCAAATGAACAGCTAGCAGCAGGAATTGGAATGCACTCTACTTGATTGTCACAGTTGGTGGATTTTTAAAAATGCAGTCTGGAAATGAGGACAGGTCAGAAGAACGATGTGCAATAAAACTCTATGTTAAACTTGGGAAAAATGCCAGGAAAATGTATGGAATGCTTCGGACTACTTTTGAACCAATCTTGCATAAATCGAGTATCAGTTTTTTAAGAGATTCAAGGAACACAGGGTGTGTGAGAGATGATTAGAAGTGTTGGAGGAGTAAGGAAGTCAGGAAACTAGAATTGATTGGCCAAATATAGAATTGCTGGATGAGGACCGTTTTGTGTCTATTGAGACAATAAGCGCATGGTTTGATGTCAATTATGTCAAAGAGAACTCTACACACAATTATTCGCGAGAACTAAAGCTACGATAGATTTTCGCGAAGATCGTCCAAAGAGTTCTCCATACTTGTCACACGTCCAGATCTTGCACCCTTTGACTTTTGGTTATTCCCTAAGCTCTGGGAAAACCTTAGATTTTGATAGATTTTCTTGTTTCGTCTGAATTCCCGGACGTTTCCAAGAAAATGTAAATAATTAAACTTTATTTCATACTTGCTTTCTTCACGACATTTCACTTCCTAAAATATTACACATTGTACTCATACATACACACACACACACAAATATATGTGTATGTGTGTGTGTGTCTGCGTCTGTGTATGCGTATGTGTATGTGTTTGTGTGCCTTGCCTTAGAATCTTATTTGAAATGTAATAACATTCTTGTTGCTAATCCAAGATCTATAATATTTTTCTGATATTATAAGAATTCTTTTGAAATTGCAAATGTACATCCGTCGTTTCATCAAATCGAAATAAATTATAGACATTTCACGATTCTCTTTCTCAGTCCTTAAATAGTAACTCAATGATATGTCAATATTCTAGTAAGGAATCTTTTACCGACGAACGCGTGTAATAACCCAATCAAATTTAGATTCGGTTAACAGTGAGAGAATGCAGAACTGTAAACACAGTGCACGGATCAATGAAACCTTTCCCGTTGGGGGTCTACTAAGTATTGTTACATGATAAGGGCTGTCCCCTGTTCATGTAAGTATAAAAATAGAGATATTAGTTAAAATGGAAATAAGAGAAAGCAGAAATCGAACCCTGGACATAAGTTTTAAAGAACAATAGGTTTAAATGGAATGTCCAGTAAAATGTTAATTCGGATGAAATAAATAATAAATAAACTATTCAATTGTTAAAAGAATGTGGATAATAAAATATGAGTTAAATAAATTAGATATGTAGGTTAAATTCCTTTGTGGAAACAAACAAGGAAAATAGGTTATTGGGAAATCAATGTCGAAAACGTGCAAAGTCGCGCATGTTGAGACACGTGAATTTTGCTCACGTGGCCGGGATGCATGGAGTTCTCAATATAGCAGGTGGGAGTTAGTTGGTGGAGAGAGTCGGAGAGAGTCGGAGAGAGTCAGAGACAGTCAGTGAGAAAACTCAGAGACAGGCGGACGTCTGAAGCGAGACGTTACTTCAGAAACTAAAATGTGAAACTTTGAGTCCTTAATGAGGAAGTCGACCGGTCGTCAGAAAATAAATTCATCATGTGTTTGTGATAAAGCTCATCTTTGTGTTTGTGATTTCTACAAAAAGGTAAATTGTATTGTTATTATATGTCTGTGTTATAAAATGTCATTACAACAACATCTCTCTCTCTAAGATACAACATCATATGTAATAAGACAAGAACTCTCACTAAGACTCATATCATTACTAATAAGAACTCACGTAACATACTCGCACAAGTGGTATAGTCCAATACTAATAATGATAACTATATAACAACTCACAATTTGGTGTTCGTGAACCTTTTGCATCAGCGATGCAGAAACCGAACCTGGGGTCGATACCACGAAAAAAAAAGAAAAAGAAAAAGAAACACAACGTTTTAAAAGGGTCCAACATAATTAAAAAAAAAATAAATAAATAATACCACGGAAAAAGAAAAATTACACGATCACAGAATTCGAAAAAGAAAAAGAAACACAACGTTTTAAAAGGGTCCAACATAATTTTAAAAAAAAATAATAATGAATAAATAATACCACGGAAAAAGAAAAAAAATTACACGATCACAGAAATGCGAAGAAAAACAAAATGAAAAAAAAAATTTGAACATACACGCACACAGAGAACAAAAGATACAAGAAATATTAAAAAAAAAAAAAAGAAAAAGATATTCGTAGTAATGGAAAAAAAATAGTAAACAAGTCACCATGCGTAATTCATTGATAAATGAATTGGTCTGTTAAAAACACACACACACACACACATACACGCGAATGCAGAGATTGTGTAATCCATTATTGTTTTGAAATTTGTAGAAGGTCATTAGAAAATCTGTGTCAATATGAAATCATTTGGACGAATTGTTGAATTTAATCTGTCAATCAAAACAGTAATTTCAAAGGTCGCATGTACTCTCTATGAAACGGCGTGTAAATTGTTTTGAAATGCATTTTGTGTTCATAGTGAACTTTTCGGCTTTTGCGTGTTCATTTATTTTGTTTTTGAAAAAAAAGGGACAATTGTTTTGGACAGACTGTTGAATTGTTGTTTGTTACAGATGATTTTTTTTTGTTGTTAAAAAAAAAAAAAGTTATAACTGTTGCAAAATGTTTAAATGTATTAAGGTATTTTTTTTTTTGGAAAATGTTTTTATGATGTTGAACAAATATTGTAAATTGTCTTATGTATGTAATGTTATGATTTTCACAGCAAGAATTCAAAGTTATCCGTAAATATACATTAGATTAAAATGATCTAGTAGAAAATAAGTTAAGACGTATGGTTGGCTTACAGATTCAGTTAGAATTTTAGAAGGGGGACAAGAATTAAAATTACGTAAACGGGCATTTGGAGAGATTTTAGATGTGATACGCCGTAAGAAAGATGTTTTGTTTTAGCATTTGGTTTTGTTGTTTTTTTTTTAGAGATCCTAAAATTTTTTCTCCAAGAAAAGTGACTTGGTAGGGATTGATAAGCACAAGAAGTGCCCCTATCCGAAAAATTTGGGAACCTGGTTAATTAAGTGCTTAAAATAAGCTGGTTGCACGTAGACGACTCCAAGCAAAGTAGTAAATAAGTCTTGGCTTAGTTAATAAACAGGCGTTGGAAAGAATAAGAAAATTCTTAAGGGGACCAGTAAACCGATGAGAGGTAGTCCCGAGGCAATCACATATAGCTTAATGAAGTAAGAGACAGGCAAAAATATGCCGTAGATTACGTAAGAAAGATATAACCTTGTATTTTTTTTTAGAGAAGCATGAATGTGGGATATATCTGCTGGATCTTGGAAGCTCTGGTGAGAGGAAAGAAAAATCACAAAAAAAACGGGCAATTAGATAGAATTTAGGCGCAATTACGGTGTTGGGCGCGAAACGTGTTAGTTAGTTAGGGGTGATATTTCTAAATCCTCGTCGAAGTTTCAAAAATCCAAGCAAGGAAATCCGAGTGAATCCGTATGAGAGAAAAAAAAGGTATATCTTAAACTTCTGAAGCCAACCACAAAGATTTAAGTATATGAGCTTTGGTATGTCCCGTATGAGATAGTTATAGAATAAAAAAAACAAAAACAAAGCCATACTTAATAAGACTAACCATGCGGAAAGAGAGATCAGAGCACTTTTGAGACGAAGGAAGTCGTCCATTTCGAGAAAGGTGAAAACCTCTAGTCTGCGGCATATGGGTGGCTGGAAAATAGCTGATGTGAATTATAAGAATACCCTACACCCAAAAAGTAAATGCCACAAAGATCAGAAAGGTTCTGATCTTATAAAAAAAATAAATAATTGTGAAATCGGCCGTGAAGGGCTGACTAAAAGAGATTTTTTTTTGTGTTTTTTAGCCTGATCTTTCTAGCCGTGTGGTTGTGTAGATGTAAAAATAAAAAAAATAAAAATGTACTAAAGTTAAAAATGCATACATTTTTTTTTGTGAAATATGGAAGGGAGGGATGTTACATGATAAGGGCTGTCCCCTGTTCATGTAAGTATAAAAATAGAGAGATTAGTTAAAATGGAAATAAGAGAAAGCAGAAATCGAACCCTGGACATAAGTTTTAAAGAACAATAGGTTTAAATGGAATGTCCAGTAAAATGTTAATTCGGATGAAATAAATAATAAATAAACTATTCAATTGTTAAAAGAATGTGGATAATAAAATATGAGTTAAATAAATTAGATATGTAGGTTAAATTCCTTTGTGGAAACAAACAAGGAAAATAGGTTATTGGGAAATCAATGTCGAAAACGTGCAAAGTCGCGCATGTTGAGACACGTGAATTTTGCTCACGTGGCCGGGATGCATGGAGTTCTCAATATAGCAGGTGGGAGTTAGTTGGTGGAGAGAGTCGGAGAGAGTCGGAGAGAGTCAGAGACAGTCAGTGAGAAAACTCAGAGACAGGCGGACGTCTGAAGCGAGACGTTACTTCAGAAACTAAAATGTGAAACTTTGAGTCCTTAATGAGGAAGTCGACCGGTCGTCAGAAAATAAATTCATCATGTGTTTGTGATAAAGCTCATCTTTGTGTTTGTGATTTCTACAAAAAGGTAAATTGTATTGTTATTATATGTCTGTGTTATAAAATGTCATTACAACAACATCTCTCTCTCTAAGATACAACATCATATGTAATAAGACAAGAACTCTCACTAAGACTCATATCATTACTAATAAGAACTCACGTAACATACTCGCACAAGTGGTATAGTCCAATACTAATAATGATAACTATATAACAGTATGATTGTTACATTATCGACGTGATCGGTTGTTGAAAATGTCTCTGTTCAGTCTATACAGCGTGGAACGATAAAATTGTCGACCTAGAAAAAACAACATTATTTCATTTCCGTTTGATAGGAAACCATCTGCGAGTTGGATAGGTGTGTACAAATCTCAAGAGCGATAGGAGGTCATGTTTGAAAGTTACACAATCTTCACGAGCGAGATCGGTGATGCGGGGCTATAAAACTCATGATCTCTTCCAATCGAAGTTATGACAATATGACAATTGCCACCACCTTAAAAATGCATCGGTCGGTTTCCACGAATAATAGGGACGTGTCCAGGGTGATAAAAAACAAAGTTTTTAGCCACATTTATTGTCTTTGGTGTGGCTTCAAGTAAGGGCCACACCATGCCACCTAACATATTAAAAGTCGACTTGAAAGTCTACAACAAAGTGTACCAGGATATGTTGAAGAGTGTGGTGATCTCCTCGTGCAATCAGATGGCCGCTGGCAGACCCTGAGTGTGGCAGCAGGACTCTGCGCTTGGCCACAAGCCTAAAAATACTCATGCTTGGTTCCATAAGGTGTGCTACCCTTCTCTGAGTGAACCTATCCTCCCATGACATGAACCCGCTGGACTATTTCGTTTGGTCATACGTCGAGGACATCATCAACATAATCTCACACAATACCAAAACCTGCCTGATCACCATCATTCGCCGAACTCCCGCCGGCACTTGTGTAAAAACCATACTCCCAGTTCCGAACCGGTGTGGAGCCGGTGATTAAGGCTTAAAGTGGTTACATTGAATAGATGTTAGCTCTACTGTATAACTAAGTTACCTGAATTGATTTCTTAATAAAACTGTTTTTAAAAAGCTGAAGTGTTGAGACGTTTGTCGTACCGCTATATATAATGTTAACATGTACTTTTGTTGCTGAAACAAAGTATATATACACACTGACAGCGAAGTAAAAATCACAACACAGTTGATCTACAAAAACATATAGTTTTTTATTTCACTTTGACAATCAGCTTTGTTTTGATAAATTGATATCCTTGTTTTTCCATTTACTGAAAGGCGAGGGGTGCGTGGTTAACACGGTTGGGTCATGGGAAAGACGTTGTGACACGTTCTAACCTTCTATCTCCGACTGACGTTTTTCTCTGTGACGATTTCATTTATAATCACACTATTTCCAATTGGAATCTCCAATATTTTCTTTGCCCATTGTCTCAATCGGTTGTCCGATATCTGCTAAAATATTTCTGGGTCGAATTATGCATTCCATTAGACAATGGTGGGAATAACGAATTCTTAACCTTTGAACCCATATTCGTGTGTGCAACTCATTAAATATTATTATTTCCGGTGTTGCCAGTGTATGTGTTTAAGAATGATTAATCAGCAATCGCCATGTTCAATCGCATGCAATATGAAATGCTTATATAATTTCAAATCATTTACTTAAAACCCTTGTTGTAATGAAGATTTAAAAGCAACTTAACCGTTTATTGGTTAAAATATGCGTCCCTAAACACAGACTTCGAATTTTATATTACTTTATATAACTTGTCGTTCTTTTTATCATATGTTTTGCCGGTTTATTCGCATTTATATCGCTTTTATTATTATGAGTCAAATACATATTCTTCCCTATATCTCCTTCATATGCACCTTTACTTGTATCTTAAAATTCCAGATGATACCCTGTCTGGTTCAGACATTGACGGCTATGACTCTCATCTATCTCTCTTCCTCGATACATTCGTTAATTCATTGTTGCTCATCATTCTTAAACTTATTCACGCTGGTTTTCTCGATAGTGCTTGATGTATTGCCACAGCTTTCTTTGTAGTTGTACAAAGAGTAGGTTGTAGTTTCTTTCCGCCGAGCAGTATTTATACTGGTGCATTGTCCTGACCATTGTACCCCCCCCAAAAAAAAAAATCTTTTGTCATACACAACAAAACCATGAACATGAATTATTCGTGATTGCTTTCCTATTACACCAGCCATCTGCTTTCCATGATCTCACGTTACCCTGATACGGCGGCGGAAGTGGGTTCTCAAGCTTGCTCAGAAATCTCCCACAGACTTTAACATATTCCATTTTTTTTTTTACAAGGCAGTCACCACTCGGGGATAAGGGTTATTGCGTGTACAGTACGTTAGTATTGGAGATTTGGGCAGTTAATCAGAATTTGTTTACATTGGACGAAGACATCCAGATTGTAGTCAGGTGGGAACCAGGCAACCGGAACAGAGTTCCACAGGCGTGCACTTCTAAGAAAGAATCTTTGTTCATAGAATCTACGATTTGATTTTGGCACAGATAAGGAGTGGGGAAAATTTTTGACAGTGGTTTGAGCTAGACGGGTGTTTATCGTGAAAGATTGGCGAGGGGGGACTAGAGATTGGAGCTCAGACGAGCACCTATCATGGTAGTAACGATAATGACAATGTTATCCCGCCACCCTATATAGTGCCTATTATTCCTTAATGGACACTCATTTTATATAAATTAACTATCAGTATAACTGATAAAACAGAAAATAAATTGTATACCAACAATTGAAAAGACGAAATTAAAGAGTTGTTAAAACCCTACTCTCATTATTATAAAGTTGGCCGACCAGAACAGAAGAGCAAATTATCTGTTATTTTTCCATCAGTTTATTTAAGTCCGGTCTATCTATCTATCTATCTATCTATCTATCTATATCTATCTATCAGGCTAAGTAAACAAGAGATATGAAGCTATGTTTTTAAAACATGCAGAACCTTGTCAAATTTTAAGCGGAAGGTATCTGAACAGCAGACCGGACGTTGACGTGTCATCTGGCATGTGTTCTGGTTTGCGGGAGCATCGTTTGAGTTGGATTATGGCCGTCGAAGAGAGCGGATGGGTGTAGCGTCCCCCCACCGAGAAGGAGGTAACGGATCTGAAAATGGAGACTAATAGAAACCCAAAGGCCAGAATATTCACTTTTCATTCTTCTGCGAACTTCACCTGGGAATTGAAATAAAATGTTTATATAAAACCAATCATCGTCTTGGATCGTTTGAAATGTTTTTCGTCCAAGAGATTCAGCTCCTCAAAAGACAGATAACATCCCAGCTAGGCCAACAGGCAAAAGGGCCATCAACGTAGTTTAAAAGGTATGTCGTAAATAAATGTCTGACACATGCGCACGCATCAACACACCTGTACGAGACTAATCCCAGGCTGTAAAATCGACAGTCACTGATATATGTAGAAAAAACAAGCTATGGTCTAAATAGTGAAGAACCACAAACAATTTTAGTGACACGTATACACCCACAAAGACTATATATGTAACATATACCCTTTTGGGTACAGTGACAATACAACAAATATTTTTAGTTGCTGTCCCCGCCTCTCTTTTCAAAGAGGAGTTCAAACCTGATTTTCCACGGATAAAGAAGGAAAAAATGAGAAACTACACTAGACGTTAAGAGGAAAAAAAATAGATGATGAATAGAAGAATAAATCTAAAATGAAAAAGAAAGGAAAAAAGATAAACATACAGATAGACACAAACTAAGAAGAGAGAAAAAGAAAGTATATATTATTATTGTCAATTCTGACTGTATCGTTGTTTAGAAAATTTGAAAACTTATTTAGATTAGATATGACATAGTTTAAAACAAAATCGCATGTCTGCAGTTCAAAGCGTTGTTCTGTTTTGTTTTTTTGTTGTGTGTGTGGTTTTGTTTAATCATAAATATTCTTGATAATATTGAGAACAAAAAAAAACAAAAAACGAGAAAAGAGAACGCGCCTTTCTAATAGAACAGAGATTGATCTTGGTTTTGGGATTGACTTCTGTGTTTTTTTTTCTTTTCATCAATGAACTGTAAACTGTTGTATCTCTTAAGTATGTAAATGTATTTGACATTAAAATGTAATATGTGATGTATTAATATGTCTGTATTTTTTAGAAGGCTAAATGTTTTTATCGTGTTGTGATGTTCTTTTTACAAATCGTGGATTCTCGTTCAAGCAGGTGTATTTAGTATGACGCTGGCGCCGATGAGGTGTCCCCCAGCAAAGATTTTGTTACTAATTAATTGGAATGTTTGATATGGTTGAATGAAACGATTCTGAAATTTATTTATTGGGTTTTGATGATTTTTTCGTTGGGATATTTAAAATGATTTTTAGTCGACCTCAAAATTCTGCTGATGTGGTAGTTTTATAATGCACATATCTGCGTTTCTTCATATTTTGAACTTTTTGTTCCTGGTGAAATATTGTGTTTAAATGTTTACTGAAGGGAATCATTTTTTATTGCATGGAAACGATTGTATATATTTTTGCACCATTTTTGTACAATTTTGTTTATTATTTGTCATCATGTATGGTATTGTGATAATGGAGGAGTCGAGTGAGTGAGGGATTTAGAAGGAAGTGATTCGTTAGGTCATAAGTGGAGTTCGAAGCGACCCATCGGGCAAGCAGTTAAACCTTCTAGTTAGCCGTGCAAACAATCTCTTGGTTGTTGGATATTGATAAATAGTATTTACTACACTGTTATAAATTTTCTAGAGATCACGAGCTCTTGATTTCTACGACTCAATGTGTTTACTGGTGATTTCGGTATGCCACGTATTCTAAAACCCAACAGCCATGGTGCATCCAGCATTGTATGTATGCTCACCACACATTTTGGCAATCTATTCCACATTGCAGCTACCCGAACTGAAAAAAATGCCTTCCGACGATTTAGCCGAAATCATACCTGGTTCAGCCCTCTTTGTTGAACTGGCGTGAAGAGGAGGTCACGAGGCATATTGGGTTTTCTGCTCAATAATGTTCTACCCGATTATGAGATCTGGATAAAATCGGAATACAGTTTGAGATAGTATTCAATCGTTGCTTATAAAAGGTTGTATGAAGTCCGAAGACCATCCGCGTCGCAAGTATTTGAAGCTACTCAAGGTGTTTGATATTCTGAAAGAAACAGGATGACGCTTTGATGACATATTTCAGAATTGGTCGCATCAGATTATGAATAGCAGTAGACAGATCTCGATTGTCATGGTGGCAAAGAAACGGTAAATAAGAAAAAGCGCACTGCACTTCTTAATTTGCGGTCTGAATGCATTAGATAGTAAGGGTAAATGTAGAATCCACCAGAATAGATGAATTATTTTCCTGTCCAGTACCAATTAGTCATACTAAAAATAAAGTGTCATATTTGGTGTGGAAGCGACTGTTGACATTGAGAGGTAACCTCCAAAGGTTTGACGCTGTGCAAACTTGATTGAGGCATGTAAGCAGATCTTCAAAATAACTTCTGAGACCAATTATCTTTTAGCTCTCGACAAGAAAAAAACCTTCTGAAAGATCTTATCTGACAGATTATTGAGAAATAGGACGAACAACAAGCACAGGTAACTACATAGTTATGTGTTTATTCTTTCTAATTTTAAAACGTATTTTTCTGCAAACATGTTTGTATAAATGACTGAAAGAAACCCGTTACATTATTTTTTCTTGTATAAAGGTGCTTTTGTTTTTAAATTCCGGTTGTCTCAATTTCGTTTTTTTTTCCAAACTGTTTAATAGACGAGCTTTTTTTGTTGTTATTCTAATGAGTAAAAATAAATGACGTTTGTTTTTTGTAGTTATAACAAGAATATGTACGGCATAATCACGTTGACACACCGGTTCCCGCTGGATCACCGGAGTTAAGCAATGTTGAACCTGGTTAGTACTTTTCGTGTTCTTGTTAATTATTTGTGCAGACACAACATATTTCAAGAATGAGAGTTCAATAGAAAAAAACGTTGTTTTAATTTGAATAAAATAAAATATGCATCAAGTGAGCTTGAAACCAAATCACAACGTAATATTAGGTAAATAAACAAATATTTTACTTGTTTGAAATTTATCGCAAATATATTTCGGAGGTAGACTCCATCTTCGGTGGGTTGCTTTGTTTCTTTTTTCTTCTTCTTCTTCTTCTTTGCCATGTTGTGAATTTGGAGAAAGAAGTCTGTTTGTATAGATCCGCGCGTTGTATCTGGCGGTTGTATTTTGAAGTGTTTGAACTATGCGTAGGTCACGCGAGAATAACGTCAAGAATGAGAGTTACATAGAATAAAAACGTTGTTTTAATTTGAATAAAATAAAATGCGCATCAAGTGCGCTTGAAACCAAATCACAACGTAATATTAGGAAAATAAACAAATATTTTACTTGCTTGAAATTTATCACAAATATATTTCGGAGGTAGACTCAATCTTCAATGTTATATATTTGTATTTTGTAATGAGAGTCGATTCAAAAAGTCTTCGGCGAGATTTATCTAAAATAAATTTACTCATTTTTGCTTCTTTGCAGTTAAAACAATGATCATGCTACAATGTATAAGAGAATAATGTATTCAGTTAATTGCTATTTAAAAAAAAATCTTCCATGTTTACTTAGATTTTTCTCTAATCTTCTTTAAGTATTATACTTTTAAATTACTGAAAAAGCTTAGCACGTTGATATTAATTCAGATAAATTACGACTAACTTTTCTTGAATATAAATACAAACACTCAAACAACGTGCATGTTGCTAAGATTTATTTTCTTTGGCCAGTAAAGTGTATTAAAAACATAACTTAATTTTAGACTAAGGTCTCTTCTGGTGTTTTCACATTTGTAAACA
>NC_136519.1:11531273-11801273 GCF_053919585.1 Euprymna scolopes | reverse complement strand
GACATACGTACTTACATTAAAGGTAATACGATATTATTACATAGATACTTAAGCCTGACAAAGCAATGAAAATATGCAAAACCAAAGCGTAGCTAACAGTTGAAAATGTTATTTCAAACTTAAGCATGAAAATACAGTGAACATGCTATTTTATTTTAGGAATTATAGACTTATTAGCATGCCATTTCAAACTAAAACATCAGATACCAACGAATATATTTCAAACATAAGCCTTATAGACGAATGAAAAAGGTATTTAAACTAAAACAGGACAAACCGACGAAAGTCATATTTAAAATTTAAGCGTAATAAAACCACGAAATGCTATTTCTAATTTAAGCATGACAAACCAACTCGTATTGTGTTCCAAAATAGCAAAATAGACCGTGATAAACCAATGCGATGCTGTTTTAAACTTAGCGCCAGAAATCAACAAGAATATGTTTTAACTTAAGCATGATGCACTGACATTAATGCTGTTTAAAACTTAACGTGACAAAGGCCCTGTCGGTGAGACATTGGAATACGCCGACTGTCCCCCTGCAGAGGGTAAAAGTCCCTCAATGGGGGTCCTGGATATGACCTTAAACTATATCCAGTGGTGAGGCCCCAGCTTGTGGGCTTTGGGGAGTGTGGAGCCACCCTTTAATTACCATTGCTCCCAGATCCACTCTGACCCGGAGTGGTAGTACCTGTTAGGGTCCCAACTATGGGTTGAATAGAAACCGATGTGAAAACAACAAATATATTCTATTTAAAAAAAATGTTCTTCAAAATCTTTGGATTCGGCATTAAATAACCCGAAAAGGGTTGATATGCCGTAAAACAAAAACAACCAACCAACCAAATCAACGTGACAAAACCACAACGTGTTTGTTTATAACTTACACCTACAAGGCCGAGTTACCGATATAACGGTAATTTCCAAAAATTCTATATACAGAGTTACCTCTAAACCGGTATTTTTCCGACCACGTGTTTATGTGTTATCAGGGGATAAAAATTGCTACACAATCGCTGCTTAGCCTCGATTTAACGCAAGCCTAACGTTCTGCAAATGGCTTCCTTTGTTTTAGCGGAGTTGTAAGTTGTTTTGTAGACTAAAGTAGTCATGAAGCGAGCTAGTGACGAACCAAGCACTTCGACAGGACCAAGGAGTTTCTCAGTGCAAAAAGTGTTGGATAAAGTAACAGATTCTGATTCAGATGAAACAGAATTTGATCAGGAGTATGTTTCTGAATCAAGCAATGCTAGTGATGATGAATATATCGATTAAGGAGAAAGTGATGATGAATATATCGATTAAGGAGAAAGTGATGATGATTCTGATGATGCAAGTTGGCCTAGATCAAAATCGAGTGTTCAAAGTAGTGGGCGTGTCACTCAACTAGGTGGTAGAAGAGATTCTGGTGTGGTTGATGAGGGATGGAGTCGCAATTTTGTAGCTCCAAATCTATATTTTACATTTTTGTTAGGGGATCAGGCAGAGGGGCAAATTAGGTTCAGTAGCTCAGGTCTAGTAGGGTTAACCATGACAAGTAACGAGTCTTTTTGTAACATATGGGTGACGAACCAGGAAGTATGTTGCTTGAAACTTAAACGAGACAAGCCAATACGATAACTATTTCAATCTTTAACATGATATATCAATAAAGCTGCTAACTGAAACTTTAGTGTGACATATTAATAAAGATTATAAAAACTTAAGCAGTACAAACGAATAATTATGCTATTTCAAAGGTAAGCGTGATAAACCAAATAAAATGCTGTTTCGAACTCAAACATGAAAAACCAACAAGAATGAGGTTTCAACCTTAAGCATGACAAACACACAAGAATGATGTTTCAACCTTAAGCATGACAAACACACAAGAATGATGTTTCAACCTTAAGCATGACAAACACACAAGAATGATGTTTCAACCTTAAACATGACAAACACACAAGAATGATGTTTCAACCTTAAGCATGACCAACACACAAGAATGATGTTTCAACCTTAAGCATGACAAACACACAAGAATGATGTTTCAACCTTAAGCATGACAAACACACAAGAATGATGTTTCAACCTTAAGCATGACAAACACACAAGAATGATGTTTAAAACCCGAGCATGGAACAAACAAGAATGCTGTTACAAACTTAAACCTGAAAAACAACAAGGATGCAGTTTCATTTATAAAACAAACAAAAAAATACTATTTAAGAACAGGGAATAATAAACAGAAGATGTTATTTTAAACTAAGCATGACAGGCTGACAAAAATGTGACTTAAAACTTAAGCATTATAGACCAAGGGCATGATAGACTAGCGAACTATTTTAAATCCAATTATTATAGACCAATTAATATGCTATTTCGAATTGAAGCATAAAAGACGAAGATGATATTTTAAACTGAAGTATAAGAAACCAATGAAAATATTATTAACAATTTAAACATGGCAAACCCGCAATTATGCTTTTTTTAGATTTAAATGTGACAAACTAACAAAAATGGTGTTTCTAACTTATGGTATTAGCTAATAGTTTGACCATATTGAATTTATGTATAGCTGTCGTCTACGTTTTTATTGCCAGAATATTTTTTTTAAGAGGGGAAAGTCGTGTCTGTTTTACATATACGTATATATATATATATATATATATATATATATATATATATATATATATATGTGTGTGTGTGTGTGTGTGTGTATGTATTGAAGTATTGTATATATGTGTATATATATGTGTGTGTATTGAGGTATACATATATATATATATGTGTGTATTGAGGTATTATATATATATATATGTGTGTGTATTGAAGTATTATATATATGTGTGTGTGTGTGTATTGAGGTATTATATATATATGTGTTTGTGTGTGTGTATTGAGGTATTATATATATGTGTGTGCGTATTGAGGTACTATATATATATGTGTGTATTGAGGTATTATATATATGTGTCTGTATTGAGGTATTATATATATGTGTGTGTATTGAGGTATTATATATATACATATAGGTGTGTGTGTATTGAGGTATTATATATAGATATATGTGTGTAAATTGAGGTATTATATATATATATATGTGTGTGTGTATTGAGGTATTATATATGTGTGTGTGTGTGTATTGAGGTATAATATATATATATGTGTGTGTGTATTGAGGTATTATATATATATATATGTGTGTGTGTATCAAATGAAATACCTGTGATAATAGTACAGTTTTATTATTGTATAATTTATTTTTGTATACAAACATTTTAGCACGTATGAGCACAAATAGTTAAGGTATTATTTCGTTATCAGACTGCTTGATGATGCTGGATACTTAAAGAAATCATACGTGAAATATGTATGTATATGTCTAGTAAATAATATATGTATTAAGTAAGAAAACCACACACATATATTAGGACAACAATAGTATGAAATGAAGACACAAAACTATATATTGGTAGATATAGAATGGATGACTTATTGAATAATAAAATACAGGAAAAATTTGGGGGATAGTAGGGACTCTTTATGCCAGGGCATTTCGAAGCCTAATGCTTCTCATCAGAAGAGTAGAGAAGGTGTTAGGTAGCATGGGGAAGATGCGGCGTCTAGCGTAAGGTTCATAAGGGACACAAAAGGTTAAGACGAATTATAGAATGTTGGGGGAAGCTTTATTGAATTCTCCGTTGAAAAAAATACAGTTTTTTTGCACTCCAAATTAGTAGGAATAAGATTTCACCGGACTAAAACATCTGTGCAAGACCACCCTAACGAAATATTTGGAGAAATATGGAACTTTAACGGAAAGCTATAAACTATGCTTCTTGTATCTCTTGGAGATTAGAACTACTACATTAAGTAGTTACACCGATTCGATGGACCTGTCCTTCGTGTTCATAAACGAGAAAGGATGTATTCAATTTTCTAGGCCTGGCTCGTTCATAAAAACATAAATTTATGGCCTTTATAATCGAACTTAAAGAAATTTAAAGTTTTAAGGTGGACTCTTGAAAATATAGTCCCCAGTAAAGCAATCCTTTAATTTAATTTAACGCCAAGGGCCGTTTGTTCACCGAACTCTTACGTCTTCCCGGCTTATTCTACATCTATTTTTTATCTGTGTTTGTTTTTATCTGTGATTTTTAATGTGTTTTCTTATCTGCGTATATATATATATATATATATATATATATATATATATATATATATATATATTGCTTATTTTACTTTATTTTCTACGGGACCACTTACCTCTCACTCCTCAACCCCATTTCCTGCTACTATGCCCCCCACTTGTCTGTATCCCTTTCTTTTACTCACCACTAATAATTAGTATTAACAGTATTTTCATTATTATTAGTAGTAGTAGTGGTGGTGATGGTGGAGGTAGTGGTAGAAGTATTTTTACTATTATCTTTATTATTATCATTATTATTACTGCATTGTTTTTAACGCTATTACTATTGTTATTATTATTGTTTTTATCATTATTATAATCATTATTTTAATTGCTGTTATGATTATTATCCCCGTTATTATCCCCGTCATTGCTACCATAACCGTTACCATTATCTCCATTTTCACTGTTATTAACATTAATTTGGAATTTACTTCTATCACAACTATTGGTAATATTATCTTTAATGTTTATTTTTAATGCTTATCTTTAATTTTGTCTTTATCTTTATTTTTATCTTCAATATTACTTTTATTTTATTTTCATCTTTATTATTACTACTATTATTATAATTTTCATTGCTATTATCTTCCGTACTATTATAATTAGCCTACTATTTTTTGGTATATTTTTACCACTCTCATAAGTAGTAATGGTTTCCTTACTCCTCCACTTTGACATCTATATGTATACTTAACTTTTTGCATCAAGTTAAACGCACTCATAGTCATTGCCACCCTAATCTCCGATCGCCCCCTTATAATCAGATTCTCTAAGAGGAGAAACTTATAAATATATTACCGCATATTTCATTTCAGTTTTACAACATTGCATACCCCCCCCCCAAATAATTAGCGATTTTATAGCCACCATTTGCTGTTCAGGTGGCACCAATCAAAATTACCCACTCCATAGAAAATAGACCCCCCACAAACCGTTAAAATAAATTACCACGATGCAAAAATACACCCCCTATTTAACCATAATACATATACCCCTTAATCCCAATACTACGTTAAAGACCATATACAATCTTATATATCATACTATATATAACAAACTTCTCCTTATTTATTTAGAATTCAATAAAGCTTGCCTCATCATTCTAAAATTCCTCTTTATCTTTTTCCTCCTTAATGAACCTTATGCTAGACGCCGCATCTTCCCCATCCTACCTAGCACCTTCTCTACTCTTCTGATCAGAAGCACTAGGCTTCGAAATGCCCTGGCATAAAGAATCCCTGCTATCCCCCAAATTTTGCCTGTATTCCATTATTCAATAAATGATCCATTCTATATCTACCTATATATAGTTTTGTGTCTTCATTTCATACTATTGTTGTCCTATTGTATAAGCTCCAATAATTATTGTTGAGCTTGGCATTATCCGGATAAGTCTCTTTTTGTGGAATTGATCTTTCTCTTTTCCTTTTACATTAAGCTATATATATATATATATATATATATATATATATATATATATATATATATATATAAATATATATATACATATATATATATATATATATATATATATATATATATATATATATATATGATATAATATAAAGCTGAATGTCTCTGTGTGTGTGTATGTGTGTGTGTGTCTGGTCACGAATAGCCTCCTATATGGTTGACTATTTTAAAAAACTGATTACATATAATGATAGAAGATATATCGAGACATAGGAATGGGTATGTTTGATCTGGCAGAACGGTGGTCCATTAAAATTGTGGGGTCTTCGTTCGCGCCTGGTCCACAAAGTATGGAAATAAAAAAATTTAAAATTAAAAAAAAACGTTTACAAGTGTTTTTTATATAGATGTACATAATAATACTTTGATAAGTATGTTTTAACTTAAATAGGGATGGAATACTAAAATTGTAGGGCCTGCGTTCGCGCCTGGCCTTCATAAAATTGAAATAGGAACAAACTTTAATAAAAACTTTTCATATCTATCTGCGTAAGTATACTTTGATAATTATGTTTCAGTTTGAAGAAATATTGTATAATAAAATTATAGGGTGTTCGTTCGCGCCTGACCTCCATAGAATGGAAATATGTCACAAAGTTTAACAAGGTTTTTTAATGTAGATCACAAGAATATTGTGATAAGTGTTTCAGTGTGAACAGGTATGGTATAATAAATTATAGGGTGTATCTATTTTATTTTTACTTTCATCATATTTTGCTTTGGTTTTGATACCTCCAAATTCGAAGCTATCTCTTTACAACTCTTCCTTTTCATAACCTATCATACTTTCATAAATCAGAGTCACTTTTCTGTAGGCTGTTTTTGAACCCAGTCAACGACGGGTACTTTTGTTAGTATAGATATATATATATATAATGAAATACGCATCAAGTGCGCTTGAAAGGCAAATGACAACGTAATATTAGGTTAATAAACAAATATTTTACTTTATTTATCACAAATATATTTCAGAGGTGTACTCCATCTTCAGTGTGTTGTTTTGTTTTGTTTCTTTTTTCTTTTTCTTCTTCCTTGCTATGTTGTAAAGTTGGAGTAAGAAGTTTTTTTTACAGGGGGTTCATCACTTATCAAGGCCCGGAGGCCACTCAGGGATAAGGGTTATTGCGTGTACAGTAATCAATGAGATAGTATTGTAGTAATCATTAGTATTGGAGTTTTGATAGAGTGTCTTACTTAAGGGGGCGGTTTGTCAGGAATTTGTATACGTTGGATTTGAAGACACCCAAGTTGTAATCAGGTGGGAAACAGGCCAACGGAAGAGAGTTCCACAATCCTGCACTTCTGAGAAAGAAGCTCTGCTCATGGAATCTACGTTTGGATTTAGGCACAGATAAAGAGCGGGGAAAATTATTGACAGTAGTTTAAGCCAGACAGGTGTTTCTCGTGAAGGATTGGCGAGGGGGGACCAGAGGTTGGAGCTCAGACGAGCACTTGCCATGGAAATAACGATAAAACAAAGACAGGCTCGCAACATATTTTCTGTGGGAGAGAGGCTGCAGGGAAGAGAAAAGGGCATGCCCCACCAAACCACTAAGTTTATTTTGTACTCTGTCAAGGTAGGATTAGCTGTTTTCAGAAACGCCTGCCCAGATGTGGCAGCAGTACTCCATCCTTGAACGTACTTGGCTTTTATACAGATAGAGAATTGCATCAGTAGTGAGATATCTTCTGGAGCGGTAGAAGGATCTCACCATTTTCCCAGCGTTCCTGGCAACAGATTTGATGTACGTGTTCCATTTCAGATCAGGAGTAAGGGTCAAACCCAGAAACTTGTCAAAACATGGAGCCTCCCCAAGACGAGAGCCGCCCATTTCAATTGATGCCAGATGGGAATCAGAGCGTTGATGATGTAAAGATAGAAGCTTGGTTTTGGATGCAGTAAAAGTGACCAGCCATCTCTTCTCCTATTGTACCACCCACCCAAGATCAGAGGAGAGAGAATTAGAGAGAACGTACACATTTACGGCCTTTGATGTGTTGCCATAGATGGTCGTATCATCAGCATAGATGTCAACGAATGATTTAAGTATGTGTTTTGGGAGATCATTGATGTAGATCAGGAAGAGAGTTGGGCCCAGGATGGACCCCTGGGGGACTCCAGCATTAATACTGTGGGTCTCTGATTTCTGCCCATCAACCACTACTCTCATGAATCTATCAGAGAGAAATGATTTAATGATTGAGAAAACATTTCCAGTTGTACCGTAGCTGGAAATCTTGTGAAGTAGGCCCTTATGTCATACCTTACTTGTGACACACAGGAGACTTAATAGTCTGTACCGAGAAGGAGATGACTTTTCACCTGAATTCTTAAATACAAGGTTTTCCAGGGTGTTGGAAAGCACTTCTCCTTAAGGCAGCGCTTAAACAGTTTTGTAAGTATGGGGGCAAGTTCTGGTTGGAGCTTTTTCAGCACTATAACTGGAATGCCGTCAGGGCCAGTTGCTTTTCTGGAATCAAGGTTCTTGATTAGTTTGGCGACCTCACGCACAGATATTTGTATGTTGCATAGCGTGTTGTCTGTTATAAGAGGAAATACAGGGAGTTGATGGCCATTGTCGCATATGGTAAAATTAGCTGCAAAGTCCTTTGCAAATAGTCTGGCCTTGTCTGATGCTGACGAGATGACCTCAGGTCCATTGATGATAGTTGGGATAGAACGCACGCTTCTGTTCAAGATCATGTTTGATATTTGCCAGAACTGGTGGGAACCAAGCCGCTGCTCAGCTACTTTGGATTCAACAGACTGGGCATATAGCTCTCTTGCATGTTTTATTACTCTTTTACAGTGGTTGCTGGCTGTCCTGAAAACAGCTTTAGTCTCAGTACATCTATTACGTTGGTAGCTATGGAAAAAGTGATTTCTGTGCGTGATGGCAGCAGCACATTTAGGGGAGAACCATGGCTGGCTGTCATTTTTGGATGGTATAAATCGATCTATGCCTACAATTAACCATTCGGTCAGGTCTGAAACTATAGAAGACACACCCTTTTTAAACATGGAATGCAGAGGTAGGTCAGATATGAATGTATGGAAGCTATCTAAGTCAGCCATAGAGTATCCATATACAGTACGGTTGTTTGTAAACAGCCGCTCGTTGTATCTAGCGGTTGTATTTTGAAATGTTTGTTCTATGTCCCATCTCTTGAAAGCTAACAATCTGCTGTACCCTCCTCCAAGTTGCCACTTAAACTCCTACATTGCACACGCCGTTGTAGTGCAATCTTTAACTTCCAGCCCTTTACTTTCACATGCTGACCGCTTGATAGTCATCACTAAACATCTATACATTTCTACCTCTAAGACATGAATTAGAGTTCATTCCTATCCAGTTAGGTACTTTACAGCCAAAATATGAACTCAGAAGCAAAGCACTGCATTACCTAACAATGTCTCCTCCTAGATAGTGTTGCAATCATTGATACGAAACTGAACCGATACTCCTTGTTATGCAAAATGCCCCATGACTCTTAATTGAAAGCTGAAATTTCTTCCGTCAATAGTAGAAACACACTTAATACCTACAACTTCTACTTATTCGCATCTACTGAAAAATGGCCCATATATATATTTACTTAATTTCACATGATTCAAAACTTACCTCCAGTTGTTACCCTTACTGTATTGCACTTACATCTTAACACGACTGTCATCTAAAATATACAGAGATTAGGTACAATTCTTAGTTCAATTCTTAATACCTACTCATACTGTAACCTTATCCTATATCTAAGCTAACATATAAATAAAATAAAGCAAAAAAATATAAAGGAAAAGTCTTAAACACCATTAACTCCTTCTAACAAGCCTGCTTACAAACATAGTTGCTTCCACTTCATGAGCTTTACTTATCCTCTTTATCCAGTAACAATGAAATAGCAATGTCCCTTAATCACTTTGAGGAGTGTAACTATTCAGCAGATATATAACCTCTACAAACTAACCCAGTAACATTAACTAACCACGTGGTGTCGCAGAAATATCTGGATTAGGACCAAGCTGTGGAGCAAACCCTCTCAGTGCTAACGGATCCAGTAGATTGTCCCAGGTCACTCGTCTAGGAAAAAGAAAACTCTGAAACTAAACCAAAGGGAACAGAGGCCTCTTCAGTCTTGGATGACAACCTTCCTAGGGCGGTGACTTAAAAAAATTACCGGTTTGCAAAACTAAACTGCTTAAGGAGTAGATAGGCTCTGTCTATCGCCCGGCTTCCATACTCCTTCTTTGCCTATTAGTCAAGCGCAGAGACACTATCACATGATTCGACAGAAACACATAGTAGTAGATCTTGTTTCTTGTCTAGGGCAATGAATGCCGTTTTCCCCACTCCTGACACACTCAACCCCTCAAAACTGGCCACTTGGGGGTGCTTGAGTACTACATATGCATGTGCAATTAGGTTCGGTTGACCTTCTGATGGGTTGAGAGTACCGGATTGACAGTTCCTGGCTGCTGTTTCCGACTGGTAGTACAGGGCCCTAACTCTTTGGTAGCGCTTAAAGTGGCTGCTTCATCAACAGTTGTATAATATCGGGATGTTTGTAGTGCCATGTCGTGCATGGAAAGGGACCCTGCATTCATCCCCGGTGGGCTTTCCTGAGGCCACAATCCTAACTGATGAAAGGTCAGCTGATGGTCTACTTGTGATGCATGTCTGATGCTCTGCATAACCTCTTGTTTAGCTCCTCCTTACCTAAACTGAAACTTTTAAAAAATATTATGACAGTACAATCAAAAACTTAAAACCAGGCTTACGGTCAAACAAATCCAACTTGCCTCCTCCCTTGAGGCTTGCATTCACGAACATCCGTGGGCTTAGAACTAATTTCGCTGATGTTGAAGCATTTCTCCTAACAAATACCCTGGATATCTGAGCATTAAGTGAGACTAACCTACACTCCTCCATCCCTTCTAACTACTTTAACATGCCTGAATATTTCCCACTCTGCCGTGAGGACTCTGACAGACATATGCAGGGACTTAGAGTCTACATTCATAATATCCTAGAATCGGACGATCAAGCCTTTATGTGCTTTAGACTAATCATGCAACATAACATTAGCTATTTTTATTTTCTCTACCGCTCGCCCTCGACCCAGGACAGCATAGACATAGCAATCTCCCTCGACACTAGCGCATAAGTACATGTATTTGGTGACTTTAATGTCCGCCACAAAAACTGGTTGGGATTCTCTACTAACACAGACACAGCGGGCAACACAACACATAGCTTCTCTATATCTCATTCGCTATCACAAATGGCAACGTTTCCAATCCGTTTCCCTGACCAGCATGAACAACACGCATTACTTCTAGATCTGTTTCTGACCACAGTTCCCGATGATTGTATAACGAATGCCGACAGCTCACTTGGGGACGCTGATCATGCAGTGATAATGATCAAAATTGCCCAAAACTATAGAGCTAAAACTGGAGAGTCAGTGCTCCAAACAACGAGATATTATAAAATGGCTAACTGGGAAGCCATCAGAGATCTTATCAAAGATGCCTCATTGGAAAATATCTTTTCACTTCCTGCTGAACAGTGCGCCAAGGAGACCACTGACTAGTTCAAAACTGCAATTGAAGCACATGTTCCCACGCGGAAATTTTATAGCAAGCCCCACTCTCCTCAATGGTTTACTTCGACTTACGCAACTGCCATTACTCAAAGGCAGCATGCATACCACAGATTTAACCAATATAAGTCCAGTTCAAGCAGACAGAAATATACAGAAGATAGAAGTAACGTTAATAAAGAAATGGCGACAGCTAAAAGAGAATTTACTGAAACCACTAAAAAACGCATCGAAGCACAAAAATTAGGAACTCGTGACTTCTGGAAAATCTACAACAGTGTAGTAATAATGGGCAATCAACACTTCCCCCACTATCCAACAATCACGGGGTTGTTTGCTCAGCAACCGAGAAGGCTAAAGTGCTTGCCAGTCGTTTTGCCTCAAACTCCACACTGGACCCTATCAACCACCCCCAACCTTACTCTCCTTTGCGGACAGACGCCACACTAGACGATCTGAAAATCACCCCTGCTACGGTGCATGCTATCATAAAAAACCTTGACGCTTCAAAAGCATGTGGACCAGCCCTCACCCCAGCTGTGCTATAAAAAAGTGCTCAGCCGAAGTAACTTTTAGTTCTCTCCAAACTCTACAACAAATGCCTTAATTAATCTTGCTTACCTGCCTGCTGGAAAACTGCTTCTGTGATACCAGTGTTAAAGAATTCTGGCAAAAGAACTGGCCCATTAAATTATCGCCCCATTAGCCTCCTCCCCCTTTTTGCCAAAATATTTGAGACCATATCTAATCATACTCTAGTCCATCACCTTACAGATGCTAAACTTCTGACTGACCAACAATATGGATTTAGACAAGCCCGTACAACAGCAGACATCCTAACTGTAATCTCTGAACGTATATACCATTCACTGGACAAAGCGGGGGAGGGCAGAGCGGTAGTCCTAGATATATCTGAGGTTTTTCGTATGGCACGAGGGTCTCGTCAGGAAAATTAGATCATACGGTATCTCTGGTAAAATACATGACATAATGAAATCTTTCTTAGATAAGAGAAAGCTACGACGGTCGTACATTTAAACAATATGAAATAAATGCGGGAGTGCCTCTAGGGTCTATCCTTGGACCTTTATTGTTCCTAATATTCATAAATGACCTCCCCGACAAAATTACCTCTGAGATGGGTATATATGCTGATGACACCAGACTCTATAACAGGCACGACAGGAAAACAAATGAACAAATATATAAAGAAATGGCAAACACACTAGAGGATGACCTCTAATCTGTAGTGAAATGGGGACAAAAATGGATGGTCACATTTAATGCCGACAAGACTAAACTTGTTTCCTTCAATAATTACAAGAAACCTTCTCTGCCACCAATAGCAATGGGCAATGACTCTTTATCTGAGAGTACATCTTTCCCAAGAAAGATGAGTTGGAACAATTACATTGAAAGCACTGCCAGGGCCGCTGCGAAGAAGGTAGGCTCTCTATCATGCTAGAAAACTATTAACACCAGAAATATCCTGTACCTCTATAAGGCCACTATTCGCCCATGTATGGAGTATTGCTGTCATATTTAGGCTGGTGCATTTGCTATTAGTCTCTCGCTCCTAGACAAGGTTCAAAAAAGAGTCGCCAATCTGATAGGCCCTGAACTGACATCTAAGCTTCAGCCTCTTTCCCGTCGACGAAATGTTGCATCCCTCTGCCTGTTCTACAAGAATTTTAATGGTTAATGCTCTGACGAACTGCAAGCACTTGTACCACCACAACGTAGACACCCTCGACAAACCCAACAGGCAGCTAAATCCCACCCCCACACAGTAGAGATCCTTAGATGTAAAAAATCTTTTTACTCTAGTAGTTTCTTCTCCAGAACCGCTAGACTTTGGAATTCCATTCCAGGTTCCCTCTTGCCCAACTGTTACTGACGTGCAGAAGTTCAAGTGTAACGTGAACCGACATCTTGCTGCCCAAATTCCTACATATTACCCCAGTAGTTGTTGCCCCTGATAGTAGCTCCCTACACCAAAGTGGCAATGTGCCTTGTTTGGGGTGAAAAAATGCGTAGGTAACGCGAGAATAACGTCAAGGATGGGAGTTACTATAGAAACGTTGTTTTAATTTGAATAAAATAAAATACGCATCAAGTGCGCTTGAAAGCCAAATCACAACGTAATATTAGTCAAACAAGCAAATATTTTACTTGTTTGAAATTTATCACAAATATATTTCAGAGGTATACTCCATCTTCAGTGTGTTGTTTTGTTTCATTTTTCCTTTTCTTCTTCCTTGCCATGTTGTAAATTTGGAGAAAGAAGTCAGTTGTATCTTGCGGTTGTATTTTTACGTTATTCCCGCGTTGCCTACGCACAGTTCAAACTTTCAAAATACAAGAGAACATCACATGAAATCATCAAACCTGAAATCGGATAATTCTAAGTTAACCCCCTTGGCCCTTGGCTTTCTCTCTATTTTTGTGTGTTAACAAAACTAACGCCACAAAAAATAAGCGAAGAAGGTAAAAAAAGATGGAAGGACCGAGAAGAGGAAACACTAGCCTGACGTAGCTGGATGAGTTCAAAGATGACTGGGATCTCCAGGAGGCTTTAGCCACTCAAATCCCTGTGAAGATTAATGACAAATTAATGCTAATGCGAATTCATCTGCAAATGTATCGAAAGCGGTTGAGATTATTGGAAACTTGTTGTCACACAGACTCGAGAGAACATCATAAATTGATGATAGCTTGTGAGACTAATTCTAGTGAGTAAATAATAATATAGGTATGTATGTTATCTATCTATATATCTATAAAAGTAAAAGTGTCTGTCTGTGTGTGCGTGTCCGTGTGGGTACATTTTCATACGCAGTAACTCTGTCAATTTTTAGTCTACAGACTCAAAATTTAATATACAGGGTACTGCGATTTGGGAAAATCTATTTGATTTGTTTTCGGCCAGAAATTTGGCTGTTAAGGGGTCAAAGTTTAACGATTTGACTTTTGAGAACTCTACCAAACTCCTCCGACAATTTTTCGTCTAAACACTTGAAGTTTTAGACATAGGTTACTTGGACATAGATCCAACTTAATAACTTGATTTGAGCTGAAAACAATAAATGTTAAGGGGTCATAATAGGGGTCAAAGTTTTTTAAAAAGACCGTTTTGGGGTTCTTTTTTTTTGCTCAGTATACGCCTCGAAATACCCGGGCAACGCCGGGCACCCATGTTAGCATATATATATATATATATATATATATATATATATATATATATGCGTGTGTGTGTGTGTTGCAGATGCAAGACCAATGATAATGTTATTTCAAACATAAGTATGATATGGCAAGAGAAACTTCTATTTACAAGCTAAGGCTGACAGAATCCTGGACTAACAAAACCGTCTACAAGTCATCTGAGAGAGGGATACATTTAGAGTCGACGCTGTGAATACGCTATTTCGAATATAACACGACTGACGGACGGAAATGCTGTTCCAAATTTGAATGTGGAAAACCCACCGAACATGTTATTTCGCGCCTAACTGTGACAGGCCGCCATATTGACATAACATCTTCTAGACATCCGTTTAATAGATGTCGAGGTCGATAACCAAAATGGTGCCTAAAGATAAGAACGAACCAAGAAATTCAGACAAGAGAAGAGTAAAATAAAAGAAGAAAACGTGTCGTGTATCGTCATTAATTGGATGTTCTTTTCGTCTGTGTACAAGTTTCTACTAAGGAATTATTCTGATAGTTTTACTGTTGCGGATTTCTACACGAAGCAGATCATTAGCTAAGATGAAAGAATCGGTCTCGAATTCGTACGTAAAATACAAGAAAAAGCCCTCACTAAAGTAAACATACACTCAATTAAATGGTTCATATTTTTGAATTGGATATCAGTTAGTTTCCTACTTACACATCCGGAAAAAAATTTGAATGATCGTATTTGATCTAAAACGGTGACTCATGCCCATGGTTTTTATTATGAGACCGGCGGACTGTTATCCATACACAGAATTTTATAAAAGTTGAGCATATACATATATATATATATATATATATATATATATTTATTTATATATATATATATATATATATATAATTACATTGAGCTTCTGAAATAAGGATTGGTATATATTATATGAAAATATATTTCCACAGAAATATATATATATATAATTATTATCTTTTTTTTTTTTTTTTTTTACAAAGGCGTCACCACATTATCAAGGCCCAGAGGCCACTCAAGGATAAGGGTTAAAGAGTGTACAGTAGAAATTGGTCAATATAGTAATCATTAGTAATGAAAATTTGGTAAATTTGATAACTTATATGGAACGGCTCATCAAGAACTTATTTACTTTAGACTTGAACACAACCATATTGTAGTCAGCCGGAAAGCAGGAAAACGGAAGACAATTCCACAGGCGTGCAGTTCTAAGAAAGAAGCTTTGTTCATGGAATCTACGTTTAGGTTTAGGCACAGATAAAGAGTGGGGGAAATTATTGATAGTGTTTACAGCTAGACGAGTGTTTCTTGTGAAAGTTTGGCGAGGGGGGACCATAGATTGAAGCTCAGTTGAACACTTTCCATGAAAATAACGATACATCAGAGACAAACTCGCAACATCTCTTCTGTGAGATAGAGGTTGCAAGGAGGAGAAAAGGACATCTCCTACGAGGCTACGAAGTCTATTTTGAACTCTATCAAGGCAGGACAAGTCCTTTCTAGCAGCTCCTGCCCAGATGTGGCAACAGTATTCCATCCTTGGACGTACCTGGCTCTTATATAGGTAGAGAATAGCATCAGCAGTGAGATATCTACTGGATCGATAGAAAGATCCCACCATTTTTCCAGCGGCCTTGGCAACAGATTTGATATACATGTTCCATTTAAGATCAGGAGTAATGGTCAAGCCCAGAAGCTTGTCAAAACTTAAGGCCTCCTGAAGACGAGAGCCATTCATTTCAATTGATGACAAATGTGAATTAGAATGTTGATGATGTAAAGAGAGAAGCTTGGTTTTAGATGCATTAAAAGTAACCAGCCACTCCTTTCCCCATTGTACTACGTGCTCAAGATCAGAGGAGAGAGAATTGGAGAGAAATTGGTCGTTTACTGTCTTAGATGTGCTACCATAAATGGTAGTGTCGTCAGCATAAATGTCTACAAATGATGTAAGGATATGATTTGGAAGATCATTAATGTAGATCAGGAAAAGAGTTGGGCCCAGGATGGATCCCTGAGGGACACCGGCATTAATACTGTGAGCTTCTGATTTTTGCCCCTCAACTACTACTCTTATGAACCTATCAGAGAGAAATGATTTAATAATTGAGAAGACTTTTCCAGCTATACCATAGCTAGCGATCTTATGAAGTAAACCTTTATGCCATACCCTATCAAAGGCTTTAGATATGTCAAGAGCAATTGCCCTAGAAAGATTGCCACCGTCGAGAGATTTGCTAATCCTATGCGATATAACTGTAAGGACATCTGCTGTAGATCTAGCAGAACGGAAACCATATTGAGTGTCACTAAGAAGGTTATTTTTGTTGAGATGTTTGATTACTTCTGTATTTAACACAGATTCTAGCAACTTACTCATGACGCACAGGAGACTTATTGGCCTGTACTGAGAGGGGGATGAGCGATCACCTGAATTCTTAAATACAGGGCATACTGATGAGATTTTCCAGGGAGATGGGAAACTATTCTCCTTAAGACAACGTTTAAACAGTTTTGTAAGTATGGGCGCTAATTCAGGTTGAAGTTTTTTGAGTACTATAATTGGAATACCGTCAGGGCCAGTTGCTTTACTCGAATCAAGGTTTTTGATTAGCTTCGCAACATCACATACAGATATACGTATATCACATAGCGTGTTTTCTGATACAGGAGGAAATATTGGGGGTTGGCGGTCTTGGTCGCAAAGGGTAGAATTAGCTGCAAAGTTCTTGACAAAGAGTTTGGCTTTGTCAGATGCTGACGAGATTACCTCAGGTCCATTGATAATAGTTGGGATGGAGCACACGCTTCTGTTCAGGATTCTGTTTGCTATTTGCCAAAACTGGTGGGAACCAAGCCGCTGCTCAGCTACTTTGGACTTACCAGATTGAGCATACAACACTCTTGCGTTCCTTATTACTTTCTTACAATGGTTGCTGGCAGTCCTGAAAACGGCTTTAGTTTCCATACATCTATTACGTTTGAAGCAGTGGAAAAAGTGATTTCTGTGCGCAATGGCAGCAGCACATTCTGGAGAGAACCATGGCTGGCTGTTAGGTTTTTGCTGAAACTTTTTAGAGGGTATGAAATGGTCAATACCTACAATTAACCATTCAGTTAGGTCTAATACTATAGAGGACACATCCTTTTTAAACATGGAATGCAGAGGTAGATCAGATATAAATGTACGGAAGCTATCCCAGTCAGCCTTAGTGTATCGATATACTGTACGATGAAGAGGTACGTCTGGGGACTTATTACATTTCATTTTTATCTTGATTGATACAACAGAGTGGTCGGAAGATCCAAGAGGCGACAGAACAGAAACTGAACATAGTTCAGGGCAAGTTGTGAGAAAAAGGTCTAGTAGGCTCGCATACTGGCCGTCATTATCGGGCACACGGGTAGGTTCCTGAACAATCTGAGTGAGGTCATAGGCAATGGAGAAATCATGACAGAACCTCCCCTCATCATCGGTCTTGTTTGAGTGGGTCAACCATTCGACGTTGTGAACATTGAAGTCTCCACATATGTGAATGTTAGCTGAAGGATAAGTAGAAAGGACTTGGTCAATTTTCTCAGATATGCTTTGAAAGATAGTAACTCCGCTGTTGTGGGGGCGATAGAGAGTAAATATAAATGCAGTAGTGTGAGCTAAAGCAACCCGGAAGCACATATAGGGTAAGTTAGGATCTTCCCTGGAGATGTCCCTCCCACATGGAAAGCTATCTTTAATATAGGCACATATTCCATGCCCATGACGATCTTGGGGGTCAGTTTTAGAAGTTAAGTTAGAGTATCCTGAAATTGCAAACTCATCTAGGGAAATAGCCTGTCCAATGCCAGTTTCACTTAAAAATAAAAGGTCTGGTTTAGTCTCCTGTAATTGGGTTTCAACCTCTGGAAGGTTAGAACGAAGACCCTTGATGTTGGAGAAGGAGACATGGTAGTAGGGGTCTACGTCGGAAGTTGGAGAACCGGGTTTAATCGTGTATTTTTTTCTTGAAACTTGTCATGATGAAATTTTGGAATTTGTGGACTAGGTCGACAGATTTACTTAGAGCAGGACAGAGAGGGGAAATTAAGAGAGAAAAAGAAACGAAGAGTTTTTTTTTATTTGTAGCTAATGATAAGGTAAAGCCGTAACAATTACCCACTAGTATGGCATCGAGAGGCCCCACCAGAAGCTACTGCATGGTCCAGAATCCATTCACCAAATGGCAATACAGCAGCCCCAGTACTTTGCACCTGCTGATAGGACAGCCTCCTTAGTGGTTAATCCAAGGTTCGGGTCCCTGACTATCAGGCGGATAACGTCAGCCCAGACAAAACGTTTACCTTCAGCACCCTTACTAGTTACATGGCTACAAGGATAGACAATGGTTATTTAATAATGATTAAATATATATGTATATATGTGTATATATATATATATTAGGGTAGGTCGATTTTGGAACTTTAAATAGGTCAATAGATGGAAAGTTGTGAAATAACACCCTAAATCACCTGACAAAAATTTTTTTCCCAAAATTTTGTATTTTTTTGCGAAATTGAATTTAAAGACATCAATATTTGCAATCTTAGTCGTAATTTCGCTGACACCGAAATATGTATCCATAAAATTAAATCCGAGGTTAAACTAGAGTAAAATAATAAAATCTATTAAAGAGTTTATTTTTTAAAGTTTATTATTTATTTTCATATTAATTTAAATAAAATGACCAAAAACAAAAATAAAATATATTAAAATATATAGTTTCAAATACAAATGACGACTTAGTAAAAGAAGTTTTATTTATTGGATATTTTTTCGACTTTCACCGGTAGTATTTATCTGCCCCTTGTTTACATTTTTAAACCTTCGAATTCACACGAATTAATTTAAGAAAATAAACATACTATTAAAATAGTTCATTTAACAAATTAAACATACTATTAAAATATTTAATTTAACAAATTAAACACAACTATTAAAATATTTAAACTTTTTATAATTATTTTCATTTATTTATATTTCAAAATTCAGTGTTTTTTAAAGGCTGATTTTGGTTTACGAATTAGTTTTTGAACTAAACTGTATTGATTGGTAAGTAAAACATTTTTTTAAATAAATTTTGAAATTTATTTCCAATTTAAAAAAAATATTTTCGTGTGTTATCTGATCATATTATATATGTGTGTGTGTTTCTTTTTACAGATATTTTAATTTTAAAAATGGCTGGAAAAAACCCTGGAGTTTCCACTCGAAGTAAAGGAGCAATTAAATTTTCAGGTTTACCATCACCTTTGGATAAAACAGAGCCACCAACCTTTAGACAAATAATTCAATATAGCTATTTTTTAATGAACACTTATCCCCACCTTTCTTGTTATGGTATTTCGAAATTAATAGCAAATGACGTGATAAATATTTGGAAGGCTGTCAACCCTCGTTTGCCTTTGTTAAATGAAAATAGTGTTGTCGTCAAGGTGAATATGCTCTGCTTTCAGAAGGCAAAGCAAATAAATAGAAAACATCTACCTGCTGCCCAAACAAAATTCTGGAAGGAAAAAATAGATACATTATTTGATATTTCATCATGTTCGTGCAAGCTTCCCATTTTAAGTTGTGACAATATTAATGTCAAATGCGACAAAGAAAATTGCCAGACCAAGCACATCATCTGCACTTGCCCTCTGAAGCGAAAAGTAAGTTATTTTCTATTTTTATTTTTGAATTTATTATGAAAGGGATAACTTAATGTCTAAATTATGTAAATTTTGAGAAAAAACATTTCCACAGTTGAAATAAATATTTAAATCAATTTTTTCATTTTATTTTACATGCAAAATATTTTTAATTTTATATGTTAAACTGTATTTTTAATCTTAGTAAATTTCATTTTAATCTGATATTCCAGGTTCCTACAGAAGACCGAGAATATTTAAAAGACCAAAGGAGTAAAATAGGGCCCAAGGGCACATTCCAACTTGGTCCAATAGATAAAACCGCAATAAAAAAAAGAAAAGGAGAAAGAGAAATCCAACAAAAAACATCTCCCATAGAATCAACATCATCTATTCAAGATCATGTTTCTCCAAGTACATCTCTAAGTCACTCATCTTCTCCAAGTGATGAAGCAGATTACATACAGCCAGATAGTTCTCTCAAAGTGCCCTATAACCTTACAAAAATTCCAAGGTTTGCTCTTGAATTAGTCAGGGGTGATATATCCTCTAATCTTGGAGCCAGTCTTGGCAATGCCCTGCTCTTGGATTTGAGGGCCATGGCCCTAATATAGATATAAAGAATATCTATATGGATAAATGTAAAATTGATAGGGCAAAAGCTAAAGTAAACGCAGATGCCTATCAAAACCACAGCAAAAATATGGAAAATCTTTGTATAGGTGTTGATGGGAGGACAGACAAAGATACACTGCTCTACAAAGAATCAGTGGATGTAAATGGATTTCAAATTGTGAAAAAAAACAAACAAAGCATCTGAACGTCACCTCACAATAACAAAAGAAACAGCAAATGAGAGTCTATATTTGACTCACCGAATTCTTCCGGATACTGGAGCAACTGGTAATGTTCTTGCAGAGCAAGTGGCTGATGTTTTAGAGGAATTCAAAAGTTTAAGCACCATTAAGGCTGTCCTTGTTGACAACACAAATGCGAACACAGGCTGTGAAGGTGGCCTGGTTACACTTTTAGAAAATTTTTTTTTTAAATCTTCATACTATTGGTTGCTCCTTACACCAGAATGAACTTCCATTTAGGGATTTGTTCAAACATTTAGATGGCACCACAAAAAGCCCCACAACATTCAGTGGTCCATTGGGTAAATTATGTGCAAATGATTGCCATAATTTACCACAAATAGCATTTTCCGCTGTTGGGAATCCCTTGGAGTGTGAATTTGAAGACAAGGATAGCCTAAGTAGTGACCAAAGACTGCTCTACGAGTATACAGTTGGGATTTCTAGAGGTAAGGTAGACCCTAGATTTGTATCCTGGAAAACTGGACCATTGAACCAGGCTAGATGGTTAACATTGGCTATCAGGCTCATGTGCCTATGGACTCGTGGGACATATCCGCATAATCTTTCAACCAAATTGCATAGTTTGATCAATTTTATTGTAAATGTATATGCGATTTGTTGGTTTGACATTAAAAAAAATAACAAATTGCACCACCAACAAATGTACATTTATAATATGATTCCGAGAATACAGAAGCAACCAACTGAAATTAAAAAAAAATACACTTAAAAACAGTCAGTATAATGCTTTTGCATTACTGCCAGAAAATATGTTATTTTCTATGGTAAAATCAGATGAACTTGAAGTAAGAGAAGAGGGAATAAAAAGAATTTTGACCATTAGGTAAGTTAATATTTCTTCATATAAAACTTACATCAATTTATTGTGCCATTTTAAAGATTACATTTAATTTCACCAAATCTTATTAAAGCAGTATAAATTGCATTTAAAGATTAAACTCAAATTATTTTTTATATTGTTTCAGAAGAGGGGAACCAGCCAAGAAAAGACTTAAAAAGATCCCGATGATCAACTTCAAGGCTCTACACTGGACAAATTTAATAGATTTGTCAGTAAATGGAGTCTGTGAGCCACCACTTGCACAAGACTTTTCTGACAGTGAATTAGAGAGTTCATTGTTAACAGGCGAAAAGCTTGACTTGCCAGATTTCCCTTCACATTCCCAAGGTGTTGAACGAGCTGTTAAGTTAGTGACAGAGGCTTCTCAATGTGTATACGGCTTTGAAGCAAGGCACCGGTACATACTTGGGAAAGTTTTGTGCCAACAATTAAGACCCGCTTTTTCATCGAAGGGCTCTTATTTAGAACACTTTGATTCTTTATATTAAAAATAAATAATTATTTGTTTTTCCATAATTGTTTGTTGTATTTTCATATCAGGAAAAAATGTTTGTCAATACATTCAACAATTTCTGTTTAAATAATAGCATTTCAAACTCTGCGCAGTTAAGTGGGGGGGGGCTTAAATTTCAATTTGAAATTTTTTTATAATTTTGTTTCAAATTATATTCCCATCAAATAAAATAAGATTTCTTGGCTTAAATGCTGAAATTATTTAGTTTGGAGATCAATATTTAGGCTAAATCCACCAAAATCGAGGGTTTTTCCGCCCGTATTTATTTAAAATCTTTTATGTCAAATTCGCAAAAAACCGTTGAAGACTCAGATCTAATTTTTGGTATGAGTATTCAATAGGTATAGACACAACTTTCGGTCCATTAAGGTTTTGGATTTTTAGAAAAAAGTTAAAAATCGACCTACCCTAATATATATATATATATATATATATATATATATATATATATATATATATATATATATATATTAAATAATGTGATTTACAATTTGAAAATTAAAAAAAAATTTTAAAATTTAAAAATCAAATTTTAATTAAATTAAAAATCAGTTTCATAAGAAGGAACAACAACAAAATCAATTATCTGTACGATCGTTTTGGAAATCCGTGCTTTTTATTGTGGTATACATGAAGTTATGTAGAACAATTATATATAGTTTTTTTTGGTACGCACGGTATCCTCATCAGCAAATTTAGGAGGATTTTTATTGAATTTAAAAGACACCATAAATAAATCTAGCATTAAAAGTAAGGCAGATGAATCTTTTAATTTTTGTTTTTACATAACAGGTTTTAGTTTTTTTTTTACATAACAGGTTGAGTTTATATACGTAATTGTATATATATATATATATATATATATATATATATATATATATATATATATATATATATGTATATTAGAGTGCCTATGTAATGTACAAAAATGTATATTGTATAATTTCACTAGTCTTACCCGCTATTTTCGTCTCTATAAATATATGTAATACTAATATGATTTTCTGCAATTTAAGCTTAATGTTAAATTTGAACGCAATTACTTCAAAAATGGAATTTTAGAAACAAAAAAGATATATAAAAATGATCAACCCCGGAAGCACATTAGTAAAAATGTGATTTGAAATCTAACTTTGACTTTTTCCAGCTGTCTTTAAATCTTATTTGTTTTTTTATAAATATTTTATATGGATGATTTTTGCAATATATTTAATACTTTGTTGGGCTGAGAATTGGAAATTTCATAACTTCAAAAATAAGTTCCATCCTACTGAATATGACCTTTCCATTTTTTGTTATCATCAAGACATATTAAAAATATTTGATTTTTCGTTTCAGAAAAATGACTGAATTTGCCAACTGCAAACATCACACCATCAACGAACGTCTGGCTTATTAGTTGATGATCCGAATAATTATTCTTTATAATGTAAAATGAAAAAAACTATATAAAACTGCATATAGCGTATATAGCATTAGAAGAGAAATGTAAATTACCTAGCAAGTGCCACGTTCTCGCAAGATTTTTTATATTTGCATAATAATCAGAAACTCTCAATACCAGATAGTACTTATGCTACATCTCAATTGTTGAATTTCTGGGCTAAAGCCGGAATACCAACACGACATGACTACAACATTATTATCAAATTGAAAGACTTGCATAATAAAAGAAAATTACTGAAAAAAGAACTGTTCCAGGAAGACAAATACTCGGGATGCTAAAGAAGCTGAATTTATAGTTTCACATGCTGATGCCTAGGATACGATCAAGCTTGATGAAGATAAAAAGTTCTAGAATCACAGAGTTAGAAAGTCAGAAGAGGCTGCATGGGTCCTGTTGATTCAAATTTACATAAGGTTGAATGAAGCCATCTGGAGAGAAAACATCTTGCATAATGCGAATGAAAAAGAAAGAAACAAAGAAAGTGATTTGGCTACAGTCAGCAGAGCAGGATATAGTGATGAAGGTTATTTCAGTTCAGATGATGCGAAAAGATCAGGTCCACCTGTGCAATGTTCCAGTAACTCCTTAACAAGCAGAAAACGTCAGAGATCAATAAATGTCATGACACCAATAACTTCCAGCTGCTCTTGACAGAACAACAATAAGTTGCCAAAATGAAAGATATTATCCAAAATGTCAGCCCATCAATTTTCTGCCAAGAGAACCTAAAGCAGTAATTGTTGCAGGTCATTGGAGTTTCCCGATTCACGAAAAAGTACAATGACTGCAGACAGTTCTGAGCAGTTTGATTGAGAACCTGTTTCCAAGTAAAGCAATATTTCTCTAATAATGCAATATACTTTATATGCAGTTTTATAGAGTTTTTCATTTTTACATTATAAAAAAGAATTATTTAAAATCCTGTGTTATTTAAGCATATATTTCATCATATATAGTATTTTGATATCAAATAAAGAAAATTATTGAGGTGAGCGAGTTTAGAATATTAAACTATTGAAACATTTTTGCTATTAATTCCATACATTAATAGGGAAAATATTAAGAGGTAAGACTTTAAAATTTCACTGATTTGTTTTTCATTGGATCCCTTATATATATATATATATATATATATATATATATATATATATATGAGAGGCGTGCAATAAGTAATTCCTCTGACCCACTTCCAGTTATCTGTTATAGCTGAAGTTTTGCATGTTCAATGATTTATATATCTACGGGTTATGTGGCAAATTACAGCTCTGAATTAATTGTGGTTTATGTTTTACAGGTGTTTGAACTGATTCAGGTGTGAAATGGAGCCTGTTGAATATCGAGCAGTGATACGGTTTTTGTATTTGAAAGGACGCACACAGCAGGAGACTTTTGATGCAATGAAAGAAACTTATGGTGATAATGCCCCAAGTTGAGGCTGCCATTTTGGAAGATCGGCGCATTACTATTCGCCAAATAGCCCAAGATGTCAAGATTAGTACAGGGTATGTGGAAACTAGCATTGATAACCATTTGCTTATGGTGTCAGCCAGATGGATTCCCAGGTTGCTCACACCATTCCAGAAGCGAGAACGCGTCGAGTGCTTGAGATCAAGATGAGCTAAAGTTTTTCAAAAAATTGATTACACAGGATGAAAGCTGGGTCAATCACTATGATCCAGAGACCAAAGCCCAGTCAATGCAGTGGAAGCACTTGGACCCACCACCTCCAAAGAAGTCAAGGGTGCAGGCCTTCGCTGGCAAGGTCATACTCACAGTCTTCTGGGACCAGGACGGAGTAGTGAGGGCATATTTCCTCGCAAAGGGTACCACAATTACAGGAGCCTATTATGCTTAACTTTTGAGGAAATTAAGGGAAAATCAAGAGGCGGGGCAAGATCAGCAAAGGTACCCTCCTCCTGCAGGACAACGCTCCGGTCCACAACTCGCATGTCGCCAGATCAGAAGCACGGGCGTGTGGTTATGAAATCCTCCCCATCCCCCTACTCTCCTGACTTTGCAGTCTCTGACTTTCACCTCTTCCCTACCTAAACCTTGAAATCAATGAAAGAAGGGGGCGACCAGGTATGGGATCTGTTTCCACAGACTTCAGTCATGTTTGAATTCACGATGCCAGCGTTTTACAAGGTCATCTGATGGGGCATTATCACCATAAGTTTCTTTCATTTCATCAAAAGTCTCCTGTTGTGTGCGTCCTTTCAAATACAAAAACTGGATCACTACTCGACATTCAACAGGCTCCATTTCACACCTGACTACGTTATAAAAACCTGGAAAACAGAAACCACAATTAGTTCAGAGCTGTAAATTTCCACATAACCCGTAGATATATAAATCATTGCACATACAAAATTTCAGCTAGATCAGACAACTGGCAGTGTGTCAGGGGCATTACTTATTGCACGCCCCTCGTATATATATATTTGTGAAAATATATTTTATTATAACATATATATATAACTTATTTAAGAAGCTCAATATAATTACAGAGCTATATAGTGAGTAAATGATAAAAAACTATATTCCCAAAATTTATGATTTTGACCATCTTATAATTTATTCTTTTAATTCAGTTGCCATTTACAATTCGTGACAGTATTTGTTTCGTAGTGCAAAATCAATTACATAGTTATTATATCAATCAGTGAATCTATTATGCTCTTAACCCATCAGAAGAAATAGCAACAATCAATCCGTCAAAAGGAAATAAAGTGTGATTTGACATTATTAAAAATCCGAAAATTGGAAGAGAAGCTGCAAATACCTTTACTATGTTTTCCCGTTTATATAAATAACCATCGTCTATTATATAATTGCATTTTAAAAAGTGTAATAAATCTTTTAGTATTTACTTAGCACGTCTAACACATGAGAAGATTTCGTTTTTTTTTTATATATCCGTATTTCTATTTCTATTAGTCTGTCCTGCTGTCTAATCCACTTTTCCTGGAAACAATAAACCGATCTGGGTGAATTTTTATAATTAAAATATTTCAGATGTACGTTGAATGCATTCCATGCAATTGACTTTGATTAAAAATTGCTAAAATAAAATACGTAAACAGAAATAGTATTGTATTAACGATGTGGCTTTAATACATTTCTAATTTTTTTGTACGGGCATTTTAAATTGTCTTAAAATATTTAAAATTCTGTATGCTATATCTAGCCATTTTATGAGATGGCGGACGAATTTTTATGATTTCAGGTTCAAATGAACAGCAAAAACAGAAATTGGAATTACACCCCACTAAAGCTTGATTGTCACAGCTGGTGAATTTCAAAAATGCAAGACACTTTAGAAGCACGATATGCAATAAAATTCTGTTTTAAACTTAAAAAAAAAGGTCATAGAAATGTAAGGAATTTTACAGACCATCTTGCATGAATCGAGCAACAGTTCTTGAGTGGCATAAGAGATTCAAAGAAGGCAGGGAGTATGTGATGGATAATAGGAGTTGTGAACGGAGTAAGAAAGTCAGAACATCAGAGTTGATTGGCCAAATAAAGAATTTAATGGATAAAGATCGTGTGCATGTAGAGACAATAAGTGAACAGTTTGGTGTCAGTGTGGGAACTGTACACACAATTATTCGCGAGAAACTGAAGATGCAAAAGATTTGCGCGAATGCCTATCCACAATTCTATCCTTGTAACAGACTATTTGATCAAGATGGGCACCAGGACAATACCTCACCCTCCGTATAGACCAAACCTTGCTCGCCGTGACTTTTGGTTATTCCCTAAGATCAAGGAAAACCTTGGAGGCTTACGTCATGAGAAAATTGAGGAGATGAAAGAGGATGTGACGAGGGTCATTGACACGCTCACAAAAGAGGACTTCCACGGACCTTCAATAAATTGTTGGAATGATACAAGTGCATTACAGACGGGGAAGATTATTTCGAATCGAACTAAAGTTTCATGTTTCCAATATAAAAACCAGTGCCTATACAAAAAAGTATGGAAGTTAATTGAAGTCACATCGTATCGTTTAATCATCGGAAAAATTTATTTAGGTGCTGCAAAACTGTTCTGTTCAGAAAACGTATTTCTATATTGTCATGTATTTTTATATGTGTATGTATTTGTATGTATTTGTATGTATAGGACTAACTCCAAAACTAATTAGTCGATTATATTTAATAGTGTAAATAGTGTATTATATTTAATTATGTAAAACTTAGAATGACTGCGATATACATTATTTATCGCCTGATAAAGTCCGCATATTATTAATCAAGACGTTCAATTTTTAGGTCTTCCACATTTCTTTGTTTAATACACACTCATATATTATATATCATGTATAAACATAAATTGTTATTATTTTTTATTTTTATTATTTATTCAATATTCACCCTAAACAAGGCATAGTGTTATTTTGAAGTAGGGGGCTACTATCGGGAACATAAGTTACAGGGGTTTTATTAAGAGAGAGTAGTAGCAAGATGTCTGTTCACATTACACTTGAACTTCTGCATGTCAGTACAGTTGGGAAAGCAGAATCCTGGAAGGGAATTCCAAAGTCTAGCAGTTCTGAGGGAAAAAAACTATTGGAGTAAAAGGCTTTCTTACACCTAGGGATCTCAATTGTGAATGGGTGATATTTATCTGCTTGTCGGTTTTGTAGGGGTATTCACGTCGATGGGGTACAAGTGCTTGTAGTTTGTCAGAGTATTCACCATTAAAATACTTGTAGAACAGGCAGAGGGATGAAACATTTCGCCGATGGAGCAGAGGCTGAAGCCTAGACGACAGTTCAGGACCTATCAGGTTGGCGACTCTCAATTTTGAGTATTTACTTAAATATTGTTCAATATGGGAACATATACACACACACTCATATATATATATATATATATATATATATATATATATATATATATATATATATATCATAAAATAGTACATATACTTATATATAAAAGGCACTTTGTCTGTATGTGTGCGTAAGAAATAGAGAGTAAGAGGCAGTTCTCCAAGGACTCCGATGCTGGTGTTCTTTTTTAATTTTTCACAACTATAACTTATATGCCTGGAGGTGTTCTTAGGTGGGTTTTTTTAATCGAAATGCCTCCCATTAGCATCGAAAAGCGATAGCCAAAAAATCTGACAAAAAGGAACAGTCAGATTTCGACCAAAACATCACAAGTTTTTTCACCGCATAGCAGAATGACCCGGCGTATATAAACAGTAGGCCCTTTGATAAAACAGGGGCACGTTCTAAATTAATGTTTCTGTTTAGAGCACAGTTGAATAATTATACTTGACTTTTGCATTTTACCCTTTAATTAAAGTTTAATTACATAAAATAATCTTCTGAAATCAACAGAAGGTTCTCTTTAGTGAAATGTATCCTACAATGTATTAAGGACTAAGTCACGGTGGAGAGGTATGTCAAGCTCTTTTCTAGTGCACTGCAGTGGGTTCTCAGCTGTGGAATATTTCTTGATTGTCATATAATCTTGGGCTATGGCTGGTCTCCTTACTTTATGTGCACACACACACTCACCACACACACACATTCACACACACATATACAGGGTGTCCACAAAAGGCACCCTGTATATATATATATATATATATATATATATATATATATATATATATATATATATATATATATATGTATGTATATATATATATACAGGGTGCCAACAAAGTCTGGCTACATAATCTACAGGATGCTTCCAGAAAGTCTGGCTACATAATGTAGCCAGACTTTGTGGACACCCTGTATGTATATATATATATATATATATATATATATATATATATATATATATATAAAGAGAGAGAGAGAGAGAATAAATGACATAAAGTTATATTCCTAAAATCATGATGTTGATCATCTTATAATTTATTTCTTTAATTAAGATGATTTATACAATTCTTGGCGGTATCTGTTTCGTAGCGCAAAATCAATCACTTAATTATTATATCGATATAAATATATATATATATATATATATATCAATATTAATATATATATATATATATATAGATATATCAATATTAATATATATAAATATATATATAAATATATATATATATTTAAATAAGGGAGTAGTCACCAACAATGTGTATTTTTTAACATTATTTTATTATTCCGTGTCTTGGTTTTTTCATTGAGAATTATGTTTGGATCATTGTAATAATGTTTTTAAGTCATTGAAATCGTTTTTACGCGCGTTTTAGACGTTCTGTGATGTGTCCTCGTCAGAAATTATTTTCAAATGTGTTGGAGATGTAAAAATGGCGATTTTCGTAGTTATATTGAAGTTTTTCAAGGGTTGGAGGCTTGTAAGTGTTTATTATTCATTGGCATGCTCAATTTTTATTGCTCTTTTATTGGGCTTGTGAGGGAGACCGTTGACCTGGCTGTAGTCGCTATCTCTTTCTCCATATGTTTTTTTCTTTTCCTTTAGGGTGGGGTAGGGTGTGTGTGTGTGTGTGTGTGTGTGTGCGCGCGCGCGCGTGTGTGCGTGAGTGTGTTTGCTTTTATTGGTTTGGGAATGTGTATATTGTTTTATAGTATTTGGGGGTTATTTGCTTCCTTAGGAAGACGGCTGTGATCCGAGGTCGTTACTAATGTGTATGTGTGGGGAGGGGGGACTGGCTTTTCTGAAATAAGGGTAGGGGTGCTTTCATTCTATTTTGATATTTATTTTTTGGATTCTTGGATTTTAGTATTGTGATTTTTCGTTTTAGTCTTTTCCGGTATTCCTTATATTGTGTTTGTTTAGAAAGAGGGGTGTATTTAAAATAGGGTATTTTTTAATGTTTCTATTTATTTGTCTCCCCATGTGGGTATGGTCAGACCCAGGATCGGTTCCTAAACCATTAGAAGAAAACATAAATTAAACATAAAAAACCATTAGAAGAAAACATAAATTAAACATAAAAAAATGAAAATTATTAAAAAGCTTTACTTATTGTATAAAATATAAAAAAGTTGCTGGATAAGAACAGTACACTTTAATTTAAATGACACGAGGAGACTAAATCCGTATATGGTGTTGTATCAGAATCAATATTGAGAAAACATAATTACAAGATTTAAATATTCATGTTTGAAAGTGTTGGAGACGCCCCTCCATGGGATTAATGGACTATCTCATGACGTCACATCCTTTTGTGACGTCACTTCCGGTAACGAGTACTGGTGCCCAGGCATCAGAAATTAGCACGCGGCCAAGGAGGTCGTGTGCAAACGCCCTACAGTTTAGGAATGGTATTGCTCAACCTGCTTTTTCCTGTAATATATGTGAATACATATTTGTTTCTAAAAGCCCTGTGTTCATTCGTTCTTATTACCATTTAACCCCATAACAGAAAGGAAATAATAATTTCACCTGAACAAAAAAAACTTTCCCACGCTCATTTTCTTTCCTTTTTTATTTATTATTTCCTACTTTTCTAATAAATAAAATCTTTTGTTGTGAATTTATCCATTGTATGAATCAGATTCGAATCTGAACAGCTCAGCTTATTTGCAAAGGTCCGCTGTTGGGCTGAAATAAATTTATAATGCAGTTGAGTTAAGTTTGTCTGTTATTCCTTCTTTTTACCTTTATCCATGCTCTGCCCTTTTTTTTAGCTCTCTCGCTGAAAATGCCGCACACATTTTGATCAACTTTGTCCAACTCTTTTACATTCTCTCTCTCTCTCTCTCTCTCTTTCTCTCTCCGTCCTTAATACACACACACACAAACACACACACGCATATGAATATATATATATATATATATATATATATATATATATATATATATATCGATCAAAGCTAAGATTCTTCGGAGAAAAAAATATTATTAACAAGTAAGAAAAAAAATCTGTAAGTGGCCAAGTATGGATTAGTACCGAAAACTGTTTAAATAGTGACATCGTTTTAATTGTTATATATATGTTTTTTTTTGTTTTGTTTTTGCGATACGTTTTGAATGAATACAATTATTTACGAAAGTTCATTTTCACCTAAATAATAGTAGGTATATATATATATATATATATATATATATATATATATATAGAGAGAGAGAGAGAGAGAGAGAGAGAGAGAGAGACAGAGAGAGAGGGTTCCAAATTGGTTAAATGGAAAATTATTCCCAACTAGCATTTAGGTGAAAATGCACTTTCGTAAATAATTGAATTTATTCAAAACATATCGCAAAACAAAGATATATATATATATATATATATATATATATATATATATATATATATATATATATATATATATATATATTCGTGGTCTGTATCCGTAGATAAGTTCATTAACAATTAAAACGATGTCACTATAAAACAGTTCTCAGTACTAATCCCTACTTGGCCACTTACAGATTTTTTTCTTACTTGCTAATTATATTTTTCCTCTGAAGAATCGTAGCTTTTGGGAATAAAGTCTAATTGTACATACAATAGTTTTGGTGGCCGCAAAAACGGACCGCCTCCTTTTGTCATATTTCTTGTATTTTTGTCTTGAAGCAGACTCAAATTAATCAGCGCATTTCTTTAGATGCGTCTACACATTTATGTTAAAAAGGAAGAGTTGGTTTGTACGGCGCACCTGAAAGTTTAAAATACCGTTTAAACAACTACATGCGCAAATTAAAAAAAAATCTACGTAATGAGCGTCTGGGTACCAAGAAAAGAGGCTCTGTCCGTCTCCAGGCATGTCGGCCTCATTCAGACATGTGTCTTTTATAGAACGAGTAAGAATATTCGCTCTTCGCGCGGGACTTTACTGTACACTGGGTACAAATGTTTACATTAATGTAAGCGTTGAACTCCTAATAGAGGACACTATAGTAGCAAATAATCGACTGATTTGTGATTTCTTGATGAACATACCAAACATTTTTTCTTTATTTTACCAGTGTTGCCTGCAGCTTCTGGTTTCATTCGCTGATTCTTGGGATAAGAGTCTTGGCTTTGCTCGATACACTCAAGAAATCCTTTAAGGTATTTTTTCGAGCATTTGTTGTCGATCATCCATGGGCAACTTGAATTCAATGTTCCATAATGTCCAGCACCATAAATGGCATCATTTTGCATGAAAGTCAGGGTCTTGCTTTTTGTCAGGGATCTTTGCATATGTGCAAAGATCTATTTGTTTTGGTTGAACTTTGTCCTCTGGGGGCTGTTAAGTGAAGATGTGTGCATGCGGCAGCCTTCTTTTGGTATTCAACGTTGTACAGCAAAGGTCTCAGCCTGTCAAATCCTCTTTTTTTAATAAATTCGTTTTAAGACCCTGGCAACAATATCTGGACTATCCTGAGGTTCTTGTATTTGAAAAAAATGTTCTATGATTTCTGTCCATTTTGGATATGTCGTGAAAGTGATGGATATATCGAATGAACTCGCCCGTCAAATATAATCCATGTCATCACTTTGACGCTCAAACATGTATCGAAGGCCTGAGTAATTTGTTAGACGGACCATTCGTTGATCAATCTGTTCCGGATTTAGATCTTTTCGAAGAATTGAATCCCTCAAGTTGCCATAATTGTCAGCTTTCAAGGTCTGTTGCTCCTGCCTCAGGAACTGTAAACGTTCGTTTTCCATCTTGCGGTACACATCCATCGGCCATTCTTGAAACAGCTTTCGGTACTGAAAGAATATTTCTAGCCAGCGTCATCAAATGGCAGGAATAAAATACGGTTGCGTAACTTTTCGCTCATTGTGTGCCGTCATGAAGATGTCAAAAGATGGAGAACCATAGGGATACATTAACGGGTACATTAAAGGATGGTAAAGAGGATGTAGTTCGGAGATCGTTTTTATTGTATTATTTTTAAAACACAAGACAATATCTCGGTTTGCTGTCGGTTTCCTCTTCATTAATATTCTAATCTCATAGTTGTCGAAGCATTGAATCACTGTGGGTGCTCTCCCTGCGTCCTTGGGTCTTCCCTTGCGAGAACTTTGTTTTATTCCGAGATTTCTTATCCTACCCTGTACTTGTTTGTTTTCATATTAGGCTGTTGTTCTTATGTGAAAATTCAGGCAGACTTCGGAGAATCTCTTGATTAAGTCTACTGTCACGCTCCCGACTATGTAGTTCCTCTTCTAGCCTAGCTAAGAAGTAGATTTGAATAAACTTTGCTGCTCTATCTTCCGGTAGCAAAAGACTCCCAATTTTGTGACAAACACGTCCTTGAATTCTAAAAGAAGGATTCAACCCGTGTACCGTATTTTCGTGATCAAATGAAGTCATTCGGAAACAGTTGCGTATATTTTGCAGGAACTCTTTAGAAATGAGCAAATCTTTCATCAACTGAGGCAGTGGTGAAACGCTATCAAGCACAACCTTGCAACAACAACAACAACAATAACAACAACAACAATAACAATAACAACAACAACAACAAGAGGTATTGCTTTTAAATTTCACAACTGAGCAATGCGACATACTTTATCAATTTTCTCCTATGTCAGCTGCAGTGAAAGAGTCATTTTTGTTGTAGAGAAATACTTTTCTATTGCAATTTTCTATTTCTTGTTGTCTCAAAGCTGGCATTCATTATCTAGCTGCTTCTTCAGTCATTTCCTACGGAAAAGTCATACTCTCTCTCTTTCTTTCTCTCTCTCTCTCTCTTTCTCTTTGCAGCCTCTCGCTCACGCTCTTTGAATAGGTGTAAGATTCGTTCGGTTTCTGGTTCATTCTCTCATCTCTGAGCTTCTCTAATTTATCTTTTTGTCTCCTCATCTATTTCATTTACTCTTCATCTTGCTTTTCTCAACTAACCTCGTGTACGTCTTTTTGTTGTTTCCCCGTTTGTTTCAAATTCTCGTAATACTGCTTCCCTTTTTCAGACCATCTCTGTACCTTTCTTGAATTTCTTGTGATGAATTTAACCGCCTTGCAGCATGTATAGTTCTATTAGCTTCACGTTGAGTTGCTCTTTTCAAATTTGTTAATCATGCTTTACTTTCTCTTTGACGTATTCTGTTGAGCCCCAGACATCTTTCTCTATGTGAACCGTTTTTATTGGGGCGAATTGCAGCAACTCTTAGTATATTAGCTTTTAATCTTGCCAATGTTTCTTTTACAGCTTCATTGCTCTTTCATTTGGATGGCATTTTAAGTACGTATCCGAAAGGAGAACCTATTATCTTAATTTTTTTTTCAAAGAATTATATGCATCTCAAGAAAAACAGGATACTTAAAGATCCGTTACATTGGTTTCGGCAGTGTTATTCAAGAAGGTCAAAGTAAAGAGATGCTGTGCAATAAATTCTGGTCTATGTTAGGGACCACTATCATGCCACATTTCATCAAGATTGATTGAGGAGATAGATGCGGAGGAGGCTGGTCTGATTCAAATTCACACAAAATTTGGCTGGTGGCATGTTGGCGGCCCTCAGGATCGTGGCGAACCCGAACTTAGTGTTCACCATCCCTAGTCGGAGGAGTTTATGAAGTACTTAACCAAATATATTCTTGGATCTATACCTTGAAAAATGATATGCACCATTCCTAGTAACGTGGGATATGGGAGAATACATGTACATAGGTTATGACCTTGACCTTTCCCCATAACCTTGAAAAATAGTATGCTAATTCCTATGTGGGGGACCAGCATCATGCCATTTGGTCATGGTTGGTCAAGTGGTGTAGGATATAGGAGAGTTGTGTACACACACACACACACACACACACAGACGCTACTGCTTTATATATATAGATTCCCACAACCGAACGTACAGATTGAATTAATAGACTTTATTTGTGACCCATAAAAGTACACTATTTTTTATTTATTTTTATTTTTATTTTTATTGCATATCTAAACCAACTTAACATGCCCCTTTTTATTTTTTCTTAATCTCCACTAAGGCATATACAGTGAAATGTCTGTTAATACGGCCACTTGGACGCACGGGACTAATATTTTCGACTATGTCTACTTGGAACTATGTAAGGGGTTAAACTGAAATGTCTGTGAATACTTTCAGGGAATAATAGGAAAGGAAATCCAAACTTTAGCATTCCGAAGCAATCAGATATTAGAAAGCATTCCAGCATCTAGTCATCTCAACAATTAAGGGGTGGAATTTTGTTGCTAGAAAGGTTTGTCTGGTGTGTGTACGTTGATGAAGTACAATGCAGTGAGTTCGTCAGAGCATATCACACTAAATTACGTATTAAACGAACACATGGTTTCAACATTACGGAAATAAGAAGCATATTTTATCTGATGAATGCAATATCTCTATGATACAAAATTATAGTCGGTATATTAGTCTGTCATGTTTATATTTTGATTATAATGTCGTCGCCTTGTGACAGAGCACGGATGAGCGTATGCTAGTGCACGCGAAATGACGTCATCGGTAAGGAAAAAACTATAAAAAAGAAAAAGCACGTTACAGAATACGATCATGTTGAAGACGTGGATGACGTTCGAGAGCATATTAATGTGAGTGACGTAACAGCCGTAAGAAGACGTGGCGGAAGAATGGGGAAATCAATGCTGTTGTTACAATGGGAAAAACCGAGTTAAAGTCCTTTTATTTTCTCTGTATACTTTGCGTCTGAGGCTACAACTGTTTATCGATGCCAAAAAGCCTCTCGAGGACACAAATTAATTAGTGGTAAGAATTGAATAGAATTTGATCATTTTTTTACTTCCTTGCCGTGACGTCACTCTGTTCAGTCATTTGCGTGCAGCTGTCATAGGTACGTCCTCTCTCTGTTACACAATCACCTCAGGGTTAGTGGATTCATTTGTATTTGCCGCTAGGCCGTCTTGATATGTACTAAATGTAACACAAACTGGCTAATATAATCTTTACTTACTGGCGTAGGGTCCCCATATATAACAAAATTATCTTGCATGTGTCAAACTTAAATTTAAATAGCATTTATTTGTCTGTTACTCCAAATTTTGTCAATGCCTTTTCTCGGGCATATGTTTAATTTGAACACACACGTTTTCGCTGTCTGATGACTAATTCTTTTAATAGCATTTTCGTCATATTCTCAATAGATTTTTCCTTTAACGCGCAGTTTTAAGCAGCATTTTTGTTTATCTGTTAGTCTTGTTTTAAAAAGAAATTTTGTTTGTCAGTCAGTCTAATGATTTAAAACGTATTTTTGTTTTGCCCTTGCCTTTATTTCTGAAATATAAAATTTCGTTCATCTGTTCCGCGTGTTTCAAATTGCATTTTTTTTTTACTGCTAAGCATTATGACTACACATTGTGTCGTGTTTGTACCTCTGTACTTATATATTATATTTTAATATATTATAACTTATATTTTAAATATATTATCACTTATATTTTAAATATATTTTAACTTATATTTTAAATATATTATAACTTATATTTTTAATATATTATAACTTATATTTTTAATATATTATATATTATATTTTAAATATATAATATATTCAAGATACAAGTTATAATATATTTAAGTATATTTTTAATAATTATAACTTATATTTTCAATATATTTTAACTTATATAATATATTTAAAATATATTATATATTATATTTTAAATATATTCAAACTTATATTTTAAATATATTTTAACTTATATTTTAAATATATTTTAACTTATATTTTAAATATATTATAACTTATATTTTAAATATATAATTTAACTTATAGTTTAAATATATTTGAACTTATATTTTAAATATATTATAACTTATATTTAAAATATATTATAACTTATATTTTAAATATATTATAACTTATATTTAAAATATATTATAACTTATAGTTTAAATATATTAGAACTTATATATATTCTATATTATATTTTAAATATATTATAACTTATATTCAAAATATATTATATATTATATTTTAAATATATTATATATTATATTTTTAATATATCATATATTATATTTTAAATATATTATATATTATATTTTAAATATATTAAAACTTATATTTTAAATATATTAAAACTTATATTTTAAATATATTATATTGTCAAAGTCAAGTAAATATCTGACGAAGAAATCTTTCTCGAAATATTATATTACACGGACATATCACTATACCGACTTTCCCAGGTGACCACTGTGCAAATATAAATATACTGTGTATATGAAATATGAATATGTACACATGTATTAATAAGTTGTATTAATATTATATATTATATTTTAAATATATTATAACTTATATTTTAAATATATTATATTTTAAATATATTATATATCATATTTTAAATAGATTATATATTATATTTTAAATATATTATAACTTATATTTTAAATATATTATATATTATATTTTAAATATATTATATATTATATTTTAAATATATTATATATTATATTTTAAATATAGTATAACTTATATTTTAAATATATTATATAACATATTTTACATATATTATACATTATATTTTAAATATATTATAACTGATATTTTTAATATATTATATATTATATTTTAAATATATTATATATTATATTTTAAATATATTATAACTTATATTTTAAAGAGCATTGTACGTTGACGGTCAAATTTACGTTTTTAAATTGAAATTTCGTTAGTCTATCGCATTTATGTTTGAAATACAATTTTACTTTGTCTGTAAAAGTTATGCTTTAAATAAAATGTTGGTTGGTCTGTCAAAAATTTGTTTTAAATAAAATTGTTGTCAGTCTGTCAAACTGATTTTTTTAATAAAATTTTCGTTAGTAGGTCAAGCGTACGTTTTTAAATAAAATCTGTTATGTTTAAAAAAACAATTTCGTTTGTCTGTCAAACATATGTTTTATATAAACTTTTCCTCAGTCTGCAAACCTCATATTTTAAATAACATTTTCTTTAGTCTATCACGTTTTAAGTAACATTTTTCTCCTCTGTCCTGTTTATAAGTTAAATAGCAATTTCATTTTTCAATCATATTTAAGGTTGAAGTATCATTTTGGTTCGTTGTTTCTGCTTTTGTGTGTAGACTCACTTCCGTCAGTCTGTCACGCATCAATGAAGATTACAAGGACGTATCTTATGAATCATTATTTATTTATTTATTTTTTATCGATCGCAATAATTGATTCGTGGAGTGACGCTTCGGGGCGGCCGATCTCCTTTTATTTTTAACGCTACGAAATTCATTCGCTAATTGACGTAGCGTATTTGAAACGCTGTTAACGGTTGCCTTTTGTTATCTAGTGTAACTATCATCCGTGTTGAGAGGACAGCAATAAGCAATCGCGCTGCTCCTCACTTCTTACTTTAAAAAAGGTGCGCTATTAACAAGTACATTTTCGCTCGTTCAGAATTTTTCAGGCATAGACCTTCTTTTATTCGTCATTTTAATTCGTACTTTTATTTCTCTTTTATTTCCTACTTCGATCGAGTTTACTAATATCGATTATTTGGAACTCTCAAACGTCAGCGACGCGTATGGAAATACATGTTTCACTTTGATCGATGAGGACAAATTAACCGCTAAATATCACTTTTGTTTTAAAAATCTGATGGAAGGCAAAAGTTTCGATGTTTCTTTACATGAAACCTGATATAGAATCAAAACGACGAGGCTAAGCAAGCCTACCAATTCGAAACATGAGCGCTGCTCTATCGTCTTGTTGTTGAGTATCATTCATGTATTAGATTTTCAGACACGGATTAACCAGCATATCCCAGCAGAAATTAGACTTATGCAAGCCCTGTCGCTCCTGCCCTTCTTCCACCTTGAAATCTGGCATTGGCTAACACCTTATCGAAAATCCAGCTTGTGCTAATACATATAAAATAGATTGTTTTAGAATCTTACATAAGTCTGGCTCTCATTTAAAGGTTTTGGATTCGGTCTCGATTATTTCACGTATGGCTCTCTCTTTGTTGACAGAAAAAATATTATTAAATCATGGAAATTGATATATTTTAATCGTTCCCATACCTTCCTCATCTTATTTGTTCATATATATATATATATATATATATATATATATATATATATATTATTTTACACGAATTCCAATTCGTTTTCTTTTTTGTTTATATTTTCTCGTATATCCCTGAGTATTTGCTTTTCGTTTTGTATTTCTGTGTTATAACAACTCCTGAGAGTTTGTTGGCGAAAATTTCAAAATTCAGTCGTTTGCACAATTCTCAGTGAATTCGTTCTCCTCACAGTCGTATTATTTCTTGTATTTTTAGGACTACATTCGCTTATGTGATTTACCATTTCGTCTTTGTGCACACATAATCTGAATTTACTGTTTTTGCAAGGTTGTGTTTCATTTACACTTTATATAGTTAGTTTAATCACATACTTATGAACAGTCTGTTTTAATATTGTTTTAAGGGTTGTTTTTAGAAGAACATCGCATACTTACTACACTGCTCACTTGAAGGTTACAAACATCGTTAAGTAAAAGTACCTTCCGTGGAATGAACTGGATTCGATCTTAACGCGCCCGGGTTGTCAGTCGATGATATTTACCACTGAGCCAGGGTCACACACCCTGTTCTATCGACTGAGCTACAAAAGTACACGAGGACTAGCAATATTTTATTGTCACTATTTTTTGTTCCCAATTTTCTATTATTATCTTATTTCAGTGTGTTATTTGAATCTACTCTCAAAAAGAATTATTTCATAAGATTAAAATAAAACAACTTTTGGCAACAATAATGCTGTAATTATTTAAACGAAAATGAGAATCATTTTTTTCTAAGGCATTTTTTTCATAAAGGAGTCACCTGTTATCAAGGCTCGGTGGCCACTAGATGATAAGGATCGATGAGTGCACGGTAGTAATCGTTAGTAGTGGAAGTTTGGTAAATTGGATTACTTAATAGGACGGCCCATCAAGAACTTGTTTACGTTGGACTTATAGACGACCATATTGTATTATTCAGATTCATCGGATTAGTGTTTTCATCTTGAGTGTCATATTCACAACTTTTCAGTCGATGTAACCTCCGACCTTCTTCGTGAGTATCTTGTCGAACTCGGGAATGTTTCTGTCAAAGTCGATATAAGAACAGTAGTCCGATGAATCTTAATAATACAAATAACCAATGCTTATATCAAGAATTTAGAAACGTAACCATATTATAGTCGGCTGGAAAGCAAACAAACGGAACAAAGTTCCTCAAATGTATAGTTCTAAGAAATAAGTTTGGTTCATGGAATCCACGTTAAGGTTTAGGCACAGATAAAATGTGAGGGAAGTTATTGATTGTGGTTTAAGCTAGACGAGTGTTTTTCGTGAAAGTTTGGCAAGGGGGGGGGCATAGACTAAAGCTCAGGCAAGCACTTACCATGAAAATAACGATAGAGCCGAAGCAGGCCCGCAAGTCTCTTCTGTGGGAAAGAGGTTTTTTTTTTTTTTTTTTTTACACAGTGATCACCACTTATCAAGGCCCGGAAGCCACTCAGGGATAAGGGTTATTGCAAGTACATTACGTTAGTGTGGAGATTTGATGGAGTGTTTACTTAAGGGGGCGGTTCATTAGGAATTTGTTAACATTCGACTTGAACACATCCAAGTTGTAGTCCAGTGGGAAGCAGGCAGACGGAACAGAGTTCCACAGGCGTTCAGTTCTAAGAAAGAAGCTTTGTTCATGGAATCCGCGTTTTGAGTTAGGCACAGATATAGAGTGGGGGAAATTTTTCACAGTGGATTCAGCTAGACGGGTGTTTTTCGTGAAAGATTGGCGAGGGGGGACCAGGGATTGGAGTTCAGACGAGCACCTGCCATGAAAATAACGATAAAACAAGGATAGGCTCGCAACGTCTTTTCTGTGAGAGAGGGGTTGCAGGGTAGAGAAAAGGGCATCCCCCACTAAGCTACGAAGTCTATTTTGTACTCTGTCAAGGCATGATAGGCTGTTTTTGGCAGCTCCTGCCCAGATATGGCAACAGTATTCCATCCTTGGACGTACTTGGCTTTTATATAGATAGAGATATCTTCTGGAGCGGTTGAAGGATCCCACCATCTTTCCAGCGACCTTGGCAACAGACTTGATGTACGTGTTCCATTTCAGATCAGGAGTAAAGGTCAAACCCAGAAGCTTGTCAAAACACGGGGCCTCACCCAGACGAGAGCCATCCATCACAATTGATGCCAGATGGGGATCAGAGCGTTGATGATGTAAGGATAGGAGTTTGGTTTTGGATGCATTAAAGGTAACTAGCCACATCTTCCCCCACTGAACCACGCGCTCGAGATCAGAGGAGAGAGAATCAGAGAGAACTTTGTCATTTACAGCCTTTGATGTGTTGCTGTAGATGGTCGTGTCATCAGCATAGATGTCAACGAATGATTTAAGTATGTGTTTAGGGAGGTCATTGATGTAGATCAGGAAGAGAGTTGGGCCCAGGATTGACCCCTGAGGGACCCCAGCATTTATATTGCAGGCCTCCGATTTTTGTTCGTTTATTGATCAAAAATCCATTGAGTATATAGGTTGAGAATGTAATCACATACAAACATAAACACATACAAATACACGCATTCTCATTTTCATAGACATACTAGCAGGCCGCCCAGTATTGCTCGGTCGTACAATACACACAAGTATAATATTTTAATTAACACAGAAACTGAGACATATGCATGAACGTATTATCTTTTTTCTAAACACGTGTAAGTAAAAAAAAATAACTGAGCTTACATCGAAATCAAATCATGTCTATCTATATAAAAGCAGAGAACGCCCAAGGATTAAGTACTGCTGCCACATCTGGACAGGAGCTGCTAAAAACTGCTAATCCTGCCTTGACAGAGTACAAAATAGACTTTGTGGCTTAGTGAGGGATGGCTTTTTCTCATCCCTGCAACCTCTCTCCCACAGAAGAGACGTGGCGAGCCTGTCTGCGTTTTATCCTTATTTCCATGGCAAGTGCTCGTCTGAGCTCCAATCTCCGTTCCCCCTCCAGCCAATCTTTCACGATAAACACCCGTCTAGCTGAAACCACTACCAATAATTTTCCCCGTTCTTTATATGTGCCTAAATCAAAGCGTAGATTCTAGGAGCAAAGCTTCTTTCTTAGAAGTGCACGACTGTGGAACTCTCTTCTGTTTGCCTGTTTCCTACCTGACTATAACTTTGATGTATTCAAGTCAAACATAAACAAATTCCTGATGAACGGTCCCCTTTAGTAAGACATTTTATCAAATCTCCAATACTAACGATTACTACGATACTATCCCATTGATTACTGTACACACAATGACCCTTATCCTCGATTGGCTTCCGGGCCTTGATAGGTGGTGACCTCCGTGTAAAAAAACCGCTAACAATTACATAACCTTTACTAGTGTTTTAAAAAAAATCTTAATTTAACATAGAGAAGCTGTCATTTTTCTCAACCGCGTGTGCGCAGTCGAGAAACAGGTGACAAAAGTTAATAATCCGCCGACACCCTATGTACTAATTTGATAATTTGGATCCTTTAGCAGCCCTTTTGCCCTGAATGAAAACCGATTAAAACATTTTCCACGTGTTGGAATATGCTAAGTTTGTAGATCAAAAATTGTTGAGGTAAAATGTTGAGGTAAAAATCGTTTGAGGTTAAAAAGTGTCCCCACACACAACATTCTCACTTTTATAGATATCTACATAGATAATATATTTTACTAATTAACATAATAAATTACACTCTATGAAAACGCCTTCGTATATATATATATATATATATATATATATATATATATATATATATATTAATTTCTTCAGTGGTGAAAAAACCGGACTAGAGTGCTCAATGTGTAGCCAGAGCAGTATATAGGACATTTTGGCTGTGAGTCTAGAATGAATTTACATATTTTTTCCGCTAGGAAGTTTTCCTCTAAAGATCAGGAGAGATCCGACCAGCTTCGTCAGAATTCATAGATGGACTATGAATTCTGACGAAGCTGGTCGGATCTCTCCTCATCTTCAGAGGAAAACTTCCTAGCGGAAAAAATATGTAAATTCATTCTGGACTCACAGAAATAAATTTCATATATATATATATATATATATATATATATATATATGTATATATATGTATATATATATATATATATATATATATATATATATATTGCCCGGACGTAAAATACGCTTAAATATGATAGTAAAATTTGTATATATTATTAAAGCGTTGTGATTTCAAAAGTAAAAAAAAAACTATGTAAGGTGCCATCAGCTAGGATCGAAACCGTAGCATTCAAAGCCGGTGATGTTAAAACTGTACCAACGTGACACGCATATAAACCGATTAAAAATTAAAAATTAAAATTATACTAAGATGAATATAAAATATGCTTAATGATTTTTTTTCAATTTTGATTCATTTTTGATCTTAAAAATAACTTTTACCGACTAATGGCCCATAAAAGAATAGCCCGTAAAAGTACAATCATTTGAGGCCCCTAGCTCCGCTCTGCGAGTTTTAGTTTCGGAGGAGATAGAGTTTGAAAACATCCAAACAGACAGAAAGCCGGTTATATATATATATATATATATATATATATATATATATATATATATATATATATATATATAGTGAACATTCAAAAGCTAAATATATATTCATTTTTCTTTCATAAAAATCGTTAGCTCGGCTCTAATTATAGAAGATTAAATATGTCAGTTTAAATATCATTATATCCTCGTGGACTTAGGATTATTCCGGCTTTCTCTCGGAAACGGTCTTCTTATAATTTCATATGTAATTTTTTTTTCTTTAATCTTATGAGTTTTAAAGATTTCGATTTCTTTTCAGCAACTTTTATCCTTTTTAATCCAAGGAAAAAAATCGCCAACTTTTTTTTCGAGGAACATATAAATATTCGCGGATGCGTTTATTGGCGTTTTTCTACCAATTAACGAAACACCTGTAAGACACAATAAAATATTATGAAAGTAAAAATAAATATATATTTGGCATTTGTATTTATATTACTGGTATATATATATATATATATATATATATATATATATATATATATATATATATATATATATATATATATACTCGGGTTTTTTTTATATTCAAAAGTAATGGACTAATGAATTCAACGAGGTTGTTAGATAGTGCTCAATAAAAAGAGCTGATAATACTTGTTTATTGTTACATAAACATGCTCACATCCCGCTGCTACAAATAGCCACTTGTTTCAATCAGACAACAGATATCATCAGGCAGCGACTTGACTATTCAAAAGTTCAATGAATAATGGATTTTTATTTTAGGTAGGAACTCTTTAGAAGTTGGAGTTAAAAAACTTAAAACACAGGACTTTAATTAAATAAAAAAGTAAAAAGGGAGAGGCAATTTAAATAAAGTTAAAAGATTACAATGGGGAGAGAGTGATTGAGAAGAGAAAAAAGGAATAGTGACAGAAATAGAGAAAGAAAATATAGAGAAAACAAAATAGAGAGAAAAAGAAGAGAGAATATATATATATATACATACATACATATATATATATATATACACACACATATACATATATATATATATGATATGGAGAAGAAAAGAAAAGAAAAAAGAAATAAATGGTTATAATAAAGAGAATAAGAACTAGAAGGAAAAGGAAAGAATAATGAGATCTAGTTAAATAGAGAAAGAGAGAAAGTAAGAATTTGACAGTATATAGAAAAAGAAAAAGAAAAAGAAAAAATCTGCGTGTCAACCAATTTATGAACAATTATACAATTCAGTAATGAAACATATTATTACAAATACAAACAGAAGATACAATCCAAGCGTCAGAAATGAACGTGTCAAAAAAGGCAGTGAATGTATTCGGCTAGCATATTTATCCTCTTACATACGTCCACGAGTAAAATCAACGCAATTCAAACATACGTCTACCATTAATTAGGCCCTTTATGCTAAATGATATAAGTTTAAAGTTTTCGCGTTTTTATTAGATAAATATATGAATAAAAGAAGAAAATAATGATAAAACAATATTAAAATTATTATTAATAACAATAAACATAATAGTAATGATAATAATAATAATAATAATAATAATAATAATAATAATAAAAACAGAATAAAATTTATATTTATTATCTTTTTAATATAACATATTTAGCCATAAGAGGGGATTAAATAAATTAAATAGGTCCAATAATTATAAATAAAGAACTACTAATATTTATGTATATAAAAAAAAGAATACAATACAAATATATATATATACACACACACACATATATATACCCAAATATACACACACACATATATATATATACATATATACACACATATACATATATATATACACATACATGCACATAAGTAAAGGTGTAACTATACTATTAAGTTGGAAGTTTAAGCTATTTAAGTATAGATATAAAGTCATATTAAATCACAAAATAATACATTCAATACCAGATTACTAATAACACAGATACAAGTACACTTACCTATAAATATATTCAGGCAAAAGAAGTAATTAAATCAACGAAATACTCAAAAATAGCGACGCACAGGTAGATAGTACCCAAATTAAAAATAATAAGATACATATGTATATACTCACAGAGAACCAACCGACATACTAATAAGCATATATATACATATATATATATATACATATATATATACATATATACACATATATATATATATAATCTTATGTATACACATACATACAAAAAATACACAAATATATGCACACAATCATATACTAATAAACAACAACGCACACACACATATATATACTCATACATAAATATGTATAATTTGGCAAGGGTACAGATAGATGCATACACACATAGAAACATACAAATGGATTGAATAAACATGGGAGGGTATACCAAATAATATAGAAATATATAGATCTAAGTACACACGGTCATAAAATAAATACATAGACACATACATATACACATAGACACACAGGTATATAAGATAGGAGAAGTAAAGAATGAAGTCAGGAGAGGAGAAAGTATATTAATAGAATATTAATAAATTATAGAAATCAGTGACAATTTTTAATTTATTTAAATTTTATATCTAAACTAAATTACTTAAAAGATGGGTTTTATAATGTTTGCAATTAATTGAATTTTCGTGCTTCTTATTTAATAATTTATCTCTTTCTCTAAAAGTAAGTATAAATAATTTCTCATAAAGACATAGGTAGCAAGGCGAGTTTAAAGATGAACAGGTTTTCGCTTTCTTTAAAATTTTCCAATTTACTATTGGGGAGTAACCTTGCTCTACTAGTTCATTGTAATATTTAGACAAGGAAGTTCTATTTTTGTACTCATTATTTTCAAAAGAGCACTTGTGACCGGTAAATCTTTCTTTAAAATTGTTATTTGTCATTCCTATGTAATATTTTTTTTCATTCGGATTTTCTTTAGTAGAAATAGTTGCTTGGTACACTACAGAAGTAATTTGAAAAATTTCTACAAACTAACTACACATGAATATAACAAGCTTATTAAAGAAAATATTACAAAATTTCTACAAACTAACTACACATGAATATAACAAGCTTATTAAAGAAAATATTACAAAAAATTACAAAAATCAAATATAGATATTTGCAAAAAAAATTGATAAGGATAGTAAAGAAATAACTGACAGACTTAAAATTAGTAATAGAGTGGGAATTTTACAAAAAAAAACAGTCATATATTTTGCTTAAAGACCATAAGATAAATTTTGAAAATAAACCTACAACTAGGTTAATTAATCCTACGAAACCCGAAATTGGTAAATTAAGTAAAACTATACTAGAAAGAGTTAACTATCAAATTAAATCAACATATAAGCTAAATCTATGGATTAACACAACGGATACCATTAAATGGTTTTCCAATATACATAATAAAAAGAATTGTACTTTCTTACAATTCGATATTGTGAATTACTATCCCTCCATATCTAAGGAACTATTCGAAGAGGTGATGGAGTTTGCTAAACTCCTGTCTGATATAAAAGACACTGAAAACCCCCTCCAGTTCTTTTAAAAAAGATGGCGGCGGAAATCGATTTCTTACTTGAATCTCCAAAATCGACCATTAATGTTCAAGATTGTTGAGATTTGAGAATTGTAGAGGCCAAATCAGATGCTCAACTTCATTCGAATACTCTTCGTGACAATCTTTAATAATTCTAGTTGTCATCTTGAAAGATGGCGTTTACTTCCGGAAGCAGTTCTTGAACCATAAGATTAACTTGGTCACCCAAAATTCCTAAATAGTCTCGACTGTTAATTTTTTCATGTAGAATAACCATTGGTCCAGCGAATTTCTAAGAAATTGCACCCCAAATCATCACAGACCTCCCGCTATAATTTACGGTTGCGAGACGGCACTCCGGATAAAATGGTTCTTTCGGGTTTCTCCAAACGTAGACTCGGAAATAAGGAAAATGATGATTCGTCAGAGTAAATCACATTTTTCCATTGCTCGAGGGTCCTATTTCGGAGGTTTTTACACCATTTTATGCGCTTTGAAATATTTGTCTTTGAGGGCGAAGCTTTTCTAATTGCAGGTCTCGACGAACGGATTTTGTCGAAACTGGGTTTTGTAAATTTTTATTCAACTCGGCAGTGATTTTAGGAGGCGTGGTCTTGCAACCTTAACTAACAATCCGCTTGACGGGCTCGTTCAGACATTTTTATCTTTCGACCAGACTTGCGCTTTTCTGAGGACGTTTTTCCTTCTCTTTAAAAGAGAAGGTAAAACGTCCTCAGAAAAGCGCATCTCTTTTAAAAAGCAGTCATTACTTTTGAGACAATGATTCCCGAAGCGCTAAGCATCCGTGCAGTTTTTGCTACACTAGCACCTGCGATACGAGCTCCAACAATTTGGCCTTTTTGGATATTCATAAGGTTAGCCATTTTTATAGGAAAAGATTTGTATATCTTTAAATATCTTTAAAAGAAATTTATTTTAATTAGACATCTTATATGACAGATAATAAACACAAAAGCATTAAAACACGCTCAAAGATTGATGCCAAAATTGTTAGGGGTTCCTCTTATTTTGCCCAATCCCTGTACACACACACACACACACACACACACACACATATATATATATATATATATATATATATATATATATATATATAGTCCACACCCGAACAACTCCGAATATAGACAGCTAATATAATACTGTAGATTAAATACCCCAATATTTACCAAGGTTAAAGATGAACAGAGAAAACTAAGAACAAAAATAATTACTTCTTACACCCTTTTCGAAGAAATATCAATATTTGGCCAACAATAAATATGTTTTTTAAAAAGTTAAATCGAAGGTGTAAGGCAGTAATGATGATCGATTGAGATGAAAAAAAATAATTTAAAGTTTACTGTTTTCTTTTCGATAATACCATTTTTTTTTCTTTTTGGCATCGACCTATGGAAATATGTTCTCTTGCGTTATTATTTCTTCCCCCCCCTAATTTGTTTTAGACAGCGGGGGAAGGTCCTTGCGGTGGGGGGGAATAGCTCTGTTTTATTTGCTTTCTTATCGCTTATCTCTTGCTCTTCACGATTGGAAAAAAGTGTCTGGGCGTTGTAAGTTATTTTTTTACTATTTAGCGAATTGAATTGGATATTGTGTACCTATTAGTACTGGCTATTCTTTCGGCGTAAGATAGACGTATTTTTTATTACTACTTCAACCTTTGGCGGATTTTCCAGATCAAAAAGACGACTGCTGTATATCATTTCCTGGCGTTTATTCTAACACTAACACTGCGATTGTCACCTTATTTATCTCCAGTCTAAATGAGCATGTACGCTAAAATCTGAAGCAGAAACCGCCCTGTGACAGTGTTCAAAATAGACTTCATAGCCTAATAGGCATGCCCATCACTTCCCTACAACCATGGGCTTGGTTTCGGCAAAGCTCGGGATTCTTGGCCTTCGGGCCGGGATCAAAGTGTAGTATCTGTTCCGGCAGATGCTGCAAGCTATGACTAGCTATGACTAGCAAAGACCAGATGTGGGGGCAACCCCACATGCCTGACCATTAACCAGCTCCCATTTCCCACCTCTCGGGAGCTGGTCCCCTTTTTCCCTTCCCCCTCCCTTCACTCCTCACATTAAAAATCGGCCTTGTGCCTAATTTGCTCGGTGGGGGAGCAAATAAACACCATCTGTTCCGGCAGATACTGCAAGCTATGACTAGCTAGGACTAGCTATGACTAGCAAAGACCAGATGTGGGGGCAACCCCACATGCCTGACCATTAACCAGCTCCCATTTCCCACCTCTCGGGAGCTGGTCCCCTTTTTCCCTTCCCCCTCCCTTCACTCCTCACATTAAAAATTGGCCTTGTGCCTAATTTGCTCGGTGGGGGAGCAAATAAATACCATCAAAGTGTAGTATCTGTTCCGACAGATGCTGCACTTAAGATAATTTGTACCAGTCAATGGAGGGGAAACCCTCTATACTGGGAAAATTATTATTTTTGGTAACCAGAGTGCCCCCTTTTTGCCTACTTTTAGGGGAGCTGGTTTTTACCTCACATTAAAAACGGCCTTGTGCCTAATTTGCTCAGTGGGGGAGCAAATAAATACCATCTGTTCCGGTAGATACTGCACTTAAGATAATTTGTACCAGTCAATGGAGGGGAAACCCTCTATACTGGGACAATTATTATTTTTGGTAACCAGAGTGACCCCTTTTAGGGGAGCTGGTTTTTACCTCACATTAAAAACGGCCTTGTGCCTAATTTGCTCAGTGGGGGAGCAAATAAATACCATCTGTTCCGGTAGATACTGCACTTAAGATAATTTGAACCAGTCAATGGAGGGGAAACCCTCTATACTGGGACAATTATTATTTTTGGTAACCAGAGTGACCCCTTTTAGGGGAGCTGGTTTTTACCTCACATTAAAAACGGCCTTGTGCCTAATTTGCTCAGTGGGGGAGCAAATAAATACCATCTGTTCCGGTAGATACTGCACTTAAGATAATTTGAACCAGTCAATGGAGGGGAAACCCTCTATACTGGGACAATTATTATTTTTGGTAACCAGAGTGACCCCTTTTAGGGGAGCTGGTTTTTACCTCACATTAAAAACGGCCTTGTGCCTAATTTGCTCAGTGGGGGAGCAAATAAATACCATCTGTTCCGGTAGATACTGCAAGCTATGACTGGCTATGACTAGCTATGACTAGCAAAGACCGGATGTGGGGGCAACCCCACATGCCTGACCATTAACCAGCTCCCATTTCCCACCTCTCGGGAGCTGGTCCCCTTTTTCCCTTCCCCCCCCCCTTCACTCCTCACATTAAAAATTGGCCTTGTGCCTAATTTGCTCGGTGGGGGAGCAAATAAATACCATCTGTTCCGGCAGATACTGCAAGCAAAGACCCTATGTGGGGGCGACCCCACAGATAAGACATTGGTCAATGTAGGGGAAACCCTTCATACCAATTGTCACTATCCAGCTCCCCTACTCCCTGGGGAGTTGGTCCCCATTTCCCCTTCACTCCTCACATTAAAAATCGGCCTTGTGCCTAATTTGCTCGGTGGGGGAGCAAATAAATACCATCTGTTCCGGCAGATGCTGCAGGCGGGGACCAGATGTGGGGGCAACCCCACATACCTGACCTTTAACCAGCTCCCATTTCCCACCTCTCGGGAGCTGGTCCCCTTTTTCCCTTCCCCCTCCCTTCACTCCTCACATTAAAAATTGGCCTTGTGCCTAATTTGCTCGGTGGGGGAGCAAATAAACACCATCTGTTCCGGCAGATACTGCAAGCAAAGACCATATGTGGGGGAAACTCCACATATAAGACCTTGGTCAATGTAGGGGCAACCCTTCATACCAATTGTCACTATCCAGCTCCCCTACTCCCCGGGGAGTTGGTCCCCATTTCCCCTTAACTCCTCACATTAAAAATCGGCCGTGTGCCTAATTTGCTCGGTGGGGGAGCAAATAAATACCATCTGTTCCGGCAGATGCTGCAGGCTATGACTAGCTATGACTAGCAAAGACCAGATGTGGGGGCAACCCCACATGCCTGACCTTTAACCAGCTCCCATTTCCCACCTCTCGGGAGCTGGTCCCCTTTTTCCCTTCCCCCTCCCTTCACTCCTCACATTAAAAATCGGCCCTGTGCCTAATTTGCTCGGTGGGGGAGCAAATAAATACCATCTGTTCCGGCAGATGCTGCACTTAAGATAATTTGTACCAGTCAATGGAGGGGAAACCCTCTATACTGGGACAATTATTATTTTTGGTAACCAGAGTGCCCCCTTTTTGCCTACTTTTAGGGGAGCTGGTTTTTACCTCACATTAAAAACGGCCTTGTGCCTAATTTGCTCAGTGGGGGAGCAAATAAACACCATCTGTTCCGGCAGATACTGCAAGCAAAGACCCTATGTGGGGGCGACCCCACAGATAAGACCTTGGTCAATGTAGGGGAAACCCTTCATACCAATTGTCACTATCCAGCTCCCCTACTCCCCAGGGAGTTGGTCCCCATTTCCCCTTCACTCCTCACATTAAAAATCGGCCTTGTGCCTAATTTGCTCGGTGGGGGAGCAAATAAATACTATCTGTTCCGGCAGATGCTGCAGGCGGGGACCAGATGTGGGGGCAACCCCACATACCTGACCTTTAACCAGCTCCCATTTCCCACCTCTCGGGAGCTGGTCCCCTTTTTCCCTTCCCCCTCCCTTCACTCCTCACATTAAAAATTGGCCTTGTGCCTAATTTGCTCGGTGGGGGAGCAAATAAATACTATCTGTTCCGGCAGATACTGCAAGCTATGACTAGCTATGACTAGCAAAGACCAGATGTGGGGCAACCCCACATGCCTGACCTTTAACCAGCTCCCATTTCCCACCTCTCGGGAGCTGGTCCCCTTTTTCCCTTTCCCCTCCCTTCACTCCTCACATTAAAAATTGGCCTTGTGCCTAATTTGCTCGGTGGGGGAGCAAATAAATACTATCTGTTCCGGCAGATACTGCAGGCAAAGACCAGATGTGGGGGCAACCCCACATACCTGACCTTTAACCAGCTCCCATTTCCCACCTCTCGGGAGCTGGTCCCCTTTTTCCCTTTCCCCCTCCCTTCACTCCTCACATTAAAAATTGGCCTTGTGCCTAATTTGCTCGGTGGGAGAGCAAATAAATACCATCTCTTCCCTACAACCTCTTTCCCTAAGAAGAGACGTTGCGAGCCTGTTTCTGCTTTACCGTTGTTTTAATGGCAAGTGCTCGTCTAAGCTGCAATCTATGGTCCCCCTCTGAAAACTTTCACGAAAAAACACTCGTCTAACTGAAACCACTATCAATAATTTTCCCCACTCTTTCTAAACGTAGATTCCATAAACAAAGCTTATTTCTTAGAACGTCATGCCTGTGGAACTCTCTTCTCTTTTCTTGTTTTTCAACCGACTACGATGGGGTTGTCTTCCAGTCCAACGTAAACGAGTTCTTTATGGGCCATCCGCTTAAATAATTCAATTTACCAAATTTCAACTACTATTAATTATTATGATATTGTCAAATTGGCTACTGTACACTCATTAATTCTTATCCATGAGTGGCCTCCAGGCCTTGTAAAAAAATAAAAAAAGAATTATGCTTCCGATTATAACGAGTCAAGGGAAAAAAACAGTCCACCGAGATATTATCAAGGCGCGACTTTATGAACATTAGATAATACTTTATTTTTTACGAGACGGACAGCGATAAGTTCATCCCAACAAAAAAATAGACAAGAATCGACTTGAGATATCATTTTGATAAGCGCCTAAAAGATGGTGTATGTTCAATATAGAAATACAGAAAAATGATTGCGTTATTTCACCTCCCCTGAAGGCATTTCACTTCCGACGCAATCCTCTGCCTGCGTAAGCGTCAGATACGTCCTAAAATAGAGTAATATTACTACATCTGGTTAGGAGCTTCTTGAGGCACTTTATTCTGCTTTGACAATGTTCAAATCCGGCTTCGAAACCTAGTAGGTAATGTTCTTTTCTTTTTTCCAACATAAGAGACGTTGCGGGCCTGTCTCTACTTGTTCTTTATTTTCATGGCAAGTGCTCGTCTGAGCTTCAATCTATGGTGGTCCATTGCCAAACTTTCACAGACAAAAAGAAATCGTTAACTACAACTACTATTAACGATTTCTTTGCTCCATATCTGTACCTAAATCAAAACGCAAATTCCATGAGTAAAGTTTGTTTTCTAGAACCACCCTGTTCCGCTGGCCTACTTTCTAGCTGACTACAAGATAGTCGTCTTCAAGTCCAATATAAACAAGTATTTGATGAGGCGTCACATTAAATCACCAGATTCTACCCAGTTTCCAAAGTTAACGATTACTACGCTGTTGCACCAGTGACCACTGTACACCCATTAACCCTTTATCCTCGAGTGGCCTTCAAGTCTGAATCAGTGGTGACTCCCTTGTAAAAAATAAGAATTGTATTTAATTTAAAGTACTTTGTTACAGAGAAATGGCGATGCACCAGATAAATATGTTCCTTTTAAGTTATTTATTTCTCTCTCACATCGAGGAATGTGACACAAGAGTCGGAAAGTGAGATCGAAAAGTCAGCGCTTCAGAGGTGGAGCACCTTGCTCTTGCAAAAGATGACTGGGAAACTGGTAGGTATTCTCCGGTAGAGGGCCCTCGGGCGGTTAGCAATAAAATAACTCCTTCTGTTAGAGAGAAGGCGAGTTTCCTAGAAGTATTCAAGAGCTAGACCGGCAACCAAGGGAAAAGATTATTACAATAAGTTGATATGACAAAGACGTTTCTGTTTAAAGCACAATTGAACCGTGATACTAATATAGACGCAGTTGATTATGGGGTTGAGGGAAAACGTTTCTGTGATCTATATATTAACAAGCCTGGGTGGCCTGCGTTGCCCGGTGTTTGAACATGGATGTTGAGCAAAAATAAAAAGAAATGGTAGTAGGCAGGCAGGTTCGAACCCGTACCGCGAAGGAAGAAAAGAAGGTGAGGAAAAAAACATAAAGTCTTTATCTTCGAGTCCATTGCCAAACCTGAGGTGAGAAGGTTCAAATTAAAGCTAGTTAATCGAAAAGAGGGGATAACTTTAAAAAATATCGGCAAAAAAAGCGACCCCTTCTTGGTGAAAAGTTCCCAGTTCAGGGTGAAAGAGTGAATGTTTTTGCCAATTTTTCGATATTTGTTGTCCGAAACGTCAAGCTTCAAAACGATACCAATCTCGTGAAAATCCATCGCCTCTGTCGACATACAAACATACATAAATATATTAAAACCTACAGGTGAGATTTATATTATTGAAGAATACAGTAGAGCCATTAACGTAAGTATGTACTTACGTACGTACGTGTGTCACGGTTTTCAGACTATCAGTCATTCGACCGGGAGATCTTACTTATTAAAGAGGAGGATAGAAGTGCTAACATACTAAGCACATTAAATTGATAAATAGATGTGCTAATTTAATGTTCGTCGTTCTTTATCACCGCCTATCTTCCTTTTAAATAAATCGTATCTCCTAATCACCGAAGACGCAATGTAAAAAATCAAAAAGATGTTGCTTTTGGGCCTTACGTGAAACTAAAATATACATTCTTGCTCTTCTGGCTACGATCCAAGTTAAGTATCTGTTCTGTCTGAAGATGCTATAATGATATCGTGGAGGTTTCATTCGTGTCAGACGTAAATACAATGGAAATATGTCCCAAACTCCCATATTTTGACACTACATTAATTAGATTACTTAGAGAAATACCTTTAGTTTTAATAAAGGTCTACAATAATATCACGGGGTCTCCATTCACGCTGAACATCCACATATTGCTCAGCCGCAATATATTACATTTGAAAGGTGTCGCTGTAGAATTTTCTATGAACACCGGAACTTGATAAAGTATAAAATAAGGACCCTCGAGTATTTTTTTCTTTTATATAAAAACACATCCCTGAAAATTGTGGAATGCACTCTATCCGTCAAAATTTCCTACTTATGTATTTGTAAATTTTTCGAACTATTATGTCAGTTCAAAAATTTTTGCCGATTAAAAATTTTATGTTGAAAATGAAAGACAGCATTGCCTTGTAATAATTTATTCATAACAATAAAGACCTTTTCTCTTCATACGTTGATTTCAACTGTCAACGAGCTTATTTATATATACCTGCTTGCAAAACTCTTTATTTTTGATGTGAAATACGAATCGAACTTATGTTCAATCTCCTCTCGCAATGTTAATCTAAGGCCATTTAAATTATTTTATAAATTATCGAAAAAAAATATAACCCTAAGGAGCTAGACCAAGAGAATATGCAGGCTGAGGCAAGATTACTCAACCAAATTCTTATTGGATATGTTTTGTTAGCCGTGTTGTGTAAGGACGAGCATTATCCTGATGGGAGGTGACCCTTTTCTGTTTAGTACGTGTAACGTGGCCGTTACTTTTTAACTGTGTCGTAATATTTCAAACCTCAAAACACCACAGGCTTTCTGCCATCGTTGTAAGGGAAACAAACAAATAAACTGGAAAGAAAGAAAATCCAGCTCGAAATTTTTTTATGCAAATATAATGCATTTATTCGTGGTTCTTCCAAAACAGCGCATTTCATTATATTGTAAAAGTCTTTTCATGTGCGTCATGTGATTTTCAAAAACTCTCCTTCGCCATTTCGCCCTGACCTTTAGCCAGCACCTCCTCACCCCCGTATTCACACGTCCATCTTGCCTAGCCTACTTGCTTCTCCTACCACGTGGTGGATTTTTCTCTCCTGTCTTGTGATGCAAGCTCCCACACACTTGCTAATTTTTACACGTGCTTTAAAGGCTAATTTCGATAGCCAACCAGCCCTTGTCTGCTGCTGACTCTTACATGTGCCCATACACGCTCTGTTACATAAGGAATATCCTTTTTCATGTCCACATAGCTGAGAATATTACATAAAAATATGAATAATGCTTTACCTATATAAAAGAAAAAGCGATACAGTAATCATTGTGATATATTTAAGTAATACCAATATACATAAAATAAATTGCAATGATTTAAAATGCCAGGCATTACCACCAGCATCACAGAGGAAGAAAAAAGTGCTATCTTGATTTTCCTGTAGAAGTATCTTTTATGATACGAAAATTTATATTTAAAGAGTGGATTTTATATTATTAAACACATACGCGCTCGACCAGCGCCTCATACTGTATCGGACATCTAAACCTTGTACTTTACCAACCTCTGCAGACGTGCATGGAATTACCACCGCTATTTTACGTATTAATAAAAACAAAAATCTGGATTTTCCTGACGAAGATTTTGTTATGAATCGAAATATCAAATTTAATTTTAATAAAAAAAGAGTTTATTCAAAGAGATTTTGCTCTTGTTTGGTCTTTAAATCGTGAAATTTAGACTTTTATATTCCAATATAAACAGTGCTTACTATAAGCAGTGGATTTTCTATTTTACATGTATACTAGCGGGGGTTCCTAGCGGTGCGCGGATGTTTGGATGTGTGTGCGTGTAGGGGAGAGTAAATTAAAACAGAAACGAAAGAATAAGTAAAGTAATAACCCTGTTATTATAAAATAAATAAAGTGTTAACGGACGATGTTAAAACCTCTTAAATAAATTGGAAAAACAAAATAAAAAAACAGCGAATGTCATGGAAAAAAGGACGAAAATGGCATAAATAACCCTGATTCAATATGAAAAGTTTAAAAATCAGAAAAAACATCTACGTGGTACCTCAGATCGAACGTTCGATCTGAGGATAACGACACAGTCACTTGGACCATTGTGCCATGAAGGAAGGGCCGGATTTGAGTCGGTTTTTATAATATTTTAACTAATTGAAGGAACAGCATCTTTTGCGCATGCGTATTTGACCAGATTGTCATGAAGGGACGGTTTTCTGCTACCTATCCCTGTAGCGGCCCGTTGAGGATAAAGGAATTAATATTTTTAGTCAATTTTTCAATATGTGTCGTCCGAAAGTAAGAGCTTGAAAATGATAACGATCTCGTGAAAAATCCGTAACCTTCGTGGATAGTTTTTCGAGACATACAAACACACACACACACACACACACAAACACACACACACACACACACACAAACACACACACACAAACACACACACACACACAAACACACACACACAAACACACACACAAACACACACACGTTTTGCCTGTATATATATATATATATATATATATATATATGTTGAAACCTACAATCTCCATATATTCGCATCTACTGGAAATATGCCCATATATCTATTTATTGCACTATACATACTGTATACGATGTAGCATATAATTTACTCCCAATTATACGTGTACTGTAATGTACTTCATATGAAAAATGACGTTACTTGCATCTATTTAATATACAACTTAACCGTCCTGCTATCTAAAATATCCAGAGCTTGTACAATTTTTTCTAGTTAATTCGTAATACCATACCTAAGCCAACATAAAAATAAGAAAATGAAACTTCTTTTAACCTAAAGAAAAACAAACCATGTTAACTTCTTTCAACAGGCCTGTTTGTAAATATACCTGCTTCCACTACATGAACTCTTACTGAGCCCCTCCTCCAGTAACAAACAATGAAATAGCAATGCCTGTAATCACTTTGAGGAATATAATTTTTCAGTTGATATATAACCCTTATAAACTAACCCGTTAACATTAACCACCAACGCGGGTGCGCAGAAATACCTGGATTAGGACCCAGGCGCGGGGAAACGCCTCTCGGTGCTAATGAACCCGTAGATCTTCCCAGGTCATCCGTCTAGGAGAAGGAAAACTCTGAAGCTAAACCTAAGTGGAGGAAGGTCTCTCCAGTCTTGGAGGAGAACATTCCTAGAGCTGGTGACAAACAAATTACCGATCTGCAAACCTAAACTGATTAAGGAGTAGATAGGCACTGTCTATCGCTCGGCTTCCATACTCCTTCTTTGCCTATTAGCTAGGCGTAGAGGTAGAATCACAGGAAGTCGACAGACCTTCAGTGGTCGATCTTGTTTCCTGACTAGGGCAACGAAACTCCCGTTTTCCCCACTCCCGTGTTCCCCACTCCCCACTCCCGACATATCCCATCCCCATAACTGGGCCTTGGGAGTGCTTGAATGCCATAATGCCAGTACAAGTAGATTTGGTTGACCATCGTCTGATGGGTTGAGGGTACCGGATAGACAGTTCCTGACTGCTGTTCCCGACTGGTAGTACAGGTGCCCTAACTCATTGGTAGCGCTTACAGTTATATAATATCGGGTTGTTTGCAGTGTCATGTCGCGCATGGAAAAGGACCATGTACTCATCCCTGTTGGGCTATCCCAAGGCCACAGTCCTAGTAGATAGCAGGACAACTGAGGGTCTGCTTGTGTTGTATGTCTGGTATTCTGCATATTTATTTAGACTTAACATGCAACATAACATTAGCTAGTTTTATTTTCTCTACCCAGGACTGTACCCTAATAAACAAAGTCTCTGACAGCAGAGATACAGCACTTTCCCTCGACACTAGCGCACAAGTGCATGTGTTTGGTGACTTCAATGTCCACCACAGCAACTGGCTTGAATTTTCTACCCACACAGACACAGTTGTTATGATTACATGTAACTTCTCTATCTCTCATTCCCTACCTCTCTCATTTCCAACCCGTTTCCTAGACCAGCAAGAACAACACGTATCATTTCTAGATCTGTTTCTGACCACGGTTCCCGGTGACTGTGTAATCAATGCCCACAGCCCCCTTGGGAACGCCGATCATGCAGTGGTAATAGTTGAAATCGCCCTAAACTTTAGAGCTAAAACTGAAGAGACACTGCTCAAAACAACGAGATATTATAAAAAGGCTGACTGAAAAGCTATCAGGGATCTCATCAGGGACGCCCCATGTAAAATATCTGTTCACTTCCTGCTGAAAAGTGCGCAAATGAGACCACTGAATGGTTCAAAACAGCAATTGAAGCACATGTTCCCACAGGGGAAATTTTATAGCAAGCCCTACTCTCCCCAATGGTTTACTTCGACTTGTGCAGCCGCCATTGCGCAAAGGCAGCATGCATACCGCAGATTTAACCGACATAAGTCCAGTTCAAACAGGCAGACGTATATAGAAGCCAGAAGTAACTGTAAGAAAGAAATAGCGATAACTAAGAGAGAAGTTACTGAAACCAACAAAAAAAGCATCGAAGCACAGAAATTAGGAACCCGCGACTTCTGGAAAATCTACAGCAGTGTAGTAAATAATGGGCAATCAACAATTCCCCCAATTAACCAAAAATCACGAGGTTGTTTGCTCAGCAACGGAGAAGGCTAAAATGCTTGTCAGTCGGTTTGCCTCTAACTCCACACTGGACCCCTCCAACCATCCCCTACCTGAATTTCCTATGCGGACAGACGCCACGCTAGACGATCTTAAAATCACCCCTGCTCAGGTGAATGATATCATAAATAACCTTGACACTTCAAAAGCATGTGGACCGACATCATCCCAGCTGTACTATTTAAAAGTGCTCAGCCGAAGTAGTTCCGGTTCTCTTCAAACTCTACAACAAATGCCTTAATGAAGCTTGCTTTCCGGGCTGTTGAAAACTGCTTCTGTGGTACCAGTATTCAAGAGTTCTGGTGAAAGAACTGATTCATTAAATTATCGCCCCATTAGCCTCCTCTCACTTTTTGCCAAAATATTTGAAACCTTAATTAACCATACTCTAGTTCATCACCTTACAGATACTAAACTTCTGACTGACCAACAATATGGATTTAGACAAGCCCGTTCCACAGCAGACATGCAAACTGTAATCTCTGAACGTATATACCATTCACTGGACAAAGCGAGGGAGGGCAGGGAGGTAGCTCTAGATATATCTATGGTTTTTGACAGGGTATGGCATGAGGGTCTCGTCAGGAAAATTAGATCATACGGTATCACTGGTAGAATACTTAACATAATTAAATCCTTCTCTGATGAGAAAAATCCAGGTTGTCCTCGACGGTCGTACATCGAAACATGATATAAATGCGGGAGATCTCCAGGGGTCTATCCTTGCACCTTTACTGTTCCTGACATTCATAAATGACCTCCCCGACAAAATTTCCTCTGAGATGGATATATATGCTGATGACACCACACTTTATAACAGGCACGACAGGAAAAGAAATGAACACATATCTAAAGAAATAGGAGAAACACTACAGTATGATCTCCAATCTGTAGTGGAATGGGGACAAAAATTGATGGTCACATTCAATGCCGCCAAGACTAAACTGGTTTCATTCAATAATTACAAGAAACCTTCTCTACCACCTATAGCAATGGCCGACGACTCTTTATCTGAGAGTCCATCTTTCAAACTCCTTGGCCTAACGTTCACAGGAAACATGAGTTGGAACAATTACATTAAAGGCATCGCCAGGGCCGCTGCAAGAAAGTTGGGCTCTCTCTACCGTGCTAGAAAACTACTAACACCCGAAAGTATCTTGTACCTCGCTAAGGCCACCATTCGCCGATGTATGGAGTATTGCTGTCATATTTGGGCTGGTGCATCGGCTACTAGTCTCTCGCTCCTTGACAAGGTTCAAAAGAGAGTCGCAAATCTAATAGGCTCTGAACTGGCATCTAAGCTTCAGCCTCTGTCCCATCGACGAAACGTTGCATCCCTCTACCTGTTTTACAAGTATTTTAATTGTGAATGCTCTGACGAACTGCAAGCACTTGTACTCCCACAACGTGAACACCCTCGACAGACCCGAATGGCTGCTAGATCCAACCCCCATACTCTAGAGATCCCTAGATGTAAAAGATCTTTCTACTCCAATAGTTTCTTTCCCAGAACCGTTAGACTTTGGAATTCAATTTCAGGTCCCTGCTTCCCCAATTGTGCTGACGTGCAGAAGTCCAAGTGCAACGAGAACCGACATCTTGCTGCCCAAATCCCTACATAGTTCCCCAGTAGTTGTTGCCCCTGATAGTAGCCCCCTACACCAAAGTGGCAATGTGCCTTGTTTGGGGTGAAAATGTAATTTAAAAAACAAAGCACTTGTGCCCCCTCGACGTAAATACCTCCGACAAACCCGACAAACCGCTAAAGCCAGCCCCTTCACAGTAGAGATCCCTAGATGTAAGAGAGCCTTCTACTCCAGTAGTTTCTTCCCCAGGACAGTTAAACTTTGGAATTCCCTGCCGGGTCCTTGCTTCCCTAACTGCACTGACATGCAGAAGTTCAAGTGCAACGTGAACTGAAATCTTGCTGCCCAACTCCCTACACAGTACCCCTGATTCCCATGACCCTGATAGTAGCCTCCTACAACAAAGTGGCAATATGTCTTTTTTGTGGTGAAAATGTAATAAATATATTATCTATCTATCTATCTATCTATCTATCTATATATATATATATATATATATATATTTATATATATATATATATATATATATATTAATATTTTTCATCAACCATTACTTTACCAACATCATATGTTGAACCAAAATAGTAAGTGTCGTTTTATTTACTTTAATTTCTTTTTACCCCCTTTATCTTCAAACAGAAAACCAAATCACAATTCCCCGTATATATATATATATATATATATATATATATATATATATATATATATATATATATATATATATATAAGATTATCACTACGTTCTCTGATATATATATATATATATATATATATATATATATATATATATATATATATATATATATATATATATATATATATAAGATTATCACTACGTTCTCTGAAAATTATGGTTAGTGGTAGTGTGTTTAACTAAAAAATTGTCTAAATTGGGGCCAGGGGCAGGAATTTTTGTTAATCAGGTTTTTGATAAAGATGCATCGTTAATCGTCTCGAAAACGTCGTGATAAGCAAATCTATGCTTTTAGTGTCTTTGCAATCTTCCCGTGGACATTAGAACTCGTATATAATATCTTAATCATATCAAAACAACTCAGTCTAGAAAGAAAATTTATGAGAGGCGTGCAATAAGTAATGTCCCTGGCGCACTTCCCATAGCAGCAGAGCAACGAAACTTGGCACAGTTATTAATATTTCTCTACATAGGAACCAACAAGTGTTATGCATTTCTCCCATCGTTTGATGCAGCTCTGGAGACCGTTTTTGTAGAACACGCCAGTTTGGTCCTCCAACCACAATGTGACATCAGAAATTAAGGCTGTATCATCTGGGAAACACTTTCCTTTCAAAAACAACTTTATGGCTGGGTAGAGATTAAAGTCAAAAGGTGCAAGGTCAGGAGAGTAGGGAGGATGAGGAAGGATTTCATAGCCACATGCCCGTGCTTCTGATCTGGCGACATGCGAGTTGTGGACGGGAGCGTTGTCCTGCAGGAGGAGGGTACATTTGCTGATCTTGCCCCGCCCAATGATTTTGATAGGGTGAGTCCAAGTGCTTCCACTGCATTAACTGGGCTTTGGTCTCTGGACTACAGTGATGTACCCAGCTTTCATCCTGTGTAATCAGTCTTTTGAAAAACTTTGAATTATCTTCTTGGCACATCTCCAAATTCATCCTCGAGAACTCGACGCGTTCTCGCTTCTGGAATGGTGTGAGCAACCTGGGAATCCATCTGGCAGACACCTTATGCATATGCAAATGGTCATGAATGATAGTTTCCACACACCCTGTACTAATCTTGATATCTTGGGCTATTTGGCGAATGGTAATGCGCCGATCTTCCAAAATGGCAGTCTCAACTTGACGGAAAGATTCCTCATCAATGGCAGAACGGGGTGGGGCGACCATGTCTGGCAGCTGTTTCCACAGACTTCCGGCCATGTTTGAATTCACGATGCCAGCGTTTCCAAGGTCATATTGTGGGGTATTATCACCATAAGTTTCTTTCATTTCATCAAAAGTCTCCTGTGGTGTGCGTCCTTTCAAATACAAAAATCGGATCATTGCTCAACATTCAACAGGCTCCATTTCAAACCCGACTCAATTCAAACACAGAACACATAATAAGTTCAGAGCTGTAATCTTCCACATAACCTGTAGATATATAAATCATTGCAAATGCAAAATTTCAGTTAGATCAGACAACTGGAGGTGGGTCAGGGTCATTACTTATTGCACGGCCTCTGTATGTGTTATGATGAAGTTATAGGGTTTTCAGGTTATTGTAGAAAACGATTAGTTAGGCGGCACTATGTTAAATTACTAAAATAACACAGCGCACTGTATTAACTGATAGAGTGACAATAAATATACAACTATACATCTATCTATATAAGACTAAAACTCTGTGGACCTTGCTTGCTTTCTTACTTAATGCCACCTGGTATTCGAAAATCGGCCGATTCTATCTTTTAAAAAAGGATTATATTTTAATATATATATATATATATATATATATATATATATATATATATATATATATATTAATAATTATATTTAAAAAAAATTATATATATACATACACACACACGCACATATATATATATATATATATATATATATATATATATATATAGAGAGAGAGAGAGAGAGAGAGATTTGGTAAAAATAGGGGAATAAGTGCTCAATACGTGAGTAAAGCTAAATATGTTTTATTCTTCCAACTGTGGGGATGTTTGCTCTAATCCTTACAAATGGTTTCAGTAGACAGGACAATAAAAATAACGTGTCCATCTCTTCAGATAATTCGAGCTCGAATTATCTGAGAAGATCCACATGTTATTTTTATTATCGAGGTTGAAAAAAGAAAAAATATTAAAAAAACTAGGTTAAAACAATATTATATATATATGTATATATATATGTGTGTGTGTGTGTGTGTGTGTGTGTGTGTGTGTGTGTGTGTGGAGTAAGTTATAATATGGCCATTAAGCTACACTGAATATTCCGCGTTTCATCCACTCTAGGACTCTTTAGGCTAACTAAAATCTCAATAGAAGATGAGCATATAAAAATGACAAACAACCACAGAATTCGCGCATAACCCTAAAGAGTCCTAGAGTATATATATATATATATATATATATATATATATATATATATATATATATATATATATATATATATATGTATATGTATATATATGTATATATATACATATGTATATATATATGTATATATATACATATATATATATATATGTATATATATACATATACATATATATATATATATATATATATATATATATATATATTGCAAGGAAATATATATATATATATATATATATGCGTATAGCCGTTGCACAGAGGCTAAGGAAAAATAGTGGAGAGTTGTATGTTTCGGTTTCGATTCTTAGCTGATAGAAATAAAATCATTTTTTTATTTTACTTTTGAAATCATAAAATATTGACTTAAATAGTATGTCCTCCGTCCGGCAATATGATTTTTACTGCCAACACGAGGTTTGTACAGCTAGTATATATATATATATATATATATATATATATATATATATATATATATATATATATATATATATATATATATATATACTAGCTGTACAAACCTTTGGAATGTTAGCTAACGAGATATATATATATATATATATATATATATATATATATATATATATATATATATCTCGTTAGCTAACATTCCAAAATTGGAAGATGTATTCAATTATAACTCTTAATATCTTATTCATATGAAATATTCTTACATGTGTTTCCATGAATAGCGAAGAACAGAGAAAGATTTATTTTTCAAAAAATAGTCACAATGTTTTTCCTTGCAATTGTAATTGAATAGGCAAGAAAAAATGTCGACGAAAGTTAATAGAGATATTTTAATTTCGCAGACGCAAAATAACTAAAGCTACTTAATTATCGCAGTGTGTATAGGCCTCTACCATAAATAAGTCATTTAAGTTTAACCCATGCTTGTGAAGTTGGTATTTATTCAACCATATTATTTATTGAGGAATGTTATAGCTATATTGCAAGTTCAAATTAAAACTAAGAAATCGTTCAAAACCTATGAGATATTATTTCTTAAACAATTGTAATGAAAACGAAAAATCTAATTAGATTTCTTACCTTAATTAAAGCACAAAATATAATTTACGAAGGCAAAACACATACCAGACAAATAATGTTTTAATTAAGACTGGTAACGATATACGAAGATAAACAATTATTAAAAACTTCCTAAACGGTTTTTGCTCTAATTTTTTTATCTTTCTAAATACTTCAAACATTTAATTGCCTTTTTTTAATAAACCCAACCTAATGATGTTACGTATAGTTGCTATGTTTAAAATGTTTTGTTCAGTCTATATAATGTTAGCACCTACTTTTGTCGCTGGCTAAAAATATACACACACACACTGACAGCAAAGAAAAAATCACAACACAGTTGATCTACAGAAAAGTATTACTTTTATTTCATACCGAAACTTTTTTAAATAAACATATTTTTATTGAAAGTTTATAATTTTCGACCTATAACAAGACCCTCATCAGGATCTTTAAAAAAAATACTGTTGTAGACGCGTGCTAAGGGTAAACAGTGAAAGAATCTACAAGTAGTGTAAAGTGTATAAATATAATATATATTTATCATAAAAATACAGTGGTATGTGAGGAACGTGTTCGCAGCATGCGGATAAACATAGTATGAATATTTCCATGTAGTCTCTAAAACCAGTGGTATTGGAGACTAAGTCTCCGATAGAGGTGATTTGTCCTCCACAAAAAATTCATTTTTTTCTTTTTTTCTTTTTTTCTTACTTGACATGGTGTTTTTCTATTGGGCGAATACCTATTGGACTGGGGTCCTGGATATGACCTTAAACTATATCCGATGGTGAGGGCCCCAGCTTTCAGACCTTAGGGAGTGTGGAGCCACCCTTTAATTGCCATTGCTCCCAGGTCCACTCTGGCCCGGAGTGGTAGCACCTGTTAGAGTCCCAACTATGGGTTAAATAGAATACGACTTAAAAAAAAAACAAATATACTATATTAAAAAATCGTTCTTCATAATTATCAGATTCGGCATTAAATAACCTGAAAAGGGTTGATATGCCGTAAAACAAAACAACCAACCAACCTATTGGACTGTACAATACCTAACATCTATCTTTAGCAAATATACTGGGCCCAAAACACCGTGGAAAGTAAGAAATAAGTATATATTGTTTTAAAAAAAAATTATGATGAGGGCTTTGCTATCAGCCGAAAATTAGAAACTTTAAATAAATGAAGGGGCATTAAAAAAAAGAAGAAGAAAACCGCACGTGTCAAATCAACAAATCAATGTCATGCTTTTGAATTCTATTTTTTCGTGCTTCTAAAAAGTAGACTTCTATTAATTTCTAGACATGTGCGCCTGACTGAGCTCCTACCTACTGGACCGGACAATGCATAACATCTATCTTCGACAAATAGACTTTGTCCGAAAACATCATAGAATGTGAAGAAACAATAAGTAAAACTATATTATTTAAAAAAAAAAGGGATTTCTGATGAGGGCTTTGTTATACGATGAAATCTGAAACTTTAAATAAATTAATGTTTATTTAAAAACATAAAAATACCGCACGTATCAGAAATTCTAACCGTCATGCTTTTGGATTTCATTTTCTCCGTGCGTCTAAAAAGTGAATTTCCAATCATATAACACACACACACACACACACACACACACACACACACACACACATATATATATATATATATATATATATATATATACATATATATATATATATATATATATACATATATATAAATTACAATAAGTTTACCAAGGTAATCAAAATGGTAAACTTAAAATATATTATAAATATTAAAGAGTTAATATTTACAAGTAAAGTAATATCAACCAGATGTAAAAGCTCAATAAAACCGAAAAGGAAATAGAGCTTATAATATGAATAAATGATTAATAAAAACATATTAAAAAAACACCTTGAAAAAGAGTTAAAAACATATCTAATTTTAAAAAGGAAGCACAAGATAAGTGGATAGTTCTTAGTCCGCGGAGTTTCGAAAAAAATACTCTCCTTCTGATCTATTAATCATTTGTTCATATGTATATATATATATATATATATATATATATATATATATATATATATCATGGGCTCTCCCATCGATTTTGACGTATGAGGTTCCACAACAAGCAAACTGCTCGTAAATCAACACGGATGATTTGTTTACTAGTGGTGAAGGCTTTGTGTACTGCTAACCTTTGTCGGTGCAGATAACTGCGACAGGACATTTTTTTTACATAGGCATCACCACATTATTAAGGCCAAGAGGCCACTCAAGGATAAGGGTTAAAGAGTGTACAGTAGAAATTGGACAATATAGTAATCATTAGTAATGAAAATTTGGTAAAGTTGACAACTTATATGGAACGGCTCATCAAGAACTTATTTACGTTAGACTTGAAGACAACCATATTGTAGTCAGCCGGAAAGCAGGAAAACGGAAGACAATTCTACAGGCGTGCAGTTCTAAGAAAGATGCTTTGTTCATGGAATCTACGTTTAGGTTTAGGCACAGATAAAGAGTGGGGGGAATTATCGATAGTGTTTACAGCTAGACGTGTGTTTTTTGTGAAAGTTTGGCGAGGGGGGACCATAGATTGAAGCTTATTCGAACACTTTCCATGAAAATAACGATAATTCAGAGACAAACTCGCAACATCTCTTCTGTGAGATAAAGGGTGTAAGGAAGAGAAAAGGACATCTCCTACCAGGCAACGAAGTCTATTTTGAACTATATCAGGACATAGTGTACAATAGACCGAAGTTTATACACCAGACTTCCTTCTCCTAGATGCATGTCTTAACGAAGACTGGGGTGCATCTCTCCCAGTGATTTAATACGCCTCTATATACTAACCTGGAAATTTCTACGACTATATATAAAAATTAAATTGAAAGATGAGGAATAAAGTTTTATATAACGTGATCATATCATCTGAACAATAAAGAAATGTTAAGGGGAAATTTAAGTAAAAAAAAAACTCTTTAGAACACGCCATTTAGAAGCTAAATTCTTTTCATCGGATGAGGAGAATGGCCAGAATGATACAAAATGCAAACATAGACAAATAACTTGCTCAATGACATTTATATATGAAATTAGAATACATGAATAAATAAATGAAGTAATAAATTAAAGTGAGTAAATTATATAAGGGCAAATACATTTATACTTCCCTTCCTATTTTTCCCTTTTTGTTTTTGGTACTTAAAATTATTGTTGTGTATTTTAAGCAAAATTGGGGAAAACTAAAGTTTTACTTGTTTGTCTTTCAGTAACATTTACGAAGAATGTATAAAAACATCCGTGTCACTCTTTAACACTTTCCAATACAATAAAATGATTGATCAGATTTCACATAATTAAAAACTGGCTGATCGATCTAGTCGACGTCTCTTTGATGAATGCCTCAACAACTGACCTTTGAAACATGGCTTCAATTTATATCGTCTCGGACAAATATATCCGTGCAAATACATCTATCTAGCGTGAGGATAATTTTATTAAGTAAAACCATTGATGAACAGCGCTTTCTACACATGGACAAACAAGGTAGTCAGTAAGACAAGCCAATGTAATACATACAATGGTCATTTAGGTAAGTAATTCTGCTAAAATTCGGCATAATCAGTGCCATATGGGTGACATTTTGGGAAGGCTAGACGCTCTATGGACCGTTTCCAGGTCAGTATATCGAGTCACTGGAAAATATGTACCCCCAAATCTTTCTTAAGACATGCATCTAAAGGGTGGAAAAACACTTTTTATTAAAAACCTGTCTGCTTTGTCTAGTGGCAACCATTACACCGACAAAGATTAGCAGTAATCCCAAACGGGAGAGTTCATCACCACTGATATCAAAGTAGAAATTATATCACTTCTGATGTGGTCAGCCAAGTGAAAAATTTGATCTAACATGAAAAACTAAACGAAAGATAAGAACAATTCATCAATCCTTAGGATGTTAACAAGAGAGATTACAATCATACAGGTATGTATATAAATATATACTAATAGCATGTGTACCCAGCGTTGCCTGAGTTGACATGAAGTTCGGTTTGAAAATCACCTGTTTACTAATCATTTTCATCATGGGCAACGTGGATACCCCCACAAAAAATATAAGAACGGATGGAAACATGTAAATGTAATCGCCCAAAAAAGAAAAAGTATGTGATACCGTGTCCACCAGATATTTCGGCAGAAGGACTACAAAGAGAAGAAACTATTCTCCGGATATTGAGCACTGGAAAGACGCCCCCCCCCCACAAAAAAATAATTAAAAATAAATCATTACAACTTTTGTTTCAATAAAAATAGCAGCGAATGCCCGTGCGATCGAAAAAAAAGAAAAAAAAGATCTGCTAAAAATTAATTCCAAAAACAATTAAATTAAATTTTTCATCATTTTATATTTCTAATGTAATCCCCCTCCCCCCAAAAAAATTTGAAAATTTGTCATATTTTGGGGTTCGTTCTGTTTATAAAATTGTTAGGTGAAAGTACAGAATGGTCTCATACAAATTATTAAATTTATCGTTATTTTATGTTTCAAATGTAATTTCGCCCCACGAAAAAAAATTGTATTTGTCATGTTTTGCCCGCCCACCTCGATCGCCAAACTTGAAAAAATGCTAGAGATGGCATGTCTGGTTGAACGCTTTGTGGCCAAAATTGAGTGCACATTTTACGTTAAATTTATATAGAAAAGTGATCTCCCATGCTAAAATGTTACTTTTTATTTAATTTCTTCTTTCATTTTATTTATAAAGACTGCTTAAACATATTAGGCCACAAAAAAAGCAGGTCTTAATTTTTAAGGGGTAAAACTACGCTCTGACACGTCGTAAAACTTGACCATTTTTAATTTAAGATATTAAATGAATTATAAAGAAATCTATTTCGCAGGCAATTAAACACACTTGCTATGGTATTATTATCATAATAAATCCTGGACAACACCGATTAAATTTTATAAATAGTAAAAGGAGCAGATTATGCATGGGTTTTTGCTCACGTGGAAAATAAGCGCTGTGTCTGAGTAACTCTGCCCTCGTGGGATGCAAGTAAATGAGGACGTTAGTTTTAATTATTTTTCTCTAACAAATAAAAAAGGTTACTTAAAAATTAAGAATAAGCGAAAAAAAAATTCCTCCGAATTAAAAATAAAAATAATAATTCAGCTTAGAAGAATATTTCGAAATGAAAACAAATCTAGTACAGAAAATATTTAATAACCGGCTTCGTTTAAAACAATTTTTCAATTAAACTATCACAGTTATTTCCCCTTTGGTTTTCTGGTTTTCAAATAAAACGGTTTCAGATTTCAGATAAAATAGGTTAAATCAAATATAAATTGAAATTTAAAAAAAGTAAATAATTTTTTTTTAATTAGTACAGTTGAAATGAAGCTGTTATGTCGAATAAGTAATATCATCGAGTTAATTATTTAAATAGATTTAATTTAATGTGATATGCTAATGACCGTAAATCAATCAGTGTAGATGTGGTTTGAAGATGCTATATATAAAAATTGCGTATAAAATATAACGTCCCCGTTGACAGAAATATCCTATCATGTGGTTAAAATTTATTTACCAGGAGAGATTTACACATATATGGACTTTATATTTCCTTGGACATTGGGAGTTGTACACACAGACACACACGAACGCTTTTATTTTATATATATATATATAGATTATATGCGCATAATTAATAATTACATATATATATATATATATATATATATATATATATATATATATATATAGGCAGCAGGTCATTATCTAAGCACGTCGATTGAACACGACAGATTTATTTCGGCGATTAAGAAAAGATATCAAGAAAAAGAATAACTCTTTCGTGTTCAATCAGACGTGCTTATATTTTCGATATGTATTTTAACAGTGCTCAATACGTAAGTAGAGTTAAGTAGCAAGTTTTTAAAATATACATGGCAATTAAGTTACACATATTTCTGCGTTTCAGTCTCGTTTTGTTAGGTTATTACGTCACGAGGATAAAAGCCGCTAAATTCTGAGTATATTGATTGCCACCTATATTTTCAAACTTTATAATAGGGAGATGCAGTGTTAACTGATATAATCAATGATTTCCCTAATATATATACATACACATATATGTATATATATATATATATATATATATATATATATATATATAACTACTTAATTTACTCACATAAAATTAATATACGAAAGTATAAATTTATGCGTAAACTTTAAGTATTTACTTCAAAAGTGCTCAATACATAGGTAGAGCTAGTAAGTTATAAAATATATATATGGCGATTAAGCTACACTGAATATGAGTGGATGAAACGCGGAATATTCAGTGTAGCTTAATCGTCATATATATTTTATAACTTACTATATATACAAATTATAAAGAATTATTTTTATACCAGCAGACACTAGTGTTTCGTGTTTTCGCAATTATCAGTGCAGGAAGTGAGGGTTAGGTTTATCAAAGGATCGAGCCATACTACAAAGCCACATTTGGCTTTATTAGCAGGGAGCTTTCCTTCTGGGCTACTGTAAACCGCTACAGGAATAAAAGGAAATTTAACATTTATTAAGCCAAATACAGGCATAACCTTATAAAGAGGACCTAGAGTGATTGAAGGATCGGCAATCGCGATCTCGCGCAAAGGCAACCGACCGCTTTTTATTTCACAGACACATACGAAGTTCCTTTTTATGTATAGGTAGAGATATAGTATGTTGTATTTGGGTGTTTATTTAATGGCTGTGTGTTTCTATAATAAGTATCTTTTAAATTATAATTGTTAACGTCTATTCGTGATTCGTCTACTGTATTCTCTGTTGGGGGCGTGTGTGTGTATACATAAATTAACAGTTTATAGAAATCGTTGTGGGTTGGAACACCAGCAAAAACATACCTAAAATCTTCCTTCTATGCGTCTTTTTCATGCATCCTGAAATTAAAGGTGTTTCTCTCCGAAAGTGAAAACACATAAACAGGAATTATGTGTTGATATAATTATTCCTTGCCGTTTTTTTTCAGAATCGGAACGCTTTGTATGTGATTACATTTTTTAAGGCATCCTTTTCTAATTTCCAATTGTGTATCCTGTTAAAAAAAAACATCCGTCTGCTAACGTGTTCCGTATTGAACTGATTTAGTACGGCATAATCATGTTGAAACACCGGTTCCCGTTAGATCACCAAAGTTAAGCAACGTTGAGCCTGGTCAGTACTAAATGGGTGACCATTTGGGACTTTCAGGTGATGTATGTGCTCTCCGCTTATTTCGGCATTGTTTCCAGTCGTCTCGGACTTCTCCTTGCCACTGGGCTCAAACAGTGCCGATTCAGGAGAGGTGTGGTTGGCGATTGCGCAACCCTTCCCTCACAATATCACGAGCAGCTGCCTCTACAAGGGGTATTCTTTCTTTCGAGACTGAAGGGACGCATCGATTGAACAGATTTTCTTCGAAACTAAAACTCTAGATCCCAAAATGTATAGTTTTCGTCACGTGATCATAACACATAGCCCCAAGATACTTTGGGGGATTTTTTGTCACGTATCTTTGTTTATATAACAGATTAGCTTGAATTACATCAAGTTAACATTCTTGAAAGCTATTGAATATAAGTATTCTAACTTCACATAATATTTCACATGGAGAACATTTTTCTGTCTAACAATTATACTTCTACCAATCATAATTATGGACTATTTTAATTTCATGATAATAATTAAATATATTTATTTCATCATAATAATCGAATATTTAAATTTCATCGTAATAATCAACTATTCTATTTTCATCATAATAATTAACTATATTAATTTCATCATAATAATTAACTAAATAAATTTAAATAATCAATATATAAATTCCATCATAATAACAATATATATTGATTATTGTGATGCAATTAATATATTGATTATTATGATGAAATTAATATATTGATTATTGTGATGCAATTAATATATTGATTATTATGATAAAAGTAATATATTGATTATTGTGATGCAATTAATATATTGATTATTATGATGAAATTAATATATTGATTATTATGATAAAATTAATTTGATTGGTGATTATGATGAAATAAATTTGAGTGATTATTATGATGAAATTAATATATTTATTATTATGATGAAATAAATCGAGTGATTAGTATGATGAAATTAATATATTGATTATTATAATGAAATTAATATAATTTATTATTATGATGAAATTAATATATTGATTATTATGATGAAATTAATATAATTTATTATTATGATGTAATAAATACATTAGTTTCATAATAATACACAATATATTAATTTCATCATAATAATCAATATAATAATTTCATTATAATAATCGATATATTAATTTCATCATAATAATTAATATAATAATTTCATCATAATTACCAATATAATAATTCCTTTATAATAATCAATATATTAATTTCATTATAATAATCAATATATTAATTTCATCATAATAATCAATATATTAATTTCATCATATAAATCAATATATTAATTTCATTATAATAATTTATATATTAATTACATCATAATAATCAATTATATTTATTTCATCATAATTATCAATATATTAATTTCATCATAATAATCAATATATTAATTTCATCATAATAATCAATATTATAATTTCATCATATTAATCAATATATTAATTTCATCAATAATCAATATAATAATTTCATCATAATAAACAATCAAATTAATTTCATCATAATAATCAATATAATAATTTCATCATAATAAACAATCAAATTAAGTTCATCTTAATAAACAATCAAATTAGTTTCATTATAATAATCAATATAATAAGTTCATCATAATAATCAATATATTCATTTCATAATAACAACCGATTAATGTAGTACTTTTCGGTGTGTTTCAGTAGACTAACAACATCACCATATGCTACTTCCCCCAAATGAAAAACTTTAAGAACTCAGCAGAGTCATTCATATATGAAACGTTCGTTTCGCGTAAGTGTAAAAGACGAGACTACGAATACCATTCATGAAACGCGACGGCGCACAGATTAAAAGACTAGTACGTAAACACACAGGCTAATTATGTTTAAAATGAGTTTATTTATGTTTCATGCTCGCTCATAGGTTAAAACATAGCATGTGATATCTGACATTAGTGAAAATATAGTACAACTTTAGTGGCAATGTAATACAATCACACTCCTCCACTGTTGTGGTCCCTAAATGCCAGAAAGCTTTCTACTCTAATCGTTTCTTCCCTCGAACAGATAGACTTTAGAATTCCCTTCCTGCTATCTGTTCCCCTGTCTGTACCGCTATGCATACGTTTAAACATAAGGTAAACTGATATCTTGTTAAACCTTCCTAGGCATCGTCCCAAATAGTAGCCCTTCATTCCTAAGTGTTAATATGTCTTATTAGGGGTGAACATAAGTAAAAAAAAAAAAAACAATAAAACAGGAAGAAGTGCAAACCCTAAAGTAGAAACGCCAGATAGCTCCAGCTAGTTCGAAATGAATATATTACCGGTCCTATTTAATGACTATACATCATTAATAGAGAAAGTTTTTAATCGCTCCATTAAAGGTCGTACATTAATGTGTCACGTCTAAACGTATTCTTGTGCAAACAGCAGACATTTGCAAATATTTACACGAAGATATGCAAACAAATTCCTTTCGATGGTGATTCGTTGTCTTTCGAATATCAAAGTCATTTTGCAACTGTTATTAACCAATCAAATATTAATGATTCATTTTTTATACGTGTCAACAACGCGTCTCTTTGAAATAAGATAATGAAAGACACAATAACAACAACATATAAGTGAAAAAAAAGTTCTAATACAATTTCTTTCATTAAATTCCTCATTAAATGTATTTCCTCCGATTCTGTTTTTTTTCTATCATTTCGTAACTTTAATTAGGATGTGCTTTCTTTATAATAATAATTGATTGAAACGGACAGACGCCATTATAAACGAACATGATGCCGGCCATAATGGCCAATATCTTAACTTCCGCTCTCGTAGTTAACTTCCTGTTCTCGCCGTGAGCAGTTTGAGGGGCTTTGTGTAGTCAATTCGGGTTATATTATTTGTTCGTTCAGACTCATTTTTTGTTGCTGTTAAGCTTAGTGTTTTTTATCAACTATTTCAATGCCGATTTGGCCTCCATTTGCAAACAACGGGCAGTTGCTCATAGCAACATTTGAGTATGTGATTCAACTGGAGACTCCGCCAATACTTTAACGTACGTTATTAGTTATTGCAGAGGCGAAAAAGAAAAAAAGAAAACCATTTTTCGGATTGTTTAGATGCTTTTGTATGCTTGTTATTTATCGGAACAACAATTTGTTATTAGCACAAATGGTCGGTCGATGTTATCTCCGACTTTCCTCAGGTGCACTTTTTTTTTTACACAGTGATCACCACTTATCAAGGCCCGGAAGCCACTCAGGGATAAGGGTTATTGCAAGTACATTACGTTAGTGTGGAGATTTGATGGAGTGTTTACTTAAGGGGGCGGTTTATTAGGAATTTGTTAACATCGGACTTGAAGACATCCAAGTTGTAGTCCGGAGGGAAGCAGGCAGACGGAACAGAGTTCCACAGGCGTGCAGTTCTAAGAAAGAAGCTTTGTTCATGGAATCCGCGTTTTGATTTAGGCACAGATATAGAGTGGGGGAAATTTTTCACAGTGGATTCAGCTAGACGGGTTTTTTCATGAAAGATTGGCGAGGGGACCAGGGATTGGAGTTCAGACGAGCATCTGCCATGAAAATAACGATAAAACAAGGATAGGCTCGCAATGTCTCTTCTGTGGGAGAGGGGGTGCAGGGTAGAGAAAAGGGCATCCCCCACTAAGCCACGAAGTCTATTTTGTACTCTGTCAAGGCATGATAGGCTGTTTTTGGCAGCTCCTGCCCAGATATGGCAACAGTATTCCATCCTTGGACGTACTTGGCTTTTATATACATAGAGAATTGCATCAGTAGTGAGATATCTTCTGGAGCGGTAGAAGGATCCCACCATCTTTCCAGCGACCTTGGCAACAGACTTGATGTACGTGTTCCATTTCAGATCAGGAGTAAAGGTCAAACCCAGAAGCTTGTCAAAACACGGGGCCTCACCCAGACGAGAGCCATCCATAACAATTGATGCCAGCTAGGGATTAGAGCGTTGATGATGTTTGAACTTTAGAACTTTTATCTTGAATCCAAAAACATGGAATTTTATACGAAACTCTTTATGTAATTAGCTTGATTGTCTACATGCTGTAATCTATCATGGTTGTTGTTTTCTACAACGTTTTGATTCAAACCTTCTTTTCAAACTTGGAAAAAAGAATTCTTCGGTAGATGCTCCCGTTTAAACAGTCACGAACGAATTCGCAACTTTAAATCAATTAAATGCATGTTTACCATTTTGTGATTTCTATGAAAACAATTACGAAATGGACATAAATATTTCGAGTGAGATTTTACTTCCGTCTATCCATCCGTAGCCGTTAAGCCCCTGGAGGGGCATAGGCCATCTTAAACTTTTTTTTAGATGTTTTTGTAGCGAGGAGTTCTTTTTACAGGGCGAAGGCGCTGGCCCCACGCCAACCCCTCCCAGAAGGTACACACAGCGCCTAGCCTTCCCAAATGGCCACCCATCTGGTGCTGTCCAGGCTCAACGCTGCTTAACTTCGGTGATCAGCCGAGAACCGGTGTGTCAGCGTGATTGTGCCGTACTAGAGATTTTGCTTGCCTATCGATATTGGATGCATGAGATTAAAGAAAATGAAATTGCTCGACATTACTACTCAAACACATGAAGTAATATTACTAAACCAATTTACCTATATCGTGATATTGCATGCTCATTGGATATCAGCAAGTTTTGGATAAGTTAAGATTAGCAAATATTATAACCAAAAAGTCCGTACGAACACGATCGGTTTAAAACAAGTTCTAGTGGTTATAACACGTATTTTGCCGTACGGTTTAGAAAAAAATTCCTTGACCATATTTTAAGGTGCTTAGTAAAAACAACAAAGATAGCGAAGAGGTACCCGGGCAACGTTGTTGTTGCTAAAAGAAAGTTCGCTAAACGGGCCGATGTGTCGCCATCCATGAATCATCCTCGTCAAGCGGCTGACGTGCCGTTATCTTTAGCGAGGGTGTAGATAGAAAGAGAGAAAAAAACAAAGCAAAACAATAGAAGCATCTCTCGTTGTAGCAGCGAAACAACGAGAAACGACACAAGGCGTTTACTGTCCCAACATATATATTTCTAAACACTGTCAAAATCAAATTCATGCGGGGATACAATCAATCGAAGGGAAAAAATAATTGTCAATAAAAAAAAAAGAGAAAGGAATAACATTTTAATGGCGGCTAGCACTTTGTTTCTTTTCCCGTTTCTCTTCATGTGAAATCTATTTTTCTCTTTTAGCTCTCAGCTTTTTGTTATTGCTGTTTTTTTATATGAACGTATTAATCTGTTTAAGCGGCAATGTTACAATACATAAAATATGTCTCTTTTATGACAATACATAAAATATGTATCTTTTATGACAATACGTAAAATATGTCTCTTTTATGACAATAAGAAAACTGTGTCTCTTTTATAACAATACGTAAGATATGTCTCTTTTATGACAATACGTAAAATTAATAAAAATGATTGATTTTTAATTTATAATTACATTATATTTTATTTTTAAAACATTCTATTTTTTCTAGAAAAACCCGTGCATATACTTCTGAAAAAGAAATGTAAATATATTTTTTATCATTGGGAGGTAACCACTTATAAATACCTGGATCAAGATTAGGATAAGATTAAATATTTTATACATAGTAAGACAAAAGGATCAGTTTTTTTTACATGGTAGTCACCACTTGTCAAGGCCCGGAAGCCATTCGGGATAAGGGTTATTGCGTGTACAGTAATCAATGGGACAATATGGTAATAATCGTTAGTAATGGAGATTTGATAAAGTGTCTTACTTAAGGGGCGGTTTATCAGGAATTTGTTTATGTTGGACTTGAAGACATCCAAGTTGTAGTCAGGTGGGAAACAGGCAAATGGAAGAGAATTTTACAGGCATGCACTTCTCAGAAAGAAGCTTTGTTCATGGAATCTTCGTTTTTATTTAGGCACAGATAAAGAATGGGGAAAATTATTGACAGTGGTTTCAGCTAGAGGGGTGTTTTTCGTGAAAGATTGGCGAGGGGGAACCAGAGATTGGAGCTCAGACAAGCACTTGCCATGGAAATAACGATAAAATAAAGACAGGCTCGCAACGTCTGTTCTGTGGGAGAGAGGTAGTAAGGAAGTGAAAAGGGCATCCCCCACTAAGCCACGAAGTCTATTTGTACTCTGTCAAGGTAGGATAGGCTATTTTTAGCAGTTCCTGCCCAGATGTGGCAGCAGTACTCTATCCTTGGACGTACTTGGCTTTTATATAGACAGAGAATTACATCAGCAGTGAGATATCTTCTGGAGCGATAGAAGAATCCTACCGTTTTTCCAGCGAACTTGGCAACAGACTTGATGTACGTGTTCCATTTCAGGTCAGGAGTAAAGATCAATCCTGGAAGTTTATTAAAAACATGGAGCCTCCCCTAGATGAGAGCCATCAATTTCAATTGATGCTAGATGGGGATCAGAGCATTGATGATGTAAAGATAGGAGCATAGTTTTAGATGCATTAAAAGTAACCAGCCACCTTTTTCCGCATTAATACTGTGGGCCTCTGATTTCTGCCCATCAACCACTATTCTTATGAGCCTATGATTTGATAATTGAGAAATGATTTAATAATTGAGAAAACATTTCCAGTTATACCGTAGCTGGAAATCTTGAGAAGTATGCCTTTATGCCATACCTTATCGAAGGCAATTGCCCTAGAAAAGAAAGCCTTGGTCGAGAGATTCACTAATCCTATGAGATATAACAGCAATGGTTGATGATCCACAGACGGACATTTCTAGGAAAAGAATTCCGCTAATATAATGTTTGTTGAATTTTATCTACATATAGTCTATTAATTAGTAAGGTTAAGATTATAATTATTTAACTATATTAATACTTATATTGTAAAGTACACTACTTGACATAATCTAATATATAGCAAGTTATATGTATGTCTGTTTGTCTGTTTCCATATTTTCAAACTCTATCGCCACCGAAACTAAAAGTCGGAGAGCGACGCTAGGGTCCTCAGATGATTGGATTTTTAACAGACCGTTTTTTATAGGTATTTAGACAATTTAAATAGATTTTAAGGGGTCAAAAATGGGTAAAAATTGACGAAATCGTAATACATTTTGTACATTTATCTTAGATTATTTTTCATTTTAATTTTTAATCTGTTCATATGCGTGTCATCTTGGTACTGTGGTAACGTCATCAACTTTGAATGCTATAGTTTCGATTCTAGCTGATGGTAACCAAATACTTTCTTTTACATTTGAAATCATGATTCTATAATAATACATATACAAAATCTGGACCAATTAAAATATCATATTTAAATGTATTTTACGTCCGGGCAAAGCAGGGCGTCACCTTAGCTAGCTACATATATAACAAATATACTAAATTTAAAATTTAATGCAATTGTGCTAGATTAAAAATCGATGTACATGATGGGACGGATGAGCACAATAAACTATCCCCCTTTTTTCTTTGTTCGTCCGGTGTATTATGTCTCCTTTCCTTTTCAGGTTTTACAGCGTGAAACGATAAAATTGAAGCCCTAGAAAATAGAGCATGATTCTATTTCCGTTTGATGAAAAACAGTTTTCCTTTTGTTGTTGATCATCTACTAGTTGGTCAGTTGCGTACGAATCCCAAGCGCGATAAGAGCCTTGTATCATGTCTGGAAGTGGCACAATGTTCAAAGAGCGAGGTCGGCGATACACTGCTGCATATATTATGCTCTATACCGATCTAAGTTATTACAACAGGACCACTGCCACCACCTTCAAAATGCATCGCTGGATTGCCACGAATAAGAATTTCCAAACATTACAACATAAACAATAATATTTAGAAGAAAAAGTTACATATTAAGATTAAAAGTAAATGCCAATCGTATTTTTTAAAACACATGCGGTTCTGGATATGACCTTAAAATATATCCGATGGTGAGATCCCAGCTTGCGATCCGTGGGGAGTGTGGAACCACCTTTATATTTCCATTGCTCCCAGTTCCACTCTGACCCGGAGTAGTAGTACCTGTTAATGTCCCAATATGAATTAAATAGAAACCGACTTAAAAAAAAAAAACAAATACACTCTATTAAAAACATTTTCTTCAAAATCACTGGATTCGGTATTAACTAGCCTGAAACGGGTTAATATGCCGTAAAACAAAAACAAACAAACAAACAAAAAATACATGAAACTTAAAATAATGCTGTCAATTTCCAAACACTACTGTATATATATATATATATATATATATATATATATATATATATATATATATATATATATATATATATATATATACTAGCAAAAGTACCCGTCGTTGACTTGGTTCAAAAACAGCCTACAGAAAATGGACTCTGATTTATGAAAGTATGATAGGTTATGAAAAGGAAGGCTTGTAAAGAGATAGCTTCGAATTTAAGGGTATCAAAACCAAAGCAAAATATGATGAAAGTAAAAATAAAATAAATAAACCCCATAATTTAGTATACCACACATGTTCACACTGAAACACTTATCTCAATATTCTGTGGATCTATATTAAACAAACTTTGTTAAACTTTGTGGCGTATTTCCATTCTATGGAGGTCAGGTGCGAACGAACACTCCATAATTTTATTATACCATCCCTATTTAAGTTAAAACATACTTATCAAAGTATTCTCATGTACATCTATATCAAAAACACGTAAATGTTTTCTTTTATTTTTATTTTTTTATTTCCATACTTTGTGGACCACAATTTTAATGAACCACCAGATCAAACATACCCATTCCTCTGTCTCGATACATCTTCTATCATTATATGAAATCAGTTTTTTAAAATAGTCAACCACATAGGAGCTTATTCGTAACCAGACACACACACACATACATTCAGCTTTATATATATATATATATATATATATATATATATATATATATATATATATATATATATATATAAGAATTAACTGTGAACACTGAAATATACAGTAAGCGGCGTTAGGCGATGATAAGTTAAAATATATAGAGTCGATGAAAATCGTTAAAAAATATAAATCTATTAAAATTCGAGTGTTAAAATTAACAGATTTGTGGATATATATATATATATATATATATATATGTATATATATATATATATATATATATATATATATATATATATTCATAAACTGTGACACGTTTTAATGCATTTTTTTTACCCAACTAAAACTGATTATTTCTCTATTATTTTGATTAATTAAACAATAATTCTCATCTTGAACGTTTTGTTCGATGTAACAGTCGCCATATTTTGGAGCAGAAAAAAGGGGAAGTTTAGCTCTACTTTCCAGGTTTTCGAACTTTATGATCCAGTTAACATTAGTTTTACACAAATCATAAAGATAGTTAAATTATCAGGGAAAGCTATGCGGTATTATTTCAAATTCATGATGATAAAAATTTTAATTAATTCCATCAGTGAATTGTAAGTTCTTAGAAACATAATATTTACGAAAATAAAAGTGCTGGTTTTAGCATGTTTAATTGCATATGTGACTCATGTTATCAGTTAATTTTTTTTTAATTCAATTTTCACCCCAAACAAGGCACAGTGCCACTTTGAAGCAGGGGGCTACTATTAGGGAATTAATTAGCGGGGTCATTATGAAGGGAGAAGAGTAGAAAGATGTTTGTTAACATTACACTTGAACTTCTGCATATCATTGCAGTTGGGAAAGCAGAATCCCGGAAGGGAGTTCCAAAGACCCGCAGTTCTGGGGAAGAAACTATTGGAGTAAAAGGCTTTCTTGCACCTAGGGATCTCCACTGTAAACGGATGAGACTTAGTAGCTTGTCGGGTTTGTCGGGGGTAGTTACGTCGGGGAGGTACAAGTGTTTGCAGTTCGTCAGATCATTCACCATTAAAGTATTTGTAGAACAGGCAGAGGGATGCAACATCTCGTCGATGGGACAGAGGTTGAAGCCTAGATGACAGTTCAGGACCTATCAGGTTGGCGACTCTTTTTTGAACCCTGTCCAGGAGCGAGAGACAAGCAGCAGATGCACCAGCCCAGATGTGACAACAATACTCCATACATGGGCGAATGGTTGCCTTATAGAGGTATAGGATACTGGCAGGCGTAAGTAGTTTTCTAGCACGGTAGAGGGAGCCAACCTTCCTTGCAGCAGCCTTGGCAATGCTCTCAATGTATCTATTCCAGTTCATATTCCCTGTAAACGTTAGGCCGAGGAGTTTAAAAGAAGTACTTTCAGGCAATGTGCTCTTGGCTATTGCTATTGGTGGTAGAGAAGGTTTCTTGTAGTTATTGAAGGAAACAAGCTTCGTCTTAGCAGCATTGAATGAGACCAACCATTTTTGTCCCCATTCCACTACGGACTGGAGGTCATCCTCTAGTGTTTCTGCCATTTTCTTGGATATGTGTTCATTTGTTTTCCCCTCATATCTGTTATAGAGAGTGGTGTCATCGGCAAATATACCCATCTCCGAAACAATATTATCAGGGAGGTCGTTTATGAATATCAGGAACAATAGAGGTCCAAGGATAGACCCCTGAGGCACTCCCGCATTTATGTCATATTGTTTGGATGTACGTCTGTCGAGGACAACTTTGATTTTTCTATTACTTAAGAAGGATTTAATTACGTTATGAATTCTTCCAGTGATTCCATATGATCTAATTTTCCTTAGAAGACCATCGTGCCATACCCTGTCAAAAGCCTTAGATATATCAAGGGCCACCGCTCTACCCTCCCCTGTTTTATCCAATGAACGGTATATACGTTCAGAAACTACAGTTAAGATATCTGCTGTAACAATATGTAATTAAAATATCATGTTATTAATATGACTGATAGGAAAATAAAAAGCGGCGAAGAAAGAAAGAAGAAAGGAAAAAATGGGGGAAAAAAGAAGGCGGAATAAGAAAAATAAGAGGGAAAATTGAAGCTGTTTATATGTGAAAAATACAGATATTGTAAAGGCGGCAACTCTGGTAAAAAGTAGAATTGTTTTTTCTGCGATTGTCTTTCTTGGGCATTTATAAATATAAATAAAGAAACGTAGGGTAAGGAAGAAAAACCCTTTAATAAGTAATTTCTAAAGGGGGTGAAAAAAAACCTGGGTTGTTAATGCATGTGATTAAGAGTAAATTTCAAATAAAGCTCCGTATATGTTATAATTTTTTTAACCTATGAAATTACATTTTTCTTATTATTCCTAAACATGGTTAATGTGCGTTTGTAACTACCGGTTCCCATATATTATTATTAAAAAGTAGTTTACCTACTTAAATATTACTTGCAACAATAAAATAAAAGCGAAGACTCTTGTAATTCTGCAATCTAATCTGCGTGTTTATTTATTCTATTTTAATTTTGTTTCTTTGACGATGGTAACGTTGGTATGAGCCAGCCAAACTAGCTGCCAACACAGCCCTGTTTTATTTTATTGAAACCAGCCGAGAGCTCTTTTTAGTATCCTCGTTGTTCCGTTAAGAGCTATTGTCTGGATCTCGTTTGCACTTGGTTCACGAGAAATAATAGTTTACAGTGTGTACAAAATGTATATTATGTAAATCAACCGAAAGAAGGTATCCCTTTATTCTTAAAATCCTTAAGAATAATATGATTCTATATTACTTATTTTATTATTGTTATAGATTATATAGAATATGTGATGTATGGGAAGAATATTAAATTAAGATAAACACACTAGAGTAAAGACTCAATCTATCTTTGACTGCTCATCAACATTAAAAAAAATTTCGGATCAACATAGCACAAAGCCGATAGAAACGGATAATGAAACGCAGAATAGTTGACTTCTTAATTACACATTACGATTAATTAAAAAAAATAAGATAGATGTGGTAATCATATATCGATCCAGAACAAACGTATATATATATATATATATATATATATATATATATATATAGTAACACACATACAGTACTGCTTCGCAGCTCATCTGTGCGGCTAGACAAGCAACTACTTCAAGCCAGGATCGAAACCCGATCGCCCAAACGACAAACAGTCGGAGCTTCTAACCGTTGTGCTATACGACTGCGGAAATACGGGTAGTGAATTAACAACGCTTTGACAATGTCCAAAGTACCTAAGCTCAATTTTTTACACAAAGGTCATCGCTCATACGCTGATGGTATTTTTTATATACTTTTCCAAATGCTCAACCTAAGATGCCATTATATATATATATATATATATATATATATATATATATATATATATATATATATATATATATATTATTTTACAACATCAAAATATTAACTTAGTCCATTACAATTGTTTCTACAGACAGAGGAATTCCCTGCCTTTTTCTACAGATGGTAAAAGTTAAAACAATAAGGGAAGAGGCGATCCTTTGTTGGTACACATGTGGATATTAAATAAATTCCACAAATATAGTGACAGAAAAATATAATTATATAAAAACATAATCATATAAAGAAAGAACGGGTTAGAAAGAAGCGATAGAAAATATATTTTTAAAAATAAACATTTATTTATATAATTTTTTATACAGTTATATTTTTCTGTCTCTCGTTAATTCTCTTCTTTTGTTAATTCTCTTGTTTTGTTAATACCCACACGTGTCCCAATTGTTTTAACTTTTACCATCTGTAAAAACTGACGCGGAATTCTTCTGTCTATAGAAACAATTGTAATGGACTAAACTAATATTTTGAGGTTGTCAAATAAAAAAACATATAAAAAATATATTCAGCTTTATTAACGTATTGAGCACTTTTTATTCCGTTTTTTTACAACTTATACCTCTAAGTATATATATGTGTGTGTGTGTGTGTGTGTGTGTGTGTGCGTGTGTGTGTGTGTGTGTGTGTGAATAGTGTATATTTAATAAAAGTGGTATACTGATAGAGTGGAAAATATCTTTTAGTATACATCCTTGATTTAAATGATATAAATAGGCGTGTATATCTATTCACTAGCCATCAATTTAACCATTAGGACATGTATCTCATAAATAAATAAGTAAATAAAGAATTAAAGGATAAAAACGCGAGGAATAAGATAAATAAGTGAATAAATTGAACTTAATAAAGTAGATGGATAATGTAGTCAAAGCGAGAAAATTAAAACAACCATAAAACACCAAAATAGGGAAGTTAAAAGCTCTGAGGGCATGATATTACTTCAGATCAAAGCGAAAACGTGGGCCAATAAACAACTGCCAAGTTAAAATAATACCAATACGGTCCCGCTGCTATAGCTTGATTACATGAGATTGTACTTCCCTCCTTTTCCCTCAACCCAACAATTTATTCTTTTAATTCAGTTGACATTTACAATTCTTGACAGTATCTGTTTCGTAGCACAAAATAAATCACTTAATTATAATATCAATTAGTGAATCTATTTTGCCCTTAACTCATCAGAGAAATAGTAACAATCAATCCATCAAAAGTACGTTTTGACATGATGAAAAATCCGAAAATGGAAAGGGGCCTGTAAATACTTTAACACATATTTGCATTACGCCATTTTGGATTTAGAAATCTAATGGCATATTGTAAACATATCATAACGTATTTACAAATTCTCTTTTAATTTTCGGATTTTTTAATCATGTCAAAACGCACTTTATCTTCTTTTGATGAATTTGGTTGTTGCTGATTCTTCGCATTAATTAAGAGCAAAATAGATTTATTGATTTATATTATAATAAAGTGATTGGTTTTGTGCTACGAAACAGATACTGTGAAGAATTGTAGATGTCAACTGAATTAAATAGATAAAATTGTAAGCTAGTCAATATCATGAACTTTGGAATATATACTTTTTGCCATTCATTCATTACAAATATATATATATATATATGTGTGTGTGTGTGTGTGTGTGTGTGTGTGTGTGTGTGTGTGTGTATTTTATATCATTATAGAATATAACATTGATTCTTAGGTTAATTGACTCAGCCTTTGCATAATAGTAGCCATATGCATCGGTAACTACATTTATACGAAGTGGTTGATCAATATGTTGCCCGGGATTAAATGATCATCAATGATTATTTCACGCCCCCATATTTTTACAGTCACCGACATCGGTGAAATCGCCCATTTTTCAATCAAATTGATTGATTACCTCCTTTAGTTGGGAACTCATCGAAATGTGCCAGGAAGAAGTTTCACATGTCGTCCCGCAGTGATTTAATCCACAATACATTGTAGTCTACATTGCACTGTAGAGAACCTACTGTTGATTTTATAAATTTATTTATTATATATGATGGTTTGAATTTAAGTTTAAAATGCATATGTCAAGTATCATGCTTCAGTTGTGCTCTAAACAGAAACATTCATTTCGAAAACGTCCCTATTATAAACGGACCTACTGTTTAATAGTTTTGCGTTGCTTTACTGCTTGTGCGTTGATAATTATTTGAATTTAGGTTTCAAATGAAAAAGTCAAGTATCATGGCCCATTTGTGCTTTAAACAGAAACATTCATTTCGAACGCGCCCCTATCATACCAATGAATCCACTGTTGATTTTATGTTGAACCTTTCGACTTATGTGGTTATAAAACTCAAATATATTTGTGATGTTAGGCTGTATAAGGTGTTAACTGTGGTCAAATCGCCTGTTCCTTCTTTCATCGGATTTTTTTTTATTATCAATATTATCGGCGACTTTCTATCGAAATATATTTAAGAACACTTCCTGAAACATAAAGTACCTTCGTGTAAAATTTCATAAAAATCAGCCGAGCAGTTTTCGAGTTCATAGATAACTTACACACACACACACACGCACACAGCAAATTTCCTTTTCTATGATTTTAGAGATATAAATAGAGCTTACAGCATAATTGCATTCGCACGTTTGTTTTATTTTATTTAAGTTCACAGAGAGCAATAGGACCTTTTATTTGTATATGTAGCGCAAAAATGTGCGAATGTTCAAGTAAAATTATCTTCCAAATCTCATATGTTCAGGTTCGTAAAACAATGATAGAAACGTTAATTCTTATCCTTTGAATTGGCTTAATAACTATTTTGTAGTTTATTTTTATTCAGGTTTTATTTTGTAGAATTCGTGGATAAGAATTTATCTGGTCTGGTCGAGTACCGAGCTATGAGCTGTTACTAGAGATACAAAGTACCTTCAATAAGTTTCCAGACTTTTGTTTGTACATGCAATTAAAATGGTTGTAGACACTTCAAAATTCAGCATTTTCATTGCTCTACATCTTATAAGATGATAGCCCAATTGTTATGATTCAGATTAAAATGAACAGCTATAGCAGGAATTGGAATACACCCTACTAATGAATTATTGTCAAAGCTGGTGAATTCCAAACATGAAATCTTGGCATGTGGACACTTTAAAAAGACGATAGTCAATAAAATTATGTTTAAAACTTCTAAATTGCTACAGGAAGATATAGGAATATTTCAGACTGCTTTTAAATCATTTTGCATGAATCGAACATCAGTTTTGGAGTAGCATAAAAGATTCAAGGGACGCATAGAGTCTGTGATGGATGACAAGAAATATTGGAGATGTAAGGAAGTCAGAACACGCGAGTTCATTTAGGAAATAAAGAATTTCATGATTAAGGATCATTGTGGGTCTGTAGAGACAATAAGTGCTGAGTGGGTTAACTGTACACACTATTATTTGCGAGGAACTGAAGATACGGGAGGTTTTTCTTGGGGGTGTAGTTCATAACTCCATCTTTGTCACCGACTATTTAACCAAGATTGGTACTTTAACAGTCAAGACGTTGTCAGCCTGTGAATTTTGATTGTTCCCTAAGCTCAAAGAAAACCTTAGAGGCTGTTGTTATGAGCTAACCGAGAAGATGAAAGAGGCTATGACGATAGTCATTGACACGCCTACACAAGAGGACTTCCATGGGGCTTTCTAGAAGTTGTTGAATCGGTACAACAAGTGCAATATAGCCAGAGCAGATTTCTTCGAACAGTTTAATTTGTGTACTATCAATTAAAATGTCCACACGAAAAAATGTCTGAAAACTTATTGACGGTCCCTCGTAACATCTATAAGAGAAGACGCACCGCTCGCGTGAACCAGGCTAAAAACACACACACTTTCTTAAACAGTACATACGCTTTTACAACAAGGCTTATAGTACTAGCGTAAATAACGTGATATATCAGCCAACAAATGTGCCAACGTTTTAAGAACTAAGAAACATTATACGCAGTATGTGACCCATGAACTCGCAATAAATGTATCATTATCGCTGTTTTTTTTTCGCCGAAATAAGCCGACAGCAAAGTCGTCTTAGCCGTTATCATCTCTTTTGTCACACAGCTGAACAACTACCGTTACCATGAAGCCCGCCTTGCGTTTTTAGTAAGTGAACATAGCTACCAGGTCTGCGTGTCCGATACCTAGCGGCACACTTGAAAGTTTTCTGACATCTGAATACCTAATGGCTTATCTCAATATTCGTTAGAGTGTGGTGCTTGCACAGTGTTATATATATATATATATATATATATATATATATATATATATGTGTGTGTGTGTGTGTGTGTGTGTGTGTGTGTGTGTGTATATATATATGTATGTGTATACATTTATATAATATTATATTTTATATAGTATTTATTTATGATATAATATTATTATTATATTTTATATGATATATATAATATTATCTATTTTATATCAATATTATATATTTATATGTTGTGTGTATCTATGGTTTTAAGAAGCGGCGAACTTTCATTTGGTAACTCTTTTTTTTTACTTGCAGATTTGGCAACTTTTGGTTATTTTGAGTTCAGGCTGGTTTCGCAATTTATTAAGTGCCAGCATGCCACATGCCATACAACACGCGATACGATCTATTTACTGAGAAAAACATTTGATCAACAAATAATTTCACGAAACGGACCTGCCAACATGTCACTGCGTTCCTTTGATAGCCATAGCGAATCATCAAGTATTAAATTACGGACAAGATTTAAATTACACTACAAACTCGTGTAGTGAGTTCAATCTCGACTGCGGCCGCATGTTACGTCTTGTTTTTTAACGTCAGCAATCAGCAGATATAAGTGTTAAACAATTCGAAATTGTATTTTAATAATCGCCCTTAATGATTATTTACCCTTAAATCTACAGAGGAGTACTAATTACAATTGATTTCACATAGAACTTTATCTTTTACGCCGCGGGTATAAGAAGGTCAGTCTTTACCTCGACAGACACGTTATGAAAATAATATTGAAGATGAAAGCAGTAGTCAGAATAATCTTAATTATAAATCCTCATCTCTAAACATCAGAGATATTTTCTTTATTTCTGATTTTTGTTTTGTTTATTAAACCATTTTCGCCCCAAACAAGGCCCAATGCCATTTGTATGTAGGGGCTACTATTGGGGAGAGTAGTTGCAGGGATGTTATGTAGAGAGTCGAGCAGCAAGATGTCTATTCACATTGCACTTGAACATTTGCATGTCAGTACAGTTGGGAAAAACATGAACCCAGAAGTGAGTTCCAAGGTCTAGCAGTTCTGGGGAAGAAACTATTGGAGTGGAATACCCGCTAAAATCTAGGGATCTCTACCGTGTAAGGGTGAGACTTTGCTGCTTGCCAAATTTGTCGGGGGTATTTACGACGAGAGGGTACAAGGGCTTGTACTTCGTCAGAGCATCCACGATTAAAAATACTTGTAAAAATTGCAGAGGAATGGAACATTTCGTCGATTGGACAGTGGTTGAAGCTTGAATGACAGTTCAGTCCTATCAGGTCAACAACCTTTTTGAACCCTATCCAGGAGTGAGAGACTAGTAGCAGGTGCACCAGCTCAAATGTGACAACAATACTTCATAAATGGGTGAATGGTGGCCTTGTAAAGGTACAGGATACTTTCGGCGTAAATTACCTTCTAGCACGGTAGAGAGAGCCCACCTTCCTTGCAGCGGCCGTGGCAATGCTCTATTTCTTTTTATCAGTTCTTATTATTTCGTTCTATCTTTGTCGATGTATTGCTATTTCCCCTTTATCTGTTTGTTTCTTAGTATCGCTTTCTCTCTACTTACAATATACAGAGTGTTGAAGCACTTGACACAAAGTAAATGAAATACCAAGAAGCGTTGAGTAGCGCTTTTTCGTCTACCTTTACAAATTCTCTTTTTTTTAATGCGTCCATGTTCATAAAAATAGGCTCTGTTTGTCATTTTTTCGCAACTAAGTATGAATTTGCCTTTTGTTTGTTTGTTTGTATGTCACTCTCTGGCATGTTCATTTTTTTCTTCATTTTTTTCTTTGTTTACATTGCTTTATTTTTCCCTTTTTCATATTAACCATATTCACCTTTCTTTCCAATTTACTAACATCAAAGTATTTACTTTTAAGATTATACTGTTTTCTCATGTCGGCTTTCACAAAAGTGGCCGCCAACTGCAACCGAGTACTTTTTGAGTTACACTTTCCATTGAGAGAAAGTACACGGCGGTTTTCCTTTATAAGCACTTTCTTTCCTCGATTCTCCTATCTCTAAACGTGTACGACTTTTTTCTCTTTTATAATTTTGTTTCAATTTTTTTGTCACATATCCCGTTTTATTTACTGTATTTATTCTTCTGTTCGTAAGACTTTCTTGTCATCCTGTCTTTCTTCGTATATATATATTTTTTTTTACTTTTCTACATTAAATTAAGTTTTATATTAGAACTTTTTGTTTTTGGTACTATTTGATTATCATCCCCCCTTTCTCTCTCTCTCTCTCTCTCTCTCTCTCTCTCTATCTATCTATCTATCTATCTATCTATCTATCTATCTCTCATTCTATCTTTCTACTTCCAATATGTCGTTACTCAAGCTTTGCCAACTATGTATGAAGTCCTCTCAAATTTTGTTCGTTTTATTGTGAATGAAGAGCCTTCCCGTAATTACCGAAACACAGAAATATCTCTAAGCTTAATAGAATCAATTGTATACAAAATATACTCCTTTACAACCTTTATGTAATACAAAAGTTGTACGATATCCTAACCAAAATTAGCACGCCATTAAATTCACCAACCATCAAACCATATTATACATATTTCTTTTTTGTTATTATTCATCATTTATTCTTCTTTTTGATATGTGGATCTTTACTTTATTTCTAACATTCATCTTTAATATTGCAATTTGAGTCACAATTATTATGGTTTTTTTCAAATGTTCGATATGATTATTTCCTCTTTTTATTCTTACAAGCATATTGTTAAACTTTTTTTTATTTCTGTTCATCTTTATCATTTAGATTTTTTCCTCTATTCTATTCTTACAACTTTTCCTATTTCTCATTACCAACGAATTTTCTTCTCAGTTTTTTTTTTTTTACATGGAGGTCACCACTTATTAAGGCCCGGAAACCACTCGGGGATAAGGGTTATTGTGTGTACAGTAATCAATGGGATCGTATCGTAGTAAACGTTATTATTGAAGATTTGATAAAGGGTCTTACTTAAGGGGGCGGTTCATCAGGAATTTGTTTATGTTGGACTTGAAGACATCCATGTTTTAGTCAGTTGGGAAACAGACAAACGAAAAAGAATTCCACTTCTAAGAAAGAAGCTTTGTTCATGGAATCTACTTTTTGACTTAGGCACAGAGTGGGGGAAATTGATGACAGTGGTTTAAGCTAGGGGGTGTTTATCGTGAAAGATTGGCGAGAGGGGCCCAGAGATGAAGCTTAGGAAAGCACTTGCGATGGAAATAACGATAAATCAAAGACAAGCTCGCAACGTCTGTTCTGTTGGAGAGAGGTTGTAGGGAAAAGAAAAGGGCATCCCCCACTAAGCCACGAAGTCTATTATCGGGGATAAGAGTTATTTTGTGTACAATAATCGATGGGATAATATCGTAGTAATAGTTGGTATTGGAGATTTGATAAAGCGTCTTACTTAAGGGGCGGTTTATCAGGAATTTGTTTATGTTGGACTTGAATACATTCAAGTTGAAGTCAGGTGGGAAACAGGCAAACGGAAGAGAATTCCACAGGCGTGCACTTCTCAGAAAAAAGCTATGTTCATGGATTCTAGGTTTTGATTTAAGCACAGATAAAGAGTGGGGGAAATTACTGACAGTGGTTTTAGCTAGACGGGTGTTTATCATGAAAGGTTGGCGAGGGGGGAGCAGAGATTGGAGCTCGGACGAGCACTTGCCATGGAAATAACGATAAAACAAAAACAGGCTCGCAACGTCTCTTCTGTGAGAGAGAGGTTGCAGGAAAGAGAAGAGAGCATCCCCCACTAAACCACGGAGTCTATTTTGTACTTTGTCAAGGCAGGATAGGCTGTTTTTTGGAAGCTCCAGTCCAGATGTGGCAGCAGTACTCCATCTTTGGATGTACTTGGCTTTTATAGAGATAGAGAATTGCATCATTTGTGAGATATCTTCTGGAGCGGTAGAAAGATCCTACCATTTTCCCAGCGGCCCGGGCAACAGACTTTATATACGTGTTCCATTTCATTATTTGGCTTCATCAGACTACTGTTCTCATCTTAAGCAGGACGCGTTGCACAGTGGTGAGAATACTTGGAAAAATCAATTGTAAAAATCGATGTTCTTCTGAAAGTTGAAGGTTCAATCCTCTGTGTGTGCGACCGAAAAATATAATCACGAATTACTTAGGACTTCTATCCAGACATTGCTGAGGGAGCAAGTGCACCCTACCCCCTTGGAGTAAATAAATGGTTCCGCTCTAAATTCCGCCCAAATTCTCATTCATAAGTTCGACAAGATACACCTGAAGAAGGTCGAAGGTTTCATCGATCGAAACGTGGTGAAAATCAAACTCAAGATGAGAACAGTATTCCGATGAATCAAATAATACGTGTATTTATTTTTATTGTTGTCTTTTTTTTTGTTGTTATTTTTTTGTCATAATTATTTTTTTATTGTTGTTATTTTTTGTTGTTATGTTTTTTGTTGTTATTATTTTTTGTTGTTTTTTGTTGTTATTATGTTTTTGTTGTTATAGTTTTTTTATTATTTTTTCCGTTGTAATAATTCTTTGGTTGTTATTATTTTTTATTGTTATTATTTTTCTGTTGTTGTTATTTTTCTGTTGTTATCATTTTTATTGTTATTATTTTTTTCGTTGTTATTATTTTTTATTGTTATTATTTGTTGTTGTTATTATTTTTTTCGTTGTTATTATTTTTTTCGTTGTTATTATTTTTTATTGTTATTATTTTTTTCGTTGTTATTATTTTTTATTGTTATTATTTTTTGTTGTTATTATTTTTTATTGTTATTATTTTTTGTTGTTATTATTTTTTTATTGTTATTATTTTTGTGGCTGTTATTATTTTTATTGTTGTTATTATTCATAAATTTTTTCTCTTTGCTTCTCTACTTTATCTCTATCTTTGCATATGATTTCTTTTTATCTTCCTATTTTAGATTTTTCCTTTTTCCAGTTCTTACAACTTTTCTTGTTAGTTGTTGCTCTCTATGTGCCACACCATAATGATTTCTTATTAACAACTATTCGTTGTTTTGTGCGTAGATGTTTCGTTCTTTCATTTAGTTGTGGTTATTACCTTAAATTGTATCCAGCGACGAGGATTTAATACGAAAAACTTGAGTTGACATATGGGTTAGGTTCAATGATTTTGATTGATATTGGCACGTACTTGGGGAGAAACAACAAACTTGATCAATTGTCAAACAAAAGCTAAAAGTATGATATTTGAAGGTTAAATCACTGCAAAAGTTTACACAGGTGTAATCAAGTTGCACAACAATCAGGTCAATTCAGTGAAACAGTGACCGAATAAAACTCCTATGATGTTTGGCTAGAGTGACGACGTCGTCTTAAAGGGGTGTTATAGTTGGTTACAAGTCATTTTGTAATAACAATCGAAAGGGATATAGTTGTTGGTTGGCGGTTTGGATCTGAGAAGAATAAACTCGTCGAATTCTCCTGCGTGCGTCTCCTTCCTACTAAGAAACCATTCATAACTGTGTTGTCATTCTTTAAAATAAAACTAATATACATTATCTCACTTAGATTGCAAAGTGGATTTTGAACTTAATCAGGGCAAGAAAAAATGCTCTAAGCGATGCCATTTGTAGATATACTTTACTCTCATATAAGATTGTATCAGCAGTCAGGTACTTTTCTAAGCACTAAACTCCAACCACTAACCATCTTTATTTACTACTGGCACGCTGCACGGCGTTGGCTGGTCCTAAGATACGCTTAAATGTGAGTTTAATTTAACGAGATGTATTTTTATATTATAGAGCAAATTCTTTATTGATTATTTTATGGTACTTCATGTATAGCAGTAGATTGAAAGGTAGTCAAAATATGACTTGGCCGCCATCAGTAAGTAGCGGAATGAAAGGTGCTCGTTTGAACTCCAATCTCTGGTCCCCCCTCGCAAATCTTTCACGAAAAACACCCGTCTAGCTGAATCCACTGTGAAAAATTTCCCCCACTCTATATCTGTGCCTAAATCAAAACGCGGATTCCATGAGCAAAGCTTCTTTCTTAGAACTGCACGCCTGTGGAACTCTGTTCCGTCTGCCTGCTTCCCTCCGGACTACAACTTGGATGTCTTCAAGTCCAATATTAACAAATTCCTAATGAACCGCCCCCTTAAGTAAACACTTCATCGAATCTCCACACTAACGTAATGTACTTGCAATAACCCTTATCCCTGAGTGGCTTCCGGGCCTTGATAAGTGGTGATCACTGTGTAAAACAAAAAAACTTATAGCTGTTAAGTGTAATTCGTTATCATCTGAGCGACGTCTATATGCAAATAAAACCTTTTTAAATTTAAGTAGTTTTACCTATAAATATATATTTGCACATGCGTAGAAGATACATGTTGATTCAGTTGTCTGTCTTTTAAAAATTTGGACCCCTTCGCAGCAACATTTACCGACTAAAATCGAATCGAATTGGTCCACAGCCCTTATTTCCTATATGCCTGTTGAGCAAAAATTGTCCGAGTAGTTTGACAGAGACATACCGACGATGTCACTTTTATATACATATATATATGTATATATATGTATATATATGTGCGTGTGTGTATATGTGTATAGTAATTTTTAAAAGTACATATAGCAATTAAGCTACACAGAATTTTCCGTGTTTCATCATCGTGAGCATTAGCTAGTTAGTTAACAAAGCCAGTTTCGCGATAATATAAAAAATCGTGTATCAGCATCAATTCTATACGAAAGCCTGACGAATCCTCATGGAGATGAAACGCGGAAAAATCTTCGGTAATTTAATTGCGATATATATTTTTAAAAATTACATCCTACCTCTTCTTACTATCGAGCGCTGTCGTAGATACTAAAAATAGATCTAGATTATTTATGTAAATACAAAAATAATATATATATATATATATATATATATATATATATATATATATATATATATATATATATATATATATATATATATATATATACAGGGTGTCCACAAAGTCTGGTTACATTATGTGGCCAGACTTTCCACAAAGTCTCGCATAATTATGTAGCCAGACTTTGTGGAAGCATCATGTAGAGTATGTAGCCAGATTTTGTGGGCACCCTGTATACACAAACACACACACACACACGTTTATATATATATATATATATATATATATATATATATATATATATATATATATATATATATAAAGGGTGCCCACGAAGTCTGGCTGCATAATGTAGCGAGACTTTGTGGAAAGTCTGGCTGCATAATGTAGCGAGACTTTGTGGAAAGTCTGGCTACATAATGTAGCGATACTTTATAAACACCCTGTATATATATGTATATATATATATATATATATAGAGAGAGAGAGAGAGAGAGAGAGAAAGAGAGAGAGAGGGGGGGAGATATATGACGAAAAACTATATTCCAAAATTCATGATGTTGACCATCTTATAATTTATTCCTTTAATTCAGTGGACTTAAACAATTCTTAACAATATCTGTTTCGTAGCGCAAAATCAATCACTTAATTATTATATCAATCGGTGAATCTTTTGTGCTCTTAACTCATCAGTAGAAATAGCTACAATCAATCCGTCAAAAGGGAACGAAGTGTGATGTGACATGATTAAAATCCGAAAATTGGAAGAGAAGCTGCATATACCTTTATTATGTTTCCATTACGCCATTTTGAATTGAATATATAGGGTGACCCAAAAAAAACAAAAAGCTAAATGGAGGCCATCTAGAGCATATGCTGTAGAACGGAGAAAAACAGGGCAAAGACCCTAGTGTTTTGATGTGATGTTTTGAATATAATAAACTAGTTATGACCAAAGTTTCATTTCATTCGGACAAAACACTAAGAAACGGAGCCTAATTAGAGTGTGGGCCCGTTTTTTGGGGGGTCACCTTGTATGTATGTATGTATGTATGTATGTATGTATGTATGTATATATATATATATATATATATATATATATATATAGAGAGAGAGATATATATATATAGATATATATACAGAGAGAGAGAGAGAGAGAGAGAGAGAGAAAGAGAGAGAGAGAATATTTCTATACAATGTTTTTAAATTTGCTACGTTCTGTATCATTTGCATTTCATGTAAATATACATAACGCTTTCATAGTTCTCTTTCTTTCGACGTCCCTAGTTATAAAACGCATAAAGAAACATATCAAAACTTTCAGTCTTTGTTTTTCTGTTGTTTTTTATCAACTACATGCATCTAGTTTTCAAACACATTATACCATTTACCGATCTCCCCGCCCCCAAAAAGAAAGGGTTCGCCAAAAACATCCCATCTACGATCCGACAACGATGTTCGACCATTATCAGGTGAGTCGATAGTAATAGAGCGTCTCGTCAGTTCCTCCGGGCACAATGATGAATGAGGCCAAAAACCGACTTCCCTGACACAGTATCATCATCTTGATTTGAAAGTTGCGTGAACATAAATAAGGCCGGTAACTGTTTCTTACGAAAACCCACGATTTCGCACCTTTTTTTTTTTTTCGGATAAAAAAAGGCTTCTTTTTTTTTAAAGAAAAGTGTAGGATGAAATAAAATAAGTAAGCAAAATTGCAGATTGATGAAAAATCAAGGGAAACAGAAGCAGGAAAATTGATTCTGGCGGTTGAACATTGCAAGGTAAAACGTACTATTTAATCTCACTACAACGTATAGCCAACAAATACATTTTATATTATCGCATGGAATTATATTTATAGAACGTTAGATGCATAGTAATCTCGCATATAGATTGATGGACTCTTACAGAAACAAAAAAACACAGATTTCCATAAAGCTTTTCTTTTACTTGGGCAGGGGGGGGAGCACTATCAAGATTCGTTAGCCATTCCATAATAAGGGTTCATAAATGTGAGACAGACACTGAGACAACGCCCTGATGATCAGTAATTGGTGGAAGCTAAGTAAGGGTTTATTATTTTTTAAAAAACGATTCTACAAGAAAGTATTTATATAAACCTCGTAAACGACTATGTTATTGTCACTTGGGAAGCCGCTTCAGCGTATTTACTTCTCAGAGAGATAGTTCTTTTACAGAATTCCTGTTAATCGATTTTTCGTTTAGTTTTAATCACAAATAGAATGAAACTGTTGGCAGTCGCTGTAGTTAGACGAGTTTTAGAAAGAGGAAATAAAGAAGTGAAAATATCCTCGCCCTTTAAATTACGATGACGTGTTTGCAGCCTGTCAAGACAGGAAAGGACACTTGCATAGATAGAAAATTGCTTCACGAGGGGAATATTTTTTAGAGCGATCAAAAGTCCCGCGATTTTTCTAGTAATCTTGGCAACAGATCGAATGGCTTGCTAGGTATGAGTGTATTATTCTTTCACTAATAAGCTCTGGTCAGCATGTAATGTTAGGTAATTAATATTAAACGTAGCCAGTACCAGATAAGTATTTGGAAATATCGGGTCCTATCTGCGGATCGAGTTTTGTACTTTCATGAACTGCAATATGTAACCTTGTCAACTGTATTGACCGTTGTACATGTGACTGAAGAACGCTTGCAAAATTAATACCTAAAATCTTCCTACTTCGAAAGATACTAACTCAACCGCTGAGGTTACTGTCGCTTTGGCGTGTTTCTGTAGATACAGACAAGGCCACTTTCAATGTTTCTTTACATAAGCAGTAATTTGTTGCTACACAGTCATGAGCATGTTTCTATCTTCTATTATATAGTAATTAGATACCTCTTCAGGCGACAGCGCTTATATTCAAAAGCGGAATTCTTAAGATTAGGAATCCCGCTTTTGAATATAAGCGTTGTTTCCTGAAGACATCTCTAATTACTAAATACTATAAGATCGAAACATGCTCATGATTGTGTAGCCAAAAATTACTGCTTATGTAAAGTCAACTTGAAAGTGTAACTTGCTCTACTTCTGTATTGAGCACTCTTGTATTTACCTTATTATATTTCGCTGGAAAATAGAAAACCTCGAATTATATATATATATATATATTATTATTATTATTATTATTATTATTATTATTATTATTATTATAACCTCTATTTCCTATTTGGTTTTATCGAGCTTTTACATCTGGCTGAGACAATTTTATAAATATTAATTCTTTAATATTAATTCTTTTTTTATTTATAATATACTTTAATTTACCATCTTGGATCATTTTGGTAAATGTAATCGTAATTTTTCATTATATATATATATATATATATATATATATATATATATATATATATATATGTGTGTGTGTGTGTGTGTGTGTGTGTGTGTATGTGTGTGTGTGTGTGTGTAAATTTGGGTTTTATTGTGTATTGATATTCATATTAAACACTTAAAAACGCTTTTTTCTATTTACTTAAAAAGAAAATACAACTTTGTTATATATGAGTCGTGGAATTGCATTCATTTGCAAAAGATCTAGCTAATTTGCCTATTCTTTTAAACATTCATTTTCATTAATTCCCTCTTAGTTTTTCGGTTTTCTTATGCGATGATCATCTTTAGTTAACTATTACGTGTAATTATATTCATGCAAATATTTTACATGATTTATGGTTAACTGTAAACACAAAACTATTTTCATAAATATTTTTGTATGCATATCTATTTTTGTGTAAAACACTTTGCTTACCAAACTCTTCCTACAGTTTTTGTTCTACAATATGAATTCTCATATATAAGGAATTTGAACACACGCAAAACTCTAATCGGTACAAAAGTGTGAAAATTAAAAATATAAAATTTTCCAGGTGAAGGTCGAACGACAGCATTGCAAATATGCATGCATAACATAGAAGCTATTGGTTCATGTTTTAAGTTTTAGCCTTGCAGCAAATATGTCTTTATAGCTCAGTAATTAACGGCAGAGGACAATATAAACCGTAAACTAAGCGTTTCGGTTTCGATTCTCGCTGGTTACGCACGAGTCATTTAAAAAAAAAAATAATTATTATCAGGTATATGGTCGAATATAATATAATAATAAATACGAAATCTGCTTAATATTTAAGTGTATTTTACGACAAAGCAATGTGGGTCGCCCTGCTGGTATATATATATATATATATATATATATATATATATATATATATATATATATATATATATATATAGTAAGTAATTTATAAAATATATATAGCGATTAAGCTACACTAAATATTCCGCGTTTCATCCACTCTAGGACTCTTCAGGCTTAGGCGCATAAGCCTGAAGAGTCCTAGAATTTTCAATAAATGTTTTTACAATTATATATTTTTTCAATAAATGTTTTTACAGTTATATATATTTTCAATAAATGTTTTTCCAATTATATATATTTTCAATAAATGTTTTTACAGTTATATATACTTTCAATAAATGTTTTTACAATTATATATATTTTCAATAAATGTTTTTACAGTTATATATATTTTCAATAAATGTTTTTCCAATTATATATATTTTCAATAAATGTTTTTACAATTATATATATTTTCAATAAATGTTTTTACAATTATATATATTTTCAATAAATGTTTTTCCAATTATATATATTTTCAATAAATGTTTATCCAATTATATATATTTTCAATAAATGTTTTTCCAATTATATATATTTTCAATAAATGTTTTTCCAATTATATATATTTTCAATAAATGTTTTTCCAATTATATATATTTTCAATAAATGTTTATCCAATTATATATATTTTCAATAAATGTTTTTCCAATTATATATATTTTCAATAAATGTTTTTACAATTATATATATTTTCAATAAATGTTTTTACAGTTATATATATTTTCAATAAATGTTTTTACAATTATATATATTTTCAATAAATATTTTTACAATTATATATATTTTCAATAATTTTTTTCCAATTATATATATTTTCAATAAATGTTTTTACAATTATATATAGTTTCAATAAATGTTTTTACAGTTATATATATTTTCAATAAATGTTTTTACAATTATATATATTTTCAATAAATATTTTTACAATTATATATATTTTCAATAATTTTTTTCCAATTATTTATATTTTCAATAAATGTTTTTACAATTATATATAGTTTCAATAAATGTTTTTACAGTTATATATAGTTTCAATAAATGTTTTTACAGTTATATATATTTTCAATAAATGTTTTTACAATTATATATATTTTCAATAAATATTTTTACAATTATATATATTTTCAATAATTTTTTTCCAATTATATATATTTTCAATAAATGTTTTTACAATTATATATAGTTTCAATAAATGTTTTTTACAGTTATATATATTTTCAATAAATGTTTTTACAATTATATATATTTTATACAAACAATGCTTTAGTTTTCAAATATCTTTGTTGCTTATTTGTATTTGACCAGGCAGAAAATTTAGTCATCACCTCCTAATAATGGCGCCATTCGTGTCATACAAAATGGCCATTTTTGTTTCATTTCTTATCGAAATATTTTTTTAAGTCGATGTTATTATTTACTTTCACTTTTGAATAATGACGGTCTTTTCTCCTCTTCAGATGAGAGGCTTTTAGCTTCGAAGTAGCTTTTCTTTCCTATTAATTCAATCGTTATTGACTTGATCCATTCATATAGCTAGGAAGTCTAGTTTTTATCTTTGCACTGACATTGATATTAAAAGCCTACTTTTCTACTTAAGTATCACTAAGACGAACTTTTTAATATACTCAGTCATGAACATGCGAGCGACTATATAAATGTTAACTAATTTGAATATTATTTTAAAAAAAACGAGCGTTAATTAATTATTTATTATATTTCTGAATTAGGCTAGATAATCGGTGTCATTGAACTATAACGCTGAATTCTATTTATGCAAAGTTTTAACATTCGGCATATTTTCGCATTTAAGATGAAAATATTGCATATATCTATAATATAAATCTGAATGTCTGTGTGTGTGTCTAGTCACGAATAGGCTCCTATATGTTTGACTATTTTAAAAAACCGATTACATATAATGATAGAAGATGTATCGAGACACAGGAATGGGTATGTTTGATCTGGCAGAGCAGTGGTTCATTTAAAGTGTGGGGTCTGCGTTCGCGCCTGGTCCACAAAGTATGGAAATAAAAAATTTGAAAATAAAAAAAAACGTTTACAAGTGTTTTTGATATAGATGTACATAAGAATACTTTGATAAGTATGTTTTAACTTAAATAGGGATGGTATGATAAAATTGTGAGGTCTGCGGTCGCACCTGTCCTGCATGGAATGAAAATAGGCACAAACTTTAATAAAGACTTTTTATATCTATCTGCGTAAGTATACTTTGATAATTATGTTTCAGTTTGAAAAAAATATGGTATAATAAAATTATGGGGTGTTCGTTCGCACCTGACCTCCATGGAATGGAAATATGTCACAAAGTTTAACAAGGTTTTTTTAATATAGATCCACAGAATATTGTGATAAGTGTTTCAGTGTGAACAGGTATGGTATAATAAATTATGGGGTTTATCTATTTTATTTTTACTTTCATCATATTTTGCTTTGGTTTTGATACCCCCAAATTCAACCCAAATTTACAACCCTTCCTTTTCATAACCTATCATATTTCATAAATCAGAGTCCATTTTCTGTAGGCTGTTTATGAACCCAATCAACGACGGGTACTTTTGCTAGTATATATATATATATATATATATATATATATATATATATATATATATATATATATATATATGGAAAACTGCTTCTGGAGTACCAGTATTCAAGAATTCTGGCGAAAGAACTGACCCATTAAATTATCGCCCTATTAGCCTCCTCCCACTTTTTGACAAAATATTTGAGACCTTAATTAACCATGCTCTAGTCCAGCACCTTACAGATGCTAAACTTCTGACCGACCGTCAATATGGATTTAGACAAGCCCGTTCCACGGCAGACATCCTCACTGTAATCTCTGAACGCATATACCATTCACTGGACAAAGCGGGAGAGGGAAGAGCGGTAGCTCTAGATATATCTAAGGCTTTTGACAGGGTATGGCATGAGGGTCTCCTCAGGAAGATTAGATCTTACGGTATCACTGGTAGAATACTTAACATAATTAAATCCTTCTTAGATAAGAGAAAAATCCAGGTTGTCCTCGACGGTCGTACATCTAAACAATATGATATAAATGCGGGAGTGCCCCAAGGATCTATCCTGGGACCTCTGCTGTTCCTGATATTCATAAATGACCTCCCCGACAAAATTGCCTCTGAGATAGGGGTATATGCTGATGACACCACACTCTATAGCAGGCACGACAGGAAAACAAACGAACATATATCTAAAGTAATGGCAGAAACACTAGAGGATGACCTCCAATCAGTAGTGGAATGGGGACAAAAATGGATGGTCACGTTCAATGCCACCAAGACAAAACTGGTTTCATTCAATAATTACAAGAAACCTTCTCTACCACCTATAGCAATGGCCAACGACTCTTTATCTGAGAGTACGTCTCTCAAGCTCCTTGGCCTAACGTTCACTGGAAACATGAGTTGGAACAGTTACATCGAGGGCATTGCCAGGGCCGCTGCAAGGAAGGTGGGCTCTCTCTACCGTGCTAGAAAACTAACACCCGAAAGTATCCTGTACCTCTATAAGGCCACTATTCGCCCATGTATGGAGTATTGCTGTCATATTTGGGCCGGTGCATCGGCTACTAGTCTCTCGCTCCTTGACAGGGTTCAAAAGAGAGTCGCAAATCTGATAGGCCCTAAACTGGCATCAAAACTCCAGCCTCTGTCCCATCGTCGAAACGTTGCATCCCTCTGCCTGTTCTACAAGTATTATAATGGTGAATGCTCTGAAGAACTGCAAGCACTTGTGCCCCCACGACGTGAACGCCCTCGACAGACCCGACAAGCTGCAAAATCCCACCCCCACACTGTAGATATCCCTAGATGTAAAAAATCTTTCTACTCCAGTAGTTTCTTCCCCAGAACTGCTAGACTTTGGAATTCCATTCCGGGTCACTGCTTCCCCAACTGTACTGACATGCATAAGTTCAAGTGCAACGTGAACCAACATCTCGCTGCCCTAATCCCTACATAGTACCCCAGTAGATGTTTCCCCTGATAGTAGCCCCCTACACCAAAGTGGCAATGTGCCTTGTTTGGGGTGAAAATGTAATAATAAAATATATATATATATATATATATATATATATATATACCTTGTCAGTGTATATGCGAAAATTCTCTACCGAACATCTCTTTAATATTTTGTCAACAGACTTTGAATTGGCGTGACTAAGTGGAAAAAAATGGGTTCCTTTAGTTTCATTTGTAGCTGATCGCATCGAAGTCATATAATAATCGATACAGAATGAACTCTAAAATAATAAATACAAAATATGCATGAGCTAATTTATTATGTATATATAAATATATATATATGTGTGTGCGTGTGTGTGTGTGTGAAATTGTGAAGATCTTGTCTATTGAAGTAAAATAATATTTTTCAAAGTGCTAAATACGTGTATATATATATATGTATATATATATATATATATATATATATATATATATATGAGCAAACAGTTAATAAAATATGTTAAAAAACACTTTGAAATGAGTTAAAAACATATTTAATCTGAAAAGGAAACACTAGATAAGTGGACAGTCCTTAATCCGCGGAGTTTCGAAGAAATACTCTTCTTCTCATCAGAGGGTAGGGATTAACAAAATGCGGGATCGGATTTTGCATGCAGAAATATAAATATATATATATATATATATATATTTATATTTATATATATATATATTTATATTTATATATATATATATATATATATATATATATATATATATATAGTCTTCGAAGTTTTTAACCTTTAAAACTATACAAAAAATGAGCGTTCCAGCCTTATAAAAAATTGAAGGGATAAACCGAATGTGTGCATGCGTATATAAAACGAAAATGTCTACTAGTGTTTAATGAACATTTTACATGTAAATTTGCCGATGTCTGTATGCGATATACATGCATATAAGCAAATATATTATTTGCTATAAACAACCCGTGGTGCATGAATATTATTTCCTGAGAATTTCAATGTTATGTGATCAGTAGTTTAAGAGTTTGCCTGTTAGATATTTACACACACACGCACGTCTACTGTTTTTTTATATAGATTTGCTCTTCTTAACCATGTTGAGGTTTATCTATCCTGATAGGTTTGTCTCATTATTGAAAACAAGCAGGAGGCGCCCAACCATTGTAAAACATACGTAATATATTTTAATTCATGTAAGTGTCGTATTTTTTTAATTATTATTATTATTATTATTATTATTATTATTATTATTATTATTACTATTATTACTATTATTATTATAATAATAATAATAATAATAATAATAATAATAATATAGCCAAGTTTTTTTTTATTAAATATGTTAATTTTATGGTAATGAGTGTAGTGGTTTAAGAACTTAGCAGTTAAATATTTATAGACGGACGCCCATGTATACATCTACTGCTTTATGTTTTATTTATATAGATGTATTTGTTCAGGTTAATTTATTAATATATATATATATATATATATATATATATATATATATATATATGACTGCACGTCGATGACTACAAATATTTTAAGCCCTTCCCCCCACGCTACTTAATTGGCTGGAAAATGCGACGCTCGCTCTTTGTTTATAAACAAAGCGGTTAGAGCACTGTACAAGTGGTGGACGTATGTTTGTTTAAATAGACATTTGGCGAGATTATTTACGGGCGCCGCTCCCGTGGGTCGATCGATATAACTGCTGACGATCAACGCGATAGTTTTAGGTTCAATCCTCTGCTTAGGAGAGGTGCTAGTCTAGCGGCACTGATGAGTTGTGATAAAACCAATGTTTTTCGGACCGTCTGTACATTTAAATAATTAAATATTAAGCTCTTATATCTTAATATATATATACATATATATATATATATACATATATATGTGTACATATATATATAGTAAGTTATAAAATATATATGGCGATTAAGCTACACTGATTATTCCGCGTTTCATCCACTCTAGGACTCTTCAGGCTTATGCTCTACCTACGTATTGAGCACTTTTGAAGTAAATACTTAAAGTTTACGCATAAATATATATTTTCGTATATTAATTTTATGTGAGTTATTAAGTAGTTATATATATATATATATATATATATATATATATATATATATATATATATATATATATAAAATGTTATAATTGATAATATTCTGGTTCTACTATTCCAAACTGCGTTTCAGATGTGTTTCTATGCCGCAATGTTTTTTTTTCTTATTCAAGCGATTAAAATATTTTTCCATCATTGGAATTCGGTTAATGCTGGCATATTTAATTGTTTAACTTCAAACATATTCATATTTTAACGCATGTAAGAATTTTAATCTTTCAATTTCTATTACTTAGCTATGTATATATTGAATATGTATAAATATGTAAAAAAAACTTTCATTCTCGAGTTGCTAACATTATCATTTTCTATTTAAATTTCTTCTTCTCCCCTCGCTCTTCCCATATATATATATATATATATATAGAGAGAGAGAGAGAGAGAGAGAGAGAGAGAGGGAGAGAGAGAAAGAAGAGAGAGAGAAGGTAGCATGAAACACTAGTATCTGTAGGTATGTCTTTATGCAATGTTAATGACTTTCCGCTCGTTTGAACACTCTAGATTGTCTTATGTAATCGCCCAAATTCCATGTTAAATAATTCTTAATTCCTTATATTCTCGTTGTCTGGTGGCCCTGAGGTATAAGCTTAGCAAATGGAGTCAAATGTGGTTTCGTGACTCGGCTCGAATATCATGACCGGCACGATTTATCACCTCCTATGGTGATGATTGCGTTAGTATAAAACACTAATGCCTGTCTTCCACCAAACCAGCCCAATTGAAACACTAGACAGATCATCACTGAAACACGTGGAAGACTTTAACTATCTCGGCAGCCACATCACATCCACCGAAAAAGACGTCCACGTCAGAATAGCAAGATAAAAACAAACTTTTTAGAACCGTAGTGAGACGGTGCTGCATAAACTCCCATTAAAAATACTTGAAAGTAAGTTAGATAAAACTTACACTAGAATGTTAAATTTAAACTGGAAAACACATGCAACCATTTGTCGTCTTGTTACGTTGTCGTATCATAAAATGGGCGTTTGTTGTATATTGGTTGAAATTAGAATGAAGACGACGTGTCTCTTTTTTAAAAAAATTGAGTGTTTGATTATCTTACCAGAGTTAATGTCGTTTGTGTGTGATCATCTAGTGGTCTTTCTATTACATATGTTCATATGCTGTTAAGTGTGAATATATGTGACATGCATTTTCACATAACTCTGCTCCTTCGTTGGTCCATCTGGAAATTCTCGTCTGGGAGGGAGACTTGATACCTGTTTTTGGGGACGAATATTTATTTCACACCAAGACAAGAAATTGGTTCTATAGTTTATTTCACTTTCCCAGATGTCTTGCAGAAGGTGGAAAGTGAATTTGGCCCGTGGTTTCTTCTTCTAGGTCTTATTTATACCACGTCAGCGTTTGTTCCCCACCCCCCAGCGAAGGGGAGGAGACAACGGCAAAGCCGTCCGCTGTCGTCCAAGTCGCAACCAAATCTCAACGATTCAGCTAACCTGATCACATGACTCACACGCAATCCAATCAGCTGATCTTAACTTCCTGCCAACGTGTCTACATTATAACTCACCATCTCCCTCTCTCTCCCTCTCTCTCTCTATCCATTCTCCAACATTCCTTTCCCCATTATTTATAAAAAGTGTATGACGAAGACATACATTTTTTACTACCCACTTTTACTAAGGGAATCCTAAGCTCACCCCACTGGCAAATGTCAATAAATCCAATAAATTCACTAAATCATAAATCAAACAAATAAAATTACATCTACAAATAATACCATGTGGCGCGAATCCTTGCGCCCTCGAAGGTTAACAACTCTCTGTGACCCCATGGCCTCCATCTCGCATCTTAGGATCATGCAGAGATCACGATATCTCTCGTCATGCTATAACGTGTTTTCACAAGCACATGACTCATACGAGATAACAGATTTTTCTTATAAAATTACGAAAGCATTTTCCTATGTCTCCCGCAGAATTACGCATCCGGAGAAAAATCCCACGAAAAAAACGACACCAAAAAAATTCTACAACCATTTCGAACATTAGAATAAATATCGACTGAACCTTTGACTCTTCCAAACTTAAGAACTAGTTGACCCCTTATTCGACCCAGTAGTGTGTCTTTTTTTCCTACACTGCTTAAATCTTATTTCTTTCTCTTTTTCCTATTTTATCATTATTATTGCTATCATTAATTATTAATTAACAACATGTTCTTACTTATAAATTAATCATTATCTCAATAAACCCCACAAGGCAAAAATTCACTCCTCCATTCTTCGAAAAAACATACATGTCAAAGAACAAGAAAAAAACCTGTACAATTCTGATGTGAGAAAACGTCAATCGCATGAAAATAAAATTTTTAAAAAGTTCTTATAATCATTCACGAAGTCTCATCTCACCAATAAAAAGTTACAAATAACAAAACATAGATTCGTGGAAACCCAAATTTGTCCACATTAGCAAATTTTGAGGTCGGTTACATCACCTTTACCACCTCACAGAATCTCAAAAATAAAAAAATAAAAAATCACAGTCGTTTACAAAAATACAGGCATTTACAATTAAAATACATAGTTCTTTCCAAAAACAAAAAAAAAACGACTCACTTATAACTTTCAGACAATCCTTTCCACACCAGAAAAAAATTCCTAAGAAAAAACGTACAATTATAGAAGAAAAATATAGCATTAGCAGAAACTGTCCCTTGTTTCTTAACAAAACAAATACACGTTGTTTTTCCTAAAAGTACGCAAAGCTTTTACAATTTAACAACATTTTAACTGTATATAATCGTTTAACCTATAAATTCATAACAAATATTTGATTTACGGGTTTTTCGTAATTGTGACAAGTCTCCTCATTCACACTCTGTAACTAAAGTTTATATTTCTTTTCTATTTCTTTTTTTTCTTTCTGTTTTACGCGTTGACTGCATATTCAAAATTAACAATTTATTATCAGTATGTCGATTGATATATCTTCCTTTTTCAATTTCCTCTGTTTATACACGGTAGCATAGCATTTTTTCCTTCTGTGTTTTCATATTTAAAATCAACAATTCGTTATCTGATCGAGTTTTTTTTTTCTTATTTCTCTTAATTTAGCATAATATATAACTATACATAATTTGAATATGTCTTTTTCCCCGTTGTGTCTATATATATTTTTTTCACCGCTGTTCAATGAAAAGACCCTACGTTGTTTTCTTTTTTTTCTTTAATTTTCTTTATCTTTTCCTTTTTTTATGTGTAGTGTACAATATATTTTTTTCGTTGTGTCTATATAACATTTTTTATGATAACCACTAGGTTCGAGTTTTTTTTTCGCATTTTTTCTGAGTGTTCTGGTTCAAGAACGGCACAAAATGTGTGTTGTTAAATATACGGCGCAGACATATGTTTTCTATGTCTCCCATCTTAAATAATTTATTCGGCCATACCCTTTTTCACGGCCCATATGGCATCATTCAGGGATGTGGGTAAAGTAACCTCATGTTCGTTAACAGCTCTCATTCAGTCATCCCATGCCAATTCCAATATCAAGGCGCTTCTCGCCTTATCTCAAAAAAAAAAAAAAAATTGCCGACATCTCATCCGACAGATATCTGACTTCTAAAGTTCTTACATATCAGCGGCATATATTCTATCTTTTTTTTTCTCCTACTTCAGATTCACTACATAGTGGCCAAGTCACCACTACACGTCCGCTCTTGCCTTGGAAGCTCTGTTACTCCCAAGATTGGGCATTTTCAATCAGCCGAAGCTCACAAGCGGCTTAATCTATGTGGGTGCATTCTATCGCGCACCCTCGTTGAAGCTACAACAAGCCTTTTAAGCCCATAGGCCTGCAGTACTCCCATCTTTATTGTATGCGAAGAATGTGATCTTTCAACCGTAACACCAGTCAGCTTAATCAAGCTACATACAGACGGCGAAAATAGCATTTTTCATAATCGAAAAACCTATCAAAATCCCCCTTGCAAGGTCCTGCGAGTCTCTTCCAAAAAAAAAACAGTTAACTGCCTACGTAAATTTAAACCTGCCCCCTTTTTAAAATTCTAATTTTACTGAACCGACCATTTTATCTTAATCTAATTTTTTGATTTTTTTTCTTTTTTTTTTTTAATTACTATTTTGCAGACCCCTGGAAAACAACAATTATACATTATATAATACAATATCAAATCATCAATACACATTTTTTAACAATGAACATACACTTCTAAGTAATTACATAAAACAACCTTCTTCTGTCCTTAAAAAAATGTTAAAAAATGCCGTTAAAACTGGGAAAACAACGTTCACGATTTGCAGAAACAGTTCATTGCTTCTGACCTTAAAAAGAGCATCAATTCTTTTTTCTTCTTTCTTTTCTTTCTTTTCTTTTTTTAACCAATTCAAAACAAGCGATGGCCATTTCCTCTTTAAACTTCTTCAACGGTGTAAATATTTCAAATTATGATTGACACATTTCCAAACAATTTCATTTGTGCGTGTTCCCATTACATTTTCGTACTCTCTTATCGGTCTATTGCTTTAAACAGAATAACGTAATTCTTTGTTTTTCCCTTCTAATTTTTACATTATGTGATATTTTTCTTCGGTTCATAACGAGCTAATTCCTAATACGATAAACATTTTTTTAAACTATTTTCTATATATAAGGTTTACATCTGTGTGTCTGTATGTCTTTCTTTTCTTTCTTCGTGAAAAGGTTGTACGTGTGTATTGCTTTTTTTCTATTGTTCTTTCTTTTTTTTTCCAGACATTTTATTGTGTTTTATGTGTATGTATGAACTCCAATTTCTGATCCCCCCTCGCCAATCTTTCACGAAAAACACCCGTCTAGCTTAATCCACTGTGAAAAATTTCCCCCACTCTATATCTGTGCCTAGATCAAAACGCGGATTCCATGAACAAAGCTTCTTTCTTAGAACTGCACGCCTGTGGAGCTCTGTTCCGTCTGCCTGCTTCCCTCCGGACTACAACTTGGATGTGTTCAAGTCCAATGTTAACAAATTCCTAATGAACTGCCCCCTTAAGTAAACATTTCAGCAAATCTCCTCACTAACGTAATGTACTTGCAATAACCCTTATCCCTGAGTGGCTTCCGGGCCTTGATAAGTGGTGATCACTGTGTAAAAAAAAAATGAGTTTTTCTTGTCTTTTTTTCCTTGACACGTAATCTCATTCCAATTTTAGGACCTAGTTCCACGTTTTATTTTTCACTCCAGGTTCGGTATCGCATCCTCGATGCGAACTGGTCAACGGACACCAAATGAGAGTTTGTTACGTTGTCGTATCATAAAATGAGCGTTTGTTGTATATTGGTTGAAATTGGAATGAAGACGATATATTATAACGTGTCTATTCATAAAAGATTGAGTGTTTGATTATCTTACCAGAGTTTATGTCGTTTGTGTGTGATCATCTAGTGGTCTTTCTATTACATATGTTCATATGCATTTTCACATACCTCTGCTTCTTCGTTGGTCCATCTGGAAATTCTCGTCTGGGAGGGAGACTTGATACCTGTTTTTGGGGACAAAGATTTATTTTACACCAAGACAAGAAATTGGTTCTATAGTTTATTTCACTTTCCCAGATGTCTTGCAGAAGGTGGAAAGTGAATTTGGCCTGTGGTTGCTTCTTCTAGGTCTTATTTATACCACGTCAGCGTTTGTTCCCCACCCCCCAGCGAAGGGGAGGAGACAACGGCAAAGCCGTCTGCTGTCGTTCAAGTCGCAACCAAATCTCAACGATTCAGCTAACATGATCACATGACTCAGACGCAATCCAATCAGCTGATCTTAACTTCCTGTCAACGTGTCTACACTATAACTCACCATCTCCCCTCTCTCTCTCTCTCTCTCTCTTTCTCTCTCTCTCTCTCTCTCTCTCTCTATCCATTCTCTAACAGTCTGTGTGGTCGGCTGCGCAGGATCTCTTCAAAAAGAAGAACACGATATGTCGGACATTAGCTCCAGAAGAAAAATGAGGTCGTTAGGCGCGTTATACTGTATGATCCTAAACATGGAACCGCTAAATTAGGCAGACCCGTTAAGACGTATACAAAATTATTGACAGGAAACACTGGTTTACAACTTGAAGATCTTTCTAAGGCCATGAAAGATAGACACATGTAGAGGGAAAGAGTCGTTAGTCCCGTACAAACACGTTTGATACGCTGATATGATGAATCCATTAATTTAATTGCCCTTTGGGAAATGTCTCTCAAACAATAACAGTAAAAGTAGTTACCTTGGTTATACAATGAACACGTTGCCTCGAAGGCTAGCAGTCCACCTTTCAGACTCTAGTTCTTTAAGTTAATACTGAAAGAACATGGCAGCTCACACTCAGAATTTGGAAAAAATATAGTTGAAGCTAAAACGACTGAAAATTGAAACGTTTCTATACAAATGAAACGCCCAACGATAAATGATATTAACTACGAATCCAGCCGTAATGTTTTAAAGTGTCTACGTACGTAATGAACAATAGGTGAGGGGATATTGTAAATACATCCAATCGTATTTTTGTATAAATAGTCACACATTTTACGTATTTTTTTAACAAATAGTCACACATTTTAAACCCAGCAAACAAATAATCACTTGAAGATGACTGATATTTTGGCAGAAAGAGCTAGAAGAAACACTACAACAATACGTAGCATATGGATCCTATATACAAACATTCCATAATACTACAAAAAGATTAATACGTAAATTGGAAAAATCCAAAAGAAAGCCCTTAAGCAAAAACTGTTCGTGCTTTTCAACAATATATGTTACTATATATATATATATATATATATATATATATATATATATTATTTTTAAAATATAATTATCCACTGAAACGTGTTTCGTCGTCCACGACTCATTAGAGTGGCTGAATCTGGCGAGATTCGAAAGCGGCACCTCGTGATAAGAAGCCTAACCCTCTACCACGGTGCTAACCTCACACACACACACACACACACACATATATATATATATATATATATATATATATATATATATATATATATATATATATATATATATATATATATATATATATATATATATATATATATATATATGGTGGGGTGGGGGGGTGAAAAAATTCCTGCTATCACGCCTAAAATTTGACTGAAATAAATTTCGAAAAGAAAAATCCGCAAAATATATTGAGGTAAAATGTAAATATAGAATGAGAACTCATAAATGTAATATTAAAAATCCAAATTATCGCATGAAATAAATAAAGAAGTGGACTTTATTCTTTTGCATACAGCGAATAAAAATACTAGAACCGTAATGGCTAAATAAAAAGATAGATGTTTTCCTATTAATAAAAACTTAGCACTAAAGGGTGGGAATTATTAAATATTGGTTGAAATTATTATAACTAAATAAGTAATATTTAATTTAAATTTAAACCAGTGTAACCTCCCTTTCAACGGAGGAAATATAATCGAGTTAAATGGAATGTTTATACTTGAAAAAGAATTTAACAACTTGAATTCTGAATTTTGATAACATAAATAGGATAAAACAAAAGTCAACAATAACCTTAAAAATGAGGCCTTTTGAGCAGACTTAGCTTAAACTTTGGAAATAAATCAGAAACTCAACAGAGATTTGAATTGCAAACTTAATGTTGGAATTATTAGCCTAAAATTAAATGAGGATGATTAATTAATAGCTAAATCATAATATAATAGTATTAAATTAACGTTAAGAAAATGGCAAACGGATTAAAATTTGATAAGCAGGGTTATCTTACTTACAACGTCGAAATAAACAACAAGCCTTAATTTGAAAATCAAAGAAAACTTATAAATTAAAAACACGGACTAAACAAGTATTGAATAAAAAATAGCAGTATCTCAATTTTTTTATACTTTATAGAACGAATTTAAATCACACCCCATTTTATGAAATTAAATAATTAAGTGTTGTGGAGACGCCTACTAATTAACATAGGCGGGTGAGTGAGATATATAAAGGTATCAATCACCATATACGTTCCAATTATGAGGAAAAACATGGTGGCGAACATAATAAAAGAATTACCAGTCATGTTAACCGATATAAAATGGGAAGCTGAAAATGACGATGTCACCATAGACAACGAAAAAAAAAGAAGGGAAAATGATGAAAAAACGTAAAGCATATTTTCCGTATGCAATGATGTTTTATTACATAGTGAAAGAATTGTTATCCCGAAAACCTTGCAGAAAAAGATCTTACGTGATTTTCATACAGGACACCCGGGTATAGATAGGATGAAGGCACTTATGCAGAGTTACGTGTACTGGCGTAACATGGATGTGGATATTGCACTTACAGTAAACAAGTGTAAGGGTTGTGCGTTAGCCGTAAAGGCACCAACGATAGTCCATAAACCTTGGAAAAACCTGACCATTCATGGTCACGCATTCATATAGACTTGCTGGACCAACCGAAGGACAATACTACCTAATTGTAGTAGATAGTTTTTCCAGATGGCCTGAAGTAAAGCGTTTCAAGAACCCGACGACAAATAACACAATAAGTTTTCTGCATGAAATATTTGCACGTTTTGGTGTGCCAGACATTATAGTCACAGATAATGGAACACAATTTACATCAAGTGGCTTCAAGGACTTTTGTGACACTTTTCAGGTAAAACATACAACTACACCACCGTACCACCCTAGATTAAATGGATTAGCGGAAAGGTTCGTAGACACGATAAAACGTGCACTTAAGAAAATCAATAGGGACTCCGACGGATAAAGCATTACAACAATTCCTCCAAATATACAGGATAACTAAGAAGCCAAATACACCGTCGAAATTATCGCCAGCAGAATTAATGTTTGCTAGAAAAATAAAATCACCATTTGATAAATTAATACCAAAGCAAGCAATCGCCCTCAAACTACGCACATATCACGTAAAAGGTTTACACCTGGTTATCGTGTATATTTTAAATGTATGAAAAATAATATTTCATATTGGGAGTTTGGTACGGTAGATAAACGTATCAGCGACCTGGTCTACATGATAAAAGGTCCAAAAGGGATACACAAAAGACATCAAAATCAATTGAGAAAACGTCATATAAAAGACAACGAACATGACAAACCTGATTAAAAGGAAGATCCAATTGATATACTATACGAAGCGTTTGATATCGAACCACCACAAACCATGCCCGAACCGAGAAGATCAAGAAGGAAAAGAAAGTTTAAAGAACCAATTATAATGAACCCAAGAGGAAAAGATATTGAAATCTACACGACTTCAAATCTTGGGAGGGAGGTGTTGTGGAGACGCCTTATAATTAACATAGGTGGGTGAGTGAGATATACAAAGGTATCAATCACCAATACGGGGGGAGTCCGGCAACGACCGTCAAATAGGCAAGACGCCTATGCTCCACACAGTAAGACATGCAACACGCCACCTGCCGGAATATCTCCAACTGAAGTATATCTGAAGACATGTAAATATGCATATAACTTTTCTTCCTAATATATTATTGTATACCTTTACTTTCATGTTCTTGTTAATTATTTGTACAGACACAACATTAAGTAACGGATGTACATAATTGGAATCGCTAGTATAAACATAGGATACGAAACGATCATGAATGGAGTACAATACAGTGGGGGCATATAATCTCAAGTCCATTTTGTAGGGGCAATCCAGCATTTTAAAAAAGAAATGCAAAATAAATCTTTTACATAAATAAAGAGAAAAATAGAAAAATAATAATCACCTAAAAAAAAAATGGATGCAAAGATAGATGAAGAATGGATCAAGATATAATGTTAATGGATATAGGAAAATAAGCCGATGTATAAAAATTCCATAACAGACGGAAAATAGTGAAACAAAATTTGGAAGTAGGATGTGTGGGGTAGGTTCAACTGCATTGTTTCCTAATATGGGTACTTCAAAAGTATTCCCTATTGTTCATTAAATAGTGTTCTTTCATAGTCTGAAGATGGCCGTTATTGAGAATATTTTCAAACAACATAACTGTCTGAAATGTTACATATATATATATATATATATATATATATATATATATATATATATTAGGGTCATGAACAATTACCATTTTGTACAGCACATTATGCTGGTAAATAAATGTCATTTTTATATGCTAACACATGCCCACAGTGTTTTATAGAAACCGCATTAATAGATCCTTCAAACACAATTCCTATAATATATATATGTGTGTATATATATATATATACATATATTTCTGTAGAAATATATTTTCTTATTATATACCAACCCTTATTGAAGAATCTCAATGTAATTACAGAGTAATATAGAGAATAAATAACAAAAATTATATTCCAAAATTCATAAATTATAAGATGGTCAACATTTTTTGATATAGTTTTTGTCATCGTTTTTTTTTTTATCACATTTCAATCTGCAGCATATTTATCGATTGGATGAACTAGAACGGCGGAGGTTAATGCGCTCCTGACGATTACTAAGAGAAAGTCGTGGCATATGGATCAAATGTTACATTGTATAACCTGAGACAACAACAATTACAGTTATAGATGCTTTGTTGTTTAAATGGAGATTTTGCGTTGGGTTTTAAGTTCATTTGTTGCTGAGGAGTTTCTTTTTACCTTCTCGGTTTGAAGTGAACACTAAGATACTTCTATTAAAAGTAAAAAAATGAACAGGTAAAATTATGGATGGCGAATCAAATGGAGTGTAGGTTGTTTAAACAGTTACATTTAATTCAGCTTAAATTTGCGGTTTTTGAAAGAATAGCAAGTGTGGACTTTCTTTTGGGCGCCACTGAGTATATTTATTATGATGAAACTGTATCCCAGCCTGTTCGTTTGTTTGTTCAAAATAAACGTCATGTTGTCGAATAGTATTCCGGGCAACGCCGGAATTATTGCTAGTTGTGCACACATTCATATGGAGTTGGATGCACACACGCAAATATTGTTGACAAGTCTTCAAACCAAGAAATGTCATCAAAAGTCATAACAACTGCAAGAAGTGTACAGGAACTTTGAAATGAACATTATTCAACCGACAAGTTTTGAAAACTGTCATATTGAAATTTGGCCTTGGACAAATGTAATAACGGCCACTGGAATGAGGCATGGAAAAGCCAAATTCCTATCTAAAGGTTTTTGTAAATAAAAACAAATGCCAGCCAAGGAAGAAATCAGTTAGAGAGAAGGGCACCGAGACGACCAGTTGTCATTTTGTGTCACCCACAACACTCTACCACGCCCTATTTCTCTCTCTCTCTCTCTCTCTCTCTCTCTCTCTCTCTCTCTCTCCCTCTCCATAGCACATTGAGAAAGAATTAAACATTCCTTTTTATAAGATTAGTGGTAGATGGACAAAAATCGGAGACCTGCAATATAAATGCTGGAGTCCCTCAGGGGTCAATCCTGGGCCCAACTCTTATCCTGATCTACATCAATGACCTCCCTAAACACATACTAAAATCTTTCGTTGACATCTATGCTGATGACACGACCATCTACGGCAACGCATCAAAGGCTGTAAATGACAAAGTTCTCTCGGATTCTCTCTCCTCTGATCTCGAGCGCGTGGTTCAGTGGGGGAAGATGTGGCTGGTTACCTTTAATGCATCCAAAACATAACTCCTATCCTTACATCATCAATGCTCTGATCCCCAGCTGGCATCAATTGTGATGGATGGCTCTCGTCTGGGTGAGGCCCCGTGTTTTGACAAGCTTCTGGGTTTGACCTTTACTCCTGATCTGAAATGGAACGCGTACATCAAGTCTGTTGCCAAGGTCGCTGGGAAAATGGTGGGATCCTTCTACCGCTCCAGAAGATATCTCACTACTGATGCAATTCTCTACCTATATAAAAGCCAAGTACGTCTACGTCCAAGGATGGAATACTGTTGCCATATCTGGGCAGGAGCTGCTAAAAACAGCCTATCCTGCCTTGACAGAGTACAAAATAGACTTCGTGGCTTAGTGGGGGATGCCCTTTTCTCTACCCTGCAATCTCTTTCCCACAGAAAGACGTTCCGAGCCTGTCCTTGTTTTATCGTTATTCCCACGGCAGATGCTCGTCTTAACTCCAATCTCTGGTCCCCCCTCGCCAATCTTTCACGAAAAACACCCGTCTAGCTGAATCCACTGTGAAAAATTTCCCCCACTCTATATCTGTGCCTAAACCAAAACGCGGATTCCATGAACAAAGCTTCTTTCTTAGAACTGCACGCCTGTGGAACTCTGTTCCGTCTGCCTGCTTTCCACCGGACTACAACTTGGATGTCTTCAAGTCCGATGTTAACAAATTCGTAATGAACCGCCCCCTTAAGTAAACACTTCAGCAAATCTCCTCACTAACGTAATGTACTTGCAATAACCCTTATCCCTGAGTGGCTTCCGGGCCTTGATAAGTGGTGATCACTGTGTAAAAAAAAAAAAACTTACGTCAAGTGTTTTTTGTGAAACCACTAATTGTCTTATATACATTCCTCAAGAACTTGAAACTCTATTTAACAGATTAAATAAACAACACGGTCAAAAACCAAAGAACTACAGCATAACATAACAATATATGACGTCATAGCTGATGGCGTCCTACATGATAAGGTCATATTTATATTGTTTGCTCACAAAAGCACCATATGTGACATCATATTAGATGGTATCATATATACCACCATGGCCTACGACGTTATAGCAAATGACGTCATATATTATGGCATAACAGATGAGGTTATACATACATGACGTCATAGCAGATGTAATATATTATATATATTGTTTCGATCTGGTAACGCTGGAAATACACAAGTAGACATGTAATTTCATTCATAGTATCGTCTGAACTGAGGATTCAACCTTGAACCTTTAGAAAACTCATGTAAACATGTAAGTAGCAGTTTATCCATTGCGTAATAGCTTGACTAGTGATACTAATTACAAATTACAAAAAATGCCAATTGCCCTAGTTAGCACAATGAGAACAAGCTACCTCTGTCGATGAAAGTTCGTGCAGATTAGCGAATCCGACAGAAAGATTCCCGAATTCATCACGATCTGAACACGGTCAAAGGTCACATAGTTTTGTAAACTAACATCCAATATGAAACTAGGATTCAAATGATATACATTATTAATGCACATCTCACCGAATATTGCGAAACAATGAATAGACGAGTTTCAACATGATTCAGTTTTGATGGCGTTTTTGATGCGGTCTTTTGATTGCTTCTTGCCTTATTGATCATGTTTCGATTGAAGGTAAAATCGCTTCCAACCATTCATATAACATCCACATCGCGTGTTATCCTCGATAAATCGGCCAGGATTTCCGCCATCTTTAAGAGGTAGCTTAAAGCAAACTGAAATGTAGGCGAACATGACCTGATGGATCCACCGCCATTATGCAAAGGCATCTATGGCTAATTAACTCTTCATGCATCAACAGAATACGCTCATCAATTTTACTATTGTATCTCACTATATTTCTTGCACGGATGTTTTATTCAATTTCACGTTCTCTCTCTCTCTCTCTCTCTCTCTTTCTCTCTCTCTCTCTCTCTCTCTCTCTCTCTCTCTATATATATATATATATATATATATATATATATATATATATATATATATATATATGTAGTTTTGTGCTAAGTTTATCTCTTCAAATACTGAAAGTAGTCGGGAACCATTTTGAATTTTGAATTTTTCTTTCCTGATGAGATCTATTATGATCGAAACGGCCTGCACATCGTAGCAAGATATGGATGTATTTACATAAAGAATAATATATCTATAAATCTATCAATCCTCCTCTAAATTCGGTTTTCTTTTGTGTGTATCGATATTCATATTTAAAAAAAAACCTTTTCTATTTATTTAAAAAGAAAATAAAATTTTCTTATATATGGGTTGTGGAATTGCATTCACTACCGAACGATCTAGCTAATTTGCATATTCTTTTAAACATTCATTTTAATTAATTCCCTATCATTTGCTTCAGGTTTCTAAAGGGATAATCATTTTTAGTTAACAATTACGTGTAATTATATTTATGCAGATATTCTACATGATTTATACTTGCATAATATTTACGTAAATAGTTTATAGCAAACACAACAGTGTTCCATATATATTTATGTATACGTATATATTTTATTTAAAAAATTTTGCCTACCAAACTCATCCAAGAGTTTTTAGTCTACGGATATGAAACTTCATATATAAGGTATTTGAATCCATGCGCAGCTTTATATTTGGGTTTTAGCCCGGATAAATCGGTGCAAAAGTGTGTAAATTTAAAAAAAAAATGAAATTGGCCAGGTGAGTATCGAACGCCAGTATTACGAATACATAACGTAGTAGCTATTGGTTCGTGTTTTAATTTTTAGCCTTGCAGCAAACTTGTTTTCATAGACATAAACGGCAGAGGCAAAATAAATCGTGAGCTGAACGTTTTGGTTTCGATTCTCGATGGTTGCGTATGAGTCTTTTTTTTTATACTTTTTAAATCATTACTATATATTGCATCCAACCTATCTATCTATCTATCTATCTATCTATCTATATATATATATATATATATATATATATATATATATATATCTTAAAAATGAAAATGTCTGTCTGTCTTTTCTCTATGGTAGTTAAGGAAGACTATTATACAGAAAGGCATTACGTTAAATATTCACACTTTATACGTTATACATATGCACATAAGCTTATGAACAGTACAAAGATCCCGAGCAAAGCCTGGCACCCATGCTATAATATCTATAAAAGTGAACGTGTCTGTGTATCAGTCTGTGTGTCTGTCTGTGTACATTTTCCTACGCAATAATTCTGTCAAGTTTTAGTCTACAGACTCGAAATTTGATATACAGGGTACTGAGATTTGGAAAAATCTATGTGATCCGTTTTCGGCCAGAAATTTGACTGTTAAGGGGTTAAAGTTCAACGATTTCACCTTTGATAACTCTACCAAACTCCTCCAACAATTTTGGGTGTAAACACTTGAAATTGTAGATACAGGTTCTTTGGACATGGATCTAACTTAATAAATTGATTAGAGTCCTACCCAATAAATGCTAAAGTGTAATAATAGGGGTCAAAGTAAAATAATTGACCGTTTGGGGGGGGTGCTCAGCATACACTTCACACCCGGGCCACGCCGGGCACCCATGCTAGTATATATATATATATATATATATATATATATATATATATATATATATATATATATATATATATATATATATATATATATTTCTGTAGAAATGTATTTTCTTATAATATATAATAATCCTTATTTAAGAAACTCAATGTAATTACAGAGCAATATAGAGAAAAATGACAAAAACTACTTTCCAAAATTCATCGTGTTGACCATCTTATTATTTGTTTGATTTATATAATAATTAAGTGATTGAATTTGCGCTACGAAACAGTACTGTCAAGAATTGTAAATTTCAACTGAATTATAGGAATAAATAATAAGCTGGTCAACATCATGAATTTTTGGATATATATACACACACACACACACACACACACACACATATATATATATATATATATATATATATATATATATATATATACTAGCATTTAATTTTGCCGTTGCCCGGATGTTTGGACATGTATGCTGACAAAAAGAAACTGTCAATTTTTAGTCTACAGATTCGAAATTTGATATACAGCGTACTGAGATTTGGAAAAATCTATGTGATCGGGTTTCCGCCAGAAATTTGGCTGTTAATGGATCAAAGTTCAACGATTTGACCTTTGAGAACTCTGCCAACCTCCTCCGACAATTCGGAGTCTAAACACTTGGAATTTAAGATATAGGTTATTTGGACATGGATCTAACTAAATGACTCTAATTAAGCACAAAACGAGAAAGGTTAAGGGGTCATAATAGGTGTCAAAGTTTAAAAAAATTGACCTTTTTTGTTTGTTTTTTTTGGGCTCAGCATACACCTCCAAACACATAGGCAACGCCGGGCACCCATGCTAGTAATTCGATAAAACCAAGGTAATGGAAGAAAAATAGAGAGAAAGAGAGATGGAGAGAGAGAGGGAGAGAGAGAGAGAGATGAATGATATCGCTGCATTCATTCGTGCGTAATTTTATTTGTAGGTTTTGGATTTCTTTGAATAAATGTTAGTAAAAAATGAACTTCAGTGTACGGCAAATAGGTTGAAAAGATTTAAATCGTAAAATGACACTAATCTAATGATGACCGCCAACATCGATAAGTTTCGTTGCAGATTTTAATAAGAAGCCTTCGGTGTTATTTGCACAAATGAAACTGATAAAAATAGAAACATGTGGAAATCAATGAATTGACATTTGTTGCCAATAAAACGCGTTCTCGAACCGTAAGCTGTTTTCCGAAATCTTTAATTGAAATAAATAGAGCCGCAGGTTTTTAATTCTTCGACATTTTCTGGTTTCCTTGTGTTGTCCTTGGTTGTTTTATCTTCGCGGGGAAAATAAGATTACTGTCATTTTAAAATGAAACAATTTATTTTCTTTAGAACGTATTTTCATCTGGGGATATATTTATTTACATTCTCTTAATTAAAGAGGAATATGAAGTAAATTGTTTTTTTTTATGAATGTATCTCAAGAAAGCTTTGTCTCCAAATATTAAAAAAAAAACGTTCAAAAATTCTAAAACACCATTTCATTAAGAAAACTAATTTATCAGAACTTTTTACAATCAAAATATAGGGAGATGCTCCAAAACAGATCTATCCTATATTTTTAAAATAAATATACGTTGAAAAGCTACATAAGCGGGGGTGTTACAATTCAGTACAATTAAATCCAAAGTAGCTGAGCAGCGGCTTGGTTCCCACCAGTTCTGGCAAATAGGATCCTGAACAGAAACGTGCGTTCTATCCCAACCATTCATCTCAAACGGCATCCGACAAAGCCAAACTATTTGCCAAAAACTTTGCGGCAAATTCTACCCTGTGCGACGAAGGCCATCAACTCCCCATATGCCCTTCTATAACAGACAACACGCTACGCAACATACGAATATCTATGCGTGTGGTCGCCAAGCTAATCAAGAACCTTGACTCCAGTAAAGCAACTGGTCCTGACGGTATTCCAATTATAGTGTTAAAAAAATTACAACCAGAACTTGCCCCCATACTTACCAAACTGTTTAAGCGTTGCCTTAAGGAGAAGTGCTTCCCAACACCCTGGAAAACCTCATCAGTATGCCCTGTATTTAAGAATTCAGGTGATAATTCATCCCCCTCTCAGTACAGACCAATAAGGCTCCTGTGTGTCATGAGTAAGTTGCTGTAATCCACAATAAATAGAGAAGTAGTCAACCACCTCAACAGGAATAACCTTCTTAGCGAGACGAAATATGGTTTCCGTTCTGTTAGATCTCAGCATATGTGCTAACGGTTATATCTCATAGGATTAGCGAATCTCTCGACAAAGGCTTCATTTCTAGAGCAATTGCTCTCGACATATCAAAGGCCTTTGATAAAGTTTGGCATAAAGGCCTACTACACAAGATTTCCAGCTACGGTATAGCTGGAAATATTTTCTCGATCATTAAATCATTTCTCTCAGATAGGCTCATAAGAGAGGTCCACAGTATTAATGCTGGAGTCCCTCAGGGGTCCATACTGGGCCCAACTCTCTTACTGATCTACATCAATGATCTCCCAACACACATACTAAAATCTTTCGTTGACATCTATGCTTATGACACGACCATCTATGGCAACACATCAAAGGCCGTAAATGATGATGTTCTCTCTGATTCTCTCTCCTCTGATCTTGAGAGCGTGGTGCAGTGGGGAAAGAGGTGGCTGGTTACCTTTAATGCATCTAAGACAAAGCTCCTATCTCTACATCATCAACGCTCTGATCCCCACCTGGCATCAATTGAAATGGATGGCTCTCGTCTAGGGGAGGCCCCATGTTTTGATAAGCTTCTGGGTTTGACCTTTACTCCTGATCTGAAATGGAACACATACATCAAGTCTGTTGCCAAGGTCGCTGGGAAAATGGTGGGATCCTTCTATCGCTCCAGAAGATATCTCACTAATGATGCAATTCTCTATATAAGAGCCAAGTACGTCCAGAGATGGAGTACTGCTCCCACATCTGGGCGGGAGCTGCTAAAAACAGCCTTTCTTGCCTTGACAGAGTACAAAATAGACTTCGTGGCTTGGTGGAGGATGCCCTTTTCTCTACCCTGCAACCTCTTTCCCACAGAAGAGACGTAGAGAGCCTGTTGTTGTTCTTTCGTTATTTCCATGGCAAGTGCTCGTCTGAGCTCTATTCTCTGGTTCCCCCTCGCCAATTATTTTTAAAAAACACTCGACTAGCTGAAACCACCGTCAATAATTTTCCCCACTCCTTATCTGTGCCTAAATAAAAACGTAGATTCCATGAACAAAGCTTCTTTCTTAGAACTGCACGCCTGTGGAACGCTGTTCCGCTTGCCTGTTTCCCTCCCGACTTCAACCTAGATTTCTTCAAGTCCAACACAAACAAATTCCTGATGAACTGCCCCCCTAAGTAATGACACCTTACCAATTCTCCAATACTATTGCTACACTATCCATTTGATTACTGTACACACAATAACCCTTATCCCCGAGTGGCCATTGGGCCTTGATAAGTGGTGAACTCCATGTAAAAAAATTCAAACAAACACACTTTTCTGCTGTTAATTTATTGGTATACATGGTCACCACAATTCTTAATACACTTTTGTCAGCGATGAGTTAGCGGCTGTACATGGGCGTTCAGAACGTGCTTTGTCACTAACATATGTCTCTCGCCACTCTGAAACCAATGAACCCTCTCCTAATTGTGCTGACATAAATAGAATTGACTTCGCAAGCGTTATTTTCATATCTGGTAATTTTTACCTAAAAACAAACTTTTCTGTGAACATTAATTTTTGGATATTTTTGCCTTGAAAACCATCAAGATATAGATGAACACTTTATTTTGGATATTTCTGCCTTACAATAAATTTTCTACAAATTTTCAATTTTGATTGTTTTCTACTTCCAAATATAACAACCTGCATTTCTGTAAAGAATTATGCTGTAATGATTTCACATTGCAATCTTGTTTTGAGGTAGTATATGTTTTGAGGTAGTATATGTTTTGAGGTAGTATATTGGAATAATTATTAATGAGTCACTAACGGAGCGCCCTGTGAAAGGGTGAAAAGCGTTTAGACCATCACCAATATCACGAAAGCAGTTTTTTTTTCGAATACTCTACCTCATTTTTGCTTTCGATAACACGTGTCTCTCTGTCATTCAACACTAAACACGTGTGTGGATTTTCCTCAACCTGGGCAAAACTCCAGAGGAAACAAACAAGACGAATCCTTCAGATAAGTTCCACAAAACGGGATTGTTTTAGCAAGGAAACATTTTTTTTTCTTTCCTCTCTTTCCTTTCAATGCAAGTTTTTATAAGAATTATCAATTGTGTCCCTTTCTTCCTGTCGACGTCAGATGATTTTGTTACCATCTATCGTTAGGAAAATTCCAACAATTTGCAAAAACAGGTACATGAAATAATTTTACCTAAGATAGATGTGTCTAAATTAATTTGCAAATAAAGGACCACGTGAGATTATGTAACAAATATATTTGTATAAAATAATTTGCAAATCATTGAGAAAATAGCATTTTATGTTAAAGGAAAGCCCTGTCAGCAAATTTAATACGATTTGTGTGAATTAATACCCAAACTTGGCGTCGCTTGAGGAAGTAAGATACGCGCCAATCCCATTTGTTGTTTATTGCTAGGATTTTATAGGTTAGTATTCGTCTGTCTTCCCCCCCCCCTTTTTTGTTTTTTTTTGTTCGTTCTTTTTCTTTTTAATTTATGTAGCTATCTTTTGCTCAGCAGGATGAAAGACTTCAAACAGATTAAGAGTGGGAGGGCCTTTGTTTAAAACCGGGATTCTTTTAAAAGAAAAATAAGTTTTGACGTTGAATAAATGTCAGCAGAAAAATCCTTAAATAAGATTTGCTTTCAAAACAAGAACATCGCATAAATAAGTGAGGCTTTTGAAAATGCCGATATTGAATTAGAAAAAAAAAGCGGTGTGTTGAAAGACGATAAGTTTGAGGCAGAGTTCATTTCCAGCAAATTCAAAAAACCTCACGGAATTTGAAGAGAATAGTTCTACTTAAAATAGAGAATCCACCTCAGTTTTAAATCCACAAATACCACTTACAACCTCGCGTGTTTCTGTCGCAAGGTTGCAGTGTGCTAAATTCAGTGTAATACGAGCCGGTATATTAAAATATCCCAATTTTCTTCTTTTCTTACAGTTTCACCCCAAACAAGGCACATTTCCACTTTGGTGATGGGGGCTACTATCAAGGGTAACATCTACTGGGGTACAATGTGGGGTTTTGGGCAGAAAGATGTATGTTGAGGTTACACTTGAACTTCTGCACGTCAGTACAGATGGGGAAGCAGGGACCTGGAATGGAATTCCAAAGTTTAGCGGTTTGGGGGAAGAAACTACTTTAGTAGAAAGATCTTTTTACATCTAAGGATCTCTACTGTGTGGTGGTGAGATTTAGCTGCCTGTCGGGTTTGTCAAGGGTGTTTACGTGGTGGGGCACAAGTGTCTGCAGTTCATCAGAGCATTCACCTTTAAAATTCTTGTAGAACAGGTAGAGGTATGCAACGTTTCGTCGATGGGACAAAGGCTGAAGCTTAGATGCCAGTTTAGGGCCTATCAGATTTGCGAGTCTCTTTTGAACCTTGTCTAGGGGCGAGAGACTAGTAGCCGATGCACCAGCCCAAATGTGATAACAATACTCCATGCATGGGCGAATGGTAGCCTTATAAAGGTACAGGATCCTTTCGGGTGGTAGTAATTCTCTAGCACGGTAGAGAGAGCCTACCTTCTTGCAGCGGCCCTGGCAATGCTTTCAATGTAATTGTTCCAACTCATGTTTCATGTGAACGTTAGGCCAAGGAGTTTAAAAGATTTACTCTCAGATAAAGTGTCGTTGGCCATTGCTATTGGTGGTAGAGAAGGTTTCTTGTAATTATTGAAGGAAACTAGTTTAGTCTTGGCGGCATTGAACGTGACCATCAATTTTTGTCCCCATTCCACTACAGATTGGGGGTGATCATCTAGTGTTTCTGCCAATTCTTTAGATATGTGTTCGTTTGTTTTCCTGTCGTGTCTGTTAAAGAGTGTGGTGTCATCAGCATATATACCCATCTCGGAGGCAATTTTGTCGGGGAGGTCATTTATGAATATTAGGAACAACAGAGGTCCAAGGACGCATTTATCTTATATTGTTTAGATGTAGGACCGTTGAGGATAACCTGGATTTTTCTCTTATTTAAAGAAGGATTTAATTATGTTTAGTATTCTACCAGTGATACCGTATGATCTAATTTCCCTGTCAAACGCCTTAGATATATATAGAGCTACCGCTCTGCCCTCCCCGGCTTTGTCCAGTGAGAGGTATATACGTTCAGAGATTAAAGTTAGGATGTCTGCTGTTGAACGGGCTTGTTTAAATCAATATTGCTGGTCAGTCAGAAGTTTAGCATCTGTCAGGTGATGAACTAGAGCATGGTTAATTAAGGTCTCAAATATTTTGGCAAAAAGTAGGAGGAGGATAATAGGGCGATAATTTAATGGATCAGTTCTTTCACCAGAATTCTTGAAACTGGTACGACAGAAGCAGTTTTCTAAGGAGAGGGAGGTCTATTCAGTCCTGGACGACAACCTTCCTGGAGCTGGTGACTACAACAAATCACCGGTTGGCAAACCTAAACTGCTTAAGGAGTAGATAGGCTCTGTCTATCGCCCGGCTTTCATACTCCTTTTTTGCCTATTAATCAAGCGTAGAGGTGTATCATGTTGTTGAATCATTTCTCCTTGTAAACACCCCGGATATCTTAGCATTAAGTGAAACTAACCTTCACTCCTCCAATCCCTCTAACCACTTTAATATGCCTGGTTATATCCCACTCTGCCGTAAGGACTCAGAGAGACATATGCATGGGCTTGGAGTCTATGTTCGTAACACCCTCCCCCTGACTAGAGAAATAAAACTAGATTCAGATTAAATATGCAACATAGGACTGTACCCTAATAAACAAAGTCTCTGACAGCATAGATATAGAACTCCCTCGATACTAGCGCACAAGTACATGCGTTCAATGTCCACCACAGTAACTGGCTAGGATTCTCTAATTACACAGACGTAGTTGGTAGTACAACACATAGCTTCTCCATATCATATTCCCTATCTCAGTTGGTTACATTTCCAATACGTTTCTCAGACCAACAAGGAAAACAAGATCGACATGCCGAACTTCTAGATCTCTTTCTGACAACGGTTTCCGATGAGTGTAAAACAAATGCCCACAGCCCACTCAGGAATGCTGATCATGCTGTAATAATGGTAGAAATCAGCCTAAATTCTCGCCCTACAACTGAAGACCCACTACTCAAAAGAACGAGGTTTTACAAAAAGGCTGACAGAGATGCCCCATGGCAAAATATCCTTTCTGTTCCAGCTGAACAGTGTGCAAATGAGACCACTGAATTGTTCAAAACTGCAATTTAGCACATGTTCCCGCACGGAAATTTTATAGCAAGCCCCACTCTCCCCAATGGTTTACTTCTGCTTGTGCAGCTGTCACTGCTCAAAGGCAGCATGTGTTCCGCAGATTTAACCGACATAAGTGCAGCTCAAACAAACAGAAGCATATAGAAGCTAGAAATAATTGTGATTACGACAGCTAAGACAGATTACTCTGAAACCACCAGAAAACGCATGGAAGCACAAAAATTAGAAGCCCGTGATTTTTGGAAAATCTACAACAACGTAGTAAACAATGGACAGTCAACGATTCCCCCACTATCAAACAATCATGAGGTTGCTTGCACGGCAACTGACAAGGTTAATTTGCTTGCCAGTCGGTTTGCCTCCACACTGGGCCCGGCACACCACTTCCTCCCTGACTTTCCTTTGTGGACAGACGCCACACTAGACGATTTGAAAATCACCCCTTCTCAGGTACATGCTATTATAAAAAAACTAGACACCTCAAAAGCATGTGGACCAGATCTCATCCCGGCTGTGCTATTAAAAAATGCTCTGCCGAGGTTGATCCAGTTCTCTCCAAACTTTACAATAATGCCTCAACGAATCTTGCTTTCCCGACCGCTGGAAAACCGCTTCTGTTGTACCAGTCTTCAAGAATTCTGGTGAAAGAACTGACTCACTAAATTATCGCCCCATTAGCCTCCTCCCGCTTTTCGCCAAAATATCTGAGCCCTTAGTTAATCAAGCCCTAGTTCAGCACCCAACAGCTGCTAAACTCCTGACTGACAAACAATATGGATTCAGGCAAGCCCGTTTAACAGAAGATATCTTAACTGTAGTCTCTGAACGTATATACCGTTCACTGGACAAAACAGAGGAGGATAGAGCGGTAGCTCTAGATATATCTAAGGCTTTTGAAAGGGTATGGCACGATGGTCTTCTAAGGAAAATTAGATCATATGGAATCACTGGAAAAATACATAATGTAATTAAATCCTTCTTAAGTATGAGAAAAATCCAAGTTGTCCTCGACGGTCGTACATCTAAACAATATGAAACAAATGCGGGAGTACCTCAGGGATCTATCCTTCGACCTCTATTATTCCTGATATTCATAAATGACCTCCCTGATAAAATTGTTTCGGAGATGGGTATATTTGCCGATGACACCACTCTCTATAACAGATATGAGGGGAAAACAAATGAACACATATCCAAGAAAATGGCAGGAACACTAGAAGATGACTTCCAATCACTAGTGAAATGGGGATAAAAATGGATGGTCACATTCAATGCTGTTAAGACTAGGCTTGTTTCTCTCAATAACTACAAGAAAACTTCTCTACGACCAATAGCAATGGCCAAAAACACATTGCCTGAAAGTACTATCTTTAAACTCTTCGGCCTAACATTTACAGGGAATATGAACTGGAATATATACATCGAGAGCATTGCCAAGGCTGCTGCAAAGAAGGTGGGCTCCCTCTACCGTGCTAGAAAACTATTTACGCCTGAAAGTATCCTGTACCTCTATAAGGCCACCATTCGCCCATGTATGGAGTACTGTTGTCACATCTGGGCTGGTGCATCTGCTGCCTGTCTCACTCCTGGTCAGGGTTTAAAAGAGAGACGCCAACCTGATAGGTCCTGAACTGTCATATAGGCTTCAGCCTCTGTCCCATCCCTCTGCCTGTTCTACAAATACTTTAATAGTGAATGCTCTGACGAACTGCAAACACTTGTCCCTCCTCGACGTAACTACCCCCGTCAAACCCGACAAGCCACTAAGTCTCACCCTTTTACATTAGAGATCACTAGGTACAAGAAAGCCTTTTACTCTACCAGTTTCTTCCCCAGAACTGCAGGTCTTTTGAATTCCCAACTGTACTGATATACAGAATTTCAAATGTAATGTGAACAAAAATCTTTCTACTCCCCCATCATAATCTCCCTACAAATTATGCCCGGAAAGCAAGATTCATTAAGGCATTTGTTGTAGAGCTTGGAGAGAACTGGAACTACTTCAGCTAAGCATTTTTAATAGCACAGCTGGGATGAGATCGGGTCCACATGCTTTTGAAGTCTCAAGGTTTTTTATGATAGCATGCACCTTAGCAGGGGTTATTTTCAGATCGTCTAGTGTGAAGTCTGTCCACATAGGAAAGTCAGGTAGGGGGTATTCATTACGTTTGTAAATGTTATAATTGACGCATGGATAGACGTATAAAGACTCTGTTTATATAATACTAGTACGGTTCCACTTCGTTTCCCCGAGCCAATACGTAAAATATTTATAATAAAACTTCCCATTTTCCATTTTTCTTTAGTATCAATACAGCTTGGATTGCCTTTGTAGCATTTTGGCACAAATGTGATTTCAGTGAGAATATATATATATGCTAGCTGGACCCGGCCACGCGTTATTGTGACTAAGAAAAACAAAAAAGACAAAATATATGTCTTATATTTATGTTCTCAATATTTTTGGATACACAATACTTTGAGGTGTCCCTTTTACTGTGCAGATGTAGAGATTTTTCTGATTTTCCGACTGTAGTATACGTAACATATACTTGTCCACGTGAGAAGACATCATGATGTAGATGTAAGTCACACAAATGTAAAAATTGTCCCTGGACCGTGTTAATGGTTCTTCCAAACGCCAAGCGAATTATGAAGCGCAATATTTTAAATTAAAATGGTATATCCGTTTAAATCAAACAATGTACGTTCACTGCCTGTTTTTCTTGTCGGTTGACAGAAGGGAAAACATGAGGATTAAAATTTTACTATAAACATGTATGTGAACACGCACTGGAAAATCTCAAAAAGTAAAAAACAAAATAGCCGATGTTCTTGTTGGATGTAAGTATAGTGTTTTATCAAAAAGCATCCTTTTCATCGGCAGATCTGTACAATGAAATGCCTCATATATTTTTGGTACTCTTGCATAACTTGACCCGGATCCTCGAGGTTTTTCGCTAATCATTTTTCGGGCTTGACCGGCAGTCACCGGAGAAACCGAGCAAAGTAACAGTTGCAGACGAATTTCAAAACAAACAAACTGGAAAAAATAGAAATACAATTAATATAAAATAGCAAAAACCGACTGCAAATTTATTGAATATATTTTTTCCAGAAAAGTCGAATTTTGTATTGTTTAGTTACTTTTATTTATTTATTTATTTTTCGCAATTGTTTTATGAAAAATTGTTTGTTTTTTTACAGCAAATGGTTAGAAACTTACATTTTTTATAGAAAATTTTCATAAACGTTTCTCTTTACAAATAAAATTTTTTCATAAGAAAAGATTAATGCTTTTTATGAAAACTGTAAATTGTTAGGTGAAAGTGCAGATATTTTTATTTTCAAGAAAATGTACAAATTATTTTTGTCACACCCCCATTAATTATGCAAAAAAAATGTGGATTTAGTTTTCAACATTTGAAGAACGCTCGGCTTAATCCGGTAATTGTAGGTAAGCCCTAACCATTATTGGACCCGAGGATTCAGGTCAAAATCTGGAAGAGTACCGTTCTTTCTAATTTCGTCTTTTTTCATTCATCAGCGATTGCAAACTTAAAAATTTAAGCAAAATGCAAAAACTTCAATAAATAAATATTTTTAAGGGGTGCTCAGTTTCTAATACAAAGTCCTAGTAAATCTATTTCCCTTATTGGAAACACGAAATCAAATTATTGCCCGTATGGTTGAAAGAGGTTCTTTTCGATTGGGGGGGGGCGTTACGAGATCCTTCCTAAATTCCACAATTTTTACTATTTTAAAAAAATGTTCCTCTTATTACAGACTTAAGTTACAGGTCATAAAAATTCTGAAAGAACATTTTTATAATTTCACGTGGGTGTTCAATATTCAATAAACGCTGTATTCAATTTAGTACAACGTTATAATTGAAAAATGAACCTCGACGTGAAAAGTTATAAAAATGTTTTTTTTTTTTCAATTTTTTTTCTTATCGTCTAAAGCTTACGTATTTAATCGATGATATTAACAGGGAAAAGGTTGTTAAAAAAGTTAAACTTGTGGAATTTAGCAGGGGGCAATCTCGCTAATGTCCACCTTTTTTTCGTTCCGTTTTGATTGTTCTTGTTTTTAATTGCACCCATAAAAAACGAATTTGATCGAAAGAATAACATTCAACAATCATACTTTATTTGTTTTTATTTATAATAAAATTGTATTAACAAAAAATGAAATAATTTAATTTTAAATGAAAAATCAATTTGGTATATTTTTTTAGTATTTTTTTTTTCATAAGTCCAACTCACCGTTCACATTGGATATGTTGACATTTTTTTTTAATATTTTACAGGGAAACGACCACATTGGGTTAATTAAAATTAAATTTTAATCGCATTATTGCATTTTAAATAATCACGTGATTAAATGTTATCCATTTAAAATTTACCCATATTGTAAACACATTATGAAGCGAGACGAAAAGATCCTTTTAGTGAGGTGAGGTGATGTGATTTTTCCCCAAATGAAAAATGGCCAGATCGGAACAAATAAAAGTACGTAATTGATTAAATAAAAATTAAGTATAATATTATAATTAAATATAAATATATATATATATATATATATATATAAATATATATATATATATATATATATACGATCACTAAGAGAAAGTCGTGGCAATAACCCTTATCCCTGAGTGGCTTCCGGGCCTTGTTAAGTGGTGATCACTGTGTAAAAAAAAAATATAGACTAAATGTTTCGTTGTATAACCTTGAACAACAACAATTACGATTAGAGATGCTTTGTTGCTTACAAGTTGGATATTTTAAGATGGTTTTAACTCGTTTGTTGCTGTGGTGTTTCTTTTTTCTTCTCGATTTGAAGTTTAATTATTTTTAATTGATGGAAATGCTAACATACTCTAATTAAAAGTCAAATATGAACAGGTACAATTATAGAGGAATAAAAGGCGACTCAAATGAGGTATAGGTTGTTTAAACAATTACATTCAATTTTTATAGGTTGTTTAAACAATTACATTCAATTTAGCTTAAATTTTCTGCTTTTGAAAAAATGACAAGTGCAGGCATTCTTTTTGGAACTAATGTACATGTACACACATTCAATATATATATATATATATATATATATATATATCGATGCATATGCTACATAATATAGAATCGTATCCAATACACCCCATTACGCAAATACACACGTATGAATTAGAAATAATATAATGTATATATTTTTTTACATATACACACAGCACACGCAACCACACACTCACACAATACATATATGTACATACATATACATATGTATATACATATACACGCTGTTTTACTTTCATATTCGTTGGTATCTAACAAATCAATTGCGTGAAGGAGAAGATGGCTTCCTGACAATTTCCCCGTGACCCATCTCATCCCCATCTACCGTACTGCCCGACCACGCTCCATTATCATTTTGTCCTCGTCCGAGAGTCGATTTTACAGCCATTCATTATTTCCTGACACGCCAACTGCCATCTGCTTGTGAAGCCATCGACATCAGCCCACCTCGGCCCAAACCAAAACTCAGACACCCAGACCTGACGGTTAAATCTACCATTTTCTCGCTTGGACCTCGCCACCACAGACAAGCACCCCGACACCCGGAAAGTTACGCCAACTAATCATCGTCCGAATAGCATGAAGCCATCGGTTGCCTGCTCACGACGACGGTGTCGTGACGTATTAGCATTTGGCGAAACCAGCACGAATCAAAGTTTAAGTCATTTTGAGGTGGACGTAGACGTCAATGATATATTAACTTTTCACATGAGTAAGGCGCTATCTTTCTCCAAGATTAAAAACTCACTTAGCATCCGACTTATATTTCGTGTCTTTATAAGCATCTTATTGTTAACCTTTCGTGAAGTCTATGCATATAAACACAATTATCATTAACTAATAAATTAATCAACTATAGTCGAGGGGAAACGAAGGTTCCCTTTTCATTGTTACTATACCGAAGTATAAGGAAGGGAGATATTCTTTTCTAGAATTACGTAAGTTATCTCTAATGTTAATCTTATAATGGTTAGGGATTAACAATGAAGTATTATATATTATTTTTAGTTGTTAGTATTGTGCTATATGGCATAATCAGATTGACACACTGGTTGCCATGGCATCACCGAAGTTAAGCGAGGTTGAGCCTGGTCAATACGAAATGAGTGATGATTTGGTAATATCTAATGCTTTATGTGCCTGGAGAGAGATTTGCGCCGCCAGGCTATTGTAGTGTCCATGTTTACACATCAGCGTACAAAATTAAAACGCATAAACGTGTCTGCGCGCATATCGTTTGCGCATACGTTATCCTAAATGAAAATAAATCAATATATTTTGGACCAATAAGAAAACTTCCTGAATTTATTGAAATGGGTCTTTCTGGAACTGCCCACCTCCTTTAAAAGGACTAGATTTTTTTTTCAATAAACCAGTAAAACCCAGTTAACCCGAGTTTACTAATTGGTGTCGCCGATGCTTCTTCGTCTTCATTTATCTCATATTTATAGCATACACTAACATTAAGTAATATACAGATGCACTCAAAACACATTGACATATATTCATCTGGCAATCTATATAAAGTTTATTCATTGAAATATCATTGAACCTTTTTTTACTGAACTAATGAAATAATACGAAATCAAGTGAACTTTTAATGAATTATAAACAAATTTTGATGAATTATAATTTATTAAACTGAGCCGAGAAGTTTGAATACGATTTTTTGGCCCCTGGAGCTTACAGATCTGAAACAATCGAGCCATACCTCCTCTAATAAATACCCTTGTTTTTACATGCACTCTGAAAATGTTTATGAACATTCTCTGTTGTCCTATTGCTGTAAAGATTCCATTTTAAACATTTACAAATTATCTCTTTTGTGAATATATGCCTTCTTCATTCATTATTTCGTTTGTTTTGTTTTTGTTTTTTTTGTTTTTTTTTTTCAATATTGTTTATAATTATGACAATGTCTCTCGTTTTCGCACATTTGAATATAAAACCTGCACCTCTTTTTTACTGAAAATATTTCTCTTAATCCGGCTCATCCTTACAGTAAAAAAACTCCAAAAGTTATTTGCACATCACTAATGACTAAAAACACTCTCGTCATAAATAACTGCGTATTAAATATGAGTTAAAAGAATGGGCAATACTAGTTTAGAAATAATGATTAACAAATAAGTTAGATATTGAATAATTCAAATTGGGAATTCTTTGTTTGCCAAAAAATGTGTTCGGACATACATAGGTAACATACACGTGAATGAATTTCACGTGGCGAGCCACGCCTCTGGCGTCATAAAGAAAGGAGATTTATAATATATTGAGATATGATTCGAAGTTGGAGGCAGTCATAGTTACAGTAGGAGAGACTTAGAGAGAGTCGGTCAGACTGGGTGATGATGCCCCTTAGAGGCGAAGGAGGGAAGGGAAGGGCATGTAATCGTAAAAGCTTGAATCCCTGACCATTATCAATCAACCAGCTGGTATGAATAAAAAATTATCTATATTTGTAAACTGTTGTCTTCGTCTGTCGTCATTCCACTAAAAGGAAAAGGTAAACGAACTTTGTATAACTCCCTCAAAGTATTATGCGTCCACCACCATCATCAATAATGTATCTCCCTTCTATCTGTGTTTATGAGAACTGTTGCATAAATATCTCAGCTCCGTATGATAATAATATGAAGTCCCAAGGAACTCTCACAGTTGTCGTCGTGGTGTAAACTGTCTATAAATGTTATTATCATCTTCTATATTATGTGTCTCCGGTATGAACCCTCGACTACACAACATTATCTCTTTTTCACAGAAGAGTCGTTACAAGTTTTTGTCCACTTTACCATTGTTTTCATGGCAAATGTTCGACAATGATTTCATCCATGCTTCTCCCTATAATACTTTCACAGCTAAAACTTATCTACCAACAACCACTGTCGATAGTTTCCCTTTATCTCCCCATGCGCCCAAAAGAAACCGAACCTTTTATTGACAATTTGTCTTTCCTAAACCTAATTTTTAGTTGAACAACAATACCGCATATTATTTCCTGACTTATTGCCACACGGTCCTGTTTCTTTTAATCCATGAGGTGTTTAGTCATTGGTGATGTGCATATAATAAATAATAAATAAAAATTAGCTCTTATAAAAATGTGGGAAAATATGTCTGACAATTTATGCACAGGTCATGCGCATTTAGCAGTCCGAGATTCATTAATCTGCTCTCCACCGCATGAATGCGAAGGGACTTGGACCTTGGTGTAGCTTAATGGCACCAAAATTTCTGTGAAAATTATAGATTATTTTAAGCAGGAAATCAATGGTAGCGGATGTTGCAATGATGTTTCACCACGTTTCATTCAACTATTCCTCTAGCTTTCTTCAGGTGCTTGACTGCGACGGGATAGAAATGTTGGGTCTCTTAACTGTATCTTCAATAATTACTGACACTAATATGTGTTATCTCATCATGTTTTAGCAATGGGTAGAATCTACCCGTTATCTTCAGACAATAAATATACAAATTACGCATCTCAAAAGATTTCAACAAAAATAATATTTAATTTCGAAAATCATCGAAAAAAAACGAGAGATATTGGAATCGGGGGAAGATTAAGAAAATAAAAAAAATAGCAATAATGAGAAAAATCTTAAAGAAAATCCATCGAATGCGACAAACGCTAAGACGTCATATAAAAACTGTACCATAAATAAAACTGAAAGATAAAAGAAAACCTACCCAAAACCAAAGAAACTTAAACCGCAAAATTGTAAGTTAATTATCCCTAGCCCCCAAAAGATGTAGCCTCGGCATAGACTGGCACTGCAATAAATAGGTGATAAGGGTCGAGGACGATGAAAAAAACGAAGAGAAAAGCACTAACCAGACTTTAACTAGATCAGTTCGATGAGAAGACTGAGGGGGTTTGCTACCAACTAAATTCTAGTAAACACCAATAGTCGTTGCCAGTGGGAAGTCAGTGGTAAACGACTCTTGCGATAATGCAAAATCATGTTGAAAGTTTATCGATTGAGGTGGAGAGTGCTAGAAATTTGGGGATACTTGCTGTGGTCCAGATTCAAAGAAAAACCATCGTTTGTTGTCAGTCAATAATATCTGATAATGACCTAGTGAGTCAAATATATTTTTACATCGGTAAGATGATAAATATGAAAGATTGTTTTCTTAATGGAAATAACAGAGTGTATGGAAAGATTTTTGCCTTTGGGAATGGCGGATTTTGTTAAGTCTTTCTATTGTTTCGAGTCAATTCTCTTGAAAGATGTGCACCTTTATCCATTTGTTTTTGTTTGTTGTGCTTTGAATAACGCAAATGGAACCCTTTGATGCGTTTTTTTATTCAGAATCGAAGTATTACATCGCCAAAAAACTAATAAATAACTTCTTTTTTTTGGGGGGGGGTATCAATATTGAAACTATTTAGTTAAAATGTCATTTAGTACCTGGTTTAAAATACATTTTTTCTTCTGCACAAACGTTTCATTATTTATCTCTAACGATCTTGCTTTTTAAATATTTTTCTTATGAAAACTCCTCCAGATATTTTCTATCATATATCTTCAAAAGTCGTTTAATTAGGCCCCCTTCTAACACCTTCTAAACTATTTTCATAACGGAGTTCAAGAGTTCTAAAAACAATTCAAAAAGTTAATTTTCAGAATTGTTGATTAACTATTGTGAAATTTTGCGTTTTTATTTTCGTAGCAAACTCCGAGCAATTTTCTTACGTTATCTTTCCAAGTGCAATATTTTGTTTAAAGATTTGAAATGTTCGTCTTTCTATTCTCTAATTCACCAAGATGAAAACGTGGGGTTATCGCGTTTTGCATTAAATTCAATTCTTTAAATTTGTGTCTATGGTTTTGTTATCAACTCTAATATCTGCGTCAATTATTTATCTGTGTTTAACATGGATTTTATACACACGCACACCTATACACATATACGCATTTATGAACACATAAATAAATAAATAAATATATATATATATATATATATATATATATATATATATATATATATATATATATGTATATACTAGCAAAAGTACCCGTCGTTGACTGGGTTCAAAAACATGGACTCTGATTTATGAAAGTATGATAGGTTCTAAAAAGGAAGGGTTGTTAAGAGATAGCTTCGAATTTGGTGGTATCAAAACCAAAGCAAAATATGGTGAAAGTAAAAATAAAATAGATAAACCTCATAATTTATTATACCATACCTGTTTACACTGAAACACTTATTACATATGACATATTCTGTGGATCTATATTAAAAAACCTTGTTAAACTTTGTGACATATTTCCATTCTATGAAGGCCAGGCGCGAACGCGGACCCCACAATTTTATTATACCATCCCTATTTAAGTTAAAACATACTTATCAACGTATTCTGATATACATCTATATCAAAAAAACCTTGTAAACGTTTTTTGTTTTTAATTTTTAAATTTTTATTTCCATACTTTGTGGACCAGGCGCGTACGCAGACCCCACAATTTTAATGAATCATCATTATGCCTAATCAAACATATACATTCCTGTGTCTTGATACATCGTCTATCATTATATGTGATCAGTTTTCTATAATAGTCAACCAATAACAAGATACTTGCAATAACCCTTATCCCTGAGTGGCTTCCGGGCCTTTATAAGTGGTGATCACTGTGTAAAAAAAAAACATATAGGAGCCTATTCGTGACCAGTCACACACGCAGACGTTCAGCTTTATATTATAGATATATAATTATGCTATGAAAAAGTGAATTTTTAACAAAGCAAAACTTATCAAGATATGAAAAGCTTAACATTATCACGAGAAGTATACAATAATATTAAATGGAAGATGAGGAATAAAAGTAATATACAGCTTTATTATATCTTAAGAAAATAAGGAAAAGTAAATGGAAAGATAAAGCAAAAACCTCTTTAAGCCATGGAATTTCTAAGCTAAATGCTTCTCATTAAAAGCAGAGAAGAGAAAGAATTATACAAAAAATATTTTCTTCCTTTTTTTCCTCTTTAATTTTCATTATTATTCTGATGATAAGTTCTATGCAACGTAAATTCCTCATCTTTCATTTTATATATATATATATATATATATATATATATATATATATGTGTGTGTGTGTGTGTGTGTGTGTGTGTACATATATATTTGGCCAGTAGAGTTTTGTTTCCTAGAAGTACATCCAATGAAACAACATGTGTCTACCAAAGAGTGCTCAATGAGTAAACAGAGCAGGTATATGAAATTTATTTATACAAACATTGATGGCTACATATGTGCATACATGTTTCTGTAATCACCCGCGTTGGCGGATTACGTCTTCAGGCCAAGAATTCTCGACGATAATTCTTGGCCTGAAGACGTAATCCGCCAACGCGGGTGATTACAGAAACATGTATGCACATATGTAGCCATCAATGTTTGTATAAATAAATTTCATATATATATATATATATATTCCTTTGTCAAACAATAAATTCTTAAAGCAAATATATGTCTTTATATGTTGTTTTTTCAGAATTTAAAATTGAACCACGAAACTTATATATTGCTCTATTCTTAAATATTGAGCTTTTTCCTTTTTGGCTAGGATCTCCTTGAAAGTATTTATCAGGATTTTTCAATTAAATTCTATCAGTGTCTTATTTCGCTTATATATATATATATATATATATGTGTGTGTGTGTGTGTGTGTGTGTGTGTGTGTGTGTGTGTGTGTGTGTGTGTGTACGAAATGTGTCCTAAAAGTAAAACCTCCTATTTTAATTTACAAAATTAAAGAGATACGAAGAAGGGATGATTACAATGAAAACCTGCAAACTGTTTGCCCCAGAATTTATTTTACTGCATAGTCATAATTATTCTCAATGCACTTACGCTAGGATTTTAATGAGGCATTTCTATTTCTTAGGCGAAACAAAGTTATGGAGAATGTCACAGTGCAGTAGAAAGTCGTTTAGACATTCAAATATATGTTTAATTATTATAACTCTTAATCTTAACTTTTAATAGTGCCTATTTAAAAAAAAATATTTTGTTGTTATTCATTTGTAAATTTTTTGTCTTATTTTCCTTTTATATCTGCAAGTTTCCTCAATATTAATTGAAATTAATTGAAGTAATATAATATTTAAAAATAAATTACAAAAACTTTTCTTCAATATGTATATTAATTATCAATATCAAGGGAGATAACTTAAACGAATCTAATATATTTGGTTAACTCAAAAGATACACTGATGAGTCATCAGTGTTTACGAATGTAAGGTTATCTCCCTGTCTCTCCTCTCCATTACTCTGTCTCTCTGTCTCTTTCAGTCACAGTATTTCTGTGTTTGAATGTAGCTTTTTTCAAGAAGAAAATAAAGAAATAAATGACATAAACTTTGGTGTCTTCTCTTTCAGTAACTCTTTTCTGCTTCTCTAGCGACAATTAATTTTCTTATTTCTTGTATCTGAAGCACGTTTTTTATTAAGAAAAGTAAATAGCAAATAATTATGAATATGAATAGTCTGAAGTAAAAAAAAACTTATGTAATATTTTTTATTGCTGACAACATTCCCCAAATAAAGAAAAACAGACATGCTCCCTTTTTCTGCTATATTGGTTTTCTTTTTCATTTCTGTTGATTCGATATACATTAAACAAAATAAATAAACGTCGGTATTACACCTAACTACATTATATATATATATATATATATATATATATATATATATATATATATATATATATATATATATAGGATGACAAAAAAACGATAGCTAAATGGAGGTCATCTAAAACAGATGCTGTAGAACGGAGAAAAAAAAAGGTCAAAAACCGTAGTGTTTTGAATATAATAAACTAGTTATTACCAAAGTTTCATTTCATTCGGACAAAACACTAAGAAACGGGCCTAATTAGAGTGTGGGCCCCTTTTTTGGGGTCACACTATATATATATATAATAGATTGGAGCAAAATAATGCCTATTTCATCTGATATATATATATATATATATATATATACACGTCAAAAACCGACATTATTTTTGCATCAAACTAATTATATATATATATATATATATATATATATATATATATATATATACATATATATATATACATATATGGATCATCAGGATTACGTCAATAAAATGATGACCATCCTGGGGGACACCTCTAAATTTGTTAAATTAGGTCCGGTAGATACTCATGATTCTACTATTTCTATCGAGACCAAGTTCCAAAAGCAACTAGTAAAATAGGTTAAAAGTGGCGTTCTTCCCACTTCCATTTCTAATTTAATTCGTCCCACGGGTTCCAACCGCCCCCGATTGTATGATTTGCCTAAGACCCATAAAGAGGGAGTACCGTTGAGACCCATACTATCGATGATTGGGTCCTGTCAACATAATTTAGCAAAATGGTTGACAAGTATTTTAGAATCTGTTTTGGAACGTTTCAGTTCATTTTGCATTAAAGACTCTTTTAGCTTTGCTAACTTTATGCAAAATTACACTCATTTAAATAAATTTGTGTTCTTTTGATATTTCTAGTCTTTTTACATGCATTCCTTTGTTAGAGACGATTAATATTTGTGCTGACGCCTTATATCGAAGTAAACTTCCGACTCCTCCAATTCCAGAAAATATTTTTGTAGAATTGATGAAGTTCGCCACTATGTCGGTAGAATTTAGTTTACGATGTTATGTACAGACAGACAGATGGTGTGGCTATGGGTTCCCCAGTGGGACCAGCGTTGGCTAATATTTTTGTGGGTTTTCATGAACAGGATCTATTGTCTGGTTTGCATAAATCAGACATTTATTTTCGTTACGTCAACGTTTGATACCTTTTGCTTATTTGACAACGAGACGGATGCGGATGCTTTTTTTGTGTCTCTTAATAACGTTCATCCAGCCCTTAAGTTTACGGTAGATAAGGAAACGAATTCTACTCTTCCGTTCTTAGATGTACTTGTGTCTAAGACATCTTCGTGTTTTCTTACTTCGGTTTATCGTAAACCAACCTTTACGGGTCTTTATACTCGTTGGGACTCTTTTTGCCCTATAAAGCAAAAATATAATTTAATTAAGACATTAACACATAGGGCCTTGATGATTTGTTCCAGGGTTAATCTGGATGATGAGTTGAAATTTATTACAAGGACCCTCTGTAATAAATAATGGTTAACCATTGGATATTGTAAAAACTGTTATTAATAAGAGGGTTTCCAATTTCTATAAACTTAAAGTAATTACGGTTAATAGATGTCCTGTCTACCTACGTTTACCTTGGCTGGGCAACATTAGTGACCGTTTTGCCAAGCAAATTTCTGTGTCTGTACAACGGTGTTATTTTGCATCTAATCTTCGTGTTGCTTTTTCAACCAGGCCTATGTTGCCGTATATTCGCAAAGATGTTCTCCCCCCATCATAATAATTCTCTTATTTATTTATTTATTTAAATGTAGTTGCAGTGCGCACTATGTTGGGCGAGCATCACAAAGATTAGATTTTCGTTTGAAACAGCATGTGCCTTCGAAAATTCGTTATGCAAATTTCTCGCCGTCGGATGTTTTGAATAATACGTATGGTTCTGCGATTTGCGACCACCTTATAAATAACCATGCGTGTGCCACGAATTTCAGTGTCGACATGTTCACTATTTTGAGCAGGTCGCACTCTCCACATCATTTAAAAATTCTAGAGACTATTTATATTAAGTCGATGAGACCTTCTCTTTGCAAGCAAAAAGAAAATCTTCTCGGGCTTAATTTGGTCTCTATGTAATGTTGTTTCCCCTGTTTATTTTTGATTTTTTTTCCTTTCCCTTTCCATATTCATGACTTTATTTATTAATTTTTTTTAATCGTATTGTCCTCGATTTGGCTCTGTTGAGCGAGGATTGAAACCGGGTTAGCTGGCCTTAATTTTCATTTTTTTATTTTTTAAATAATCATTATGTATATTGGTCTATATGTAGCCATCATTAAATTCTGTACCCCTCGAAAGATTTTCATATATACATATATAGACATATCTATCTATCTATCTATATATCTATATATATATATATATATATATATATATATATATATATATATATATATATATATAATTTCCAGAGGTAAAATAACTATAGAGTTTAACGGGGTTAATACAAGAGTGCTCATTACCGAAGTATTTAAGGATATACTCTGCATTTGTTTTTACAGTAGCAGTAATATGTTGCTACACGGCCATGATCATGTTTTGGTAAGCTAGTTACTCGTAAATAGAGACTTTCTTAGGCGACACGGCTTATACGCAAGCATTTCATTGTAAACATTGTATCGCATTGTAAACTGTATCGGTTGAAAAGTGTCTAGTTACAGGTAACTAGCTTATTGAAACATGCTCATGATTGTGTAGCAATATATTACCGCTTTTATAAAAACAAATAAAGAATATATGGATATATATATATATATATATATATATATATAATGAGTTTAAATAATATGGAGTAACCCTTTATATAAAGATTAGTGAAGATGTATTAGACTTGACATTTTAGGTTGTAGTGTTAACGAGCATCTCCCCCCCCTCTCTGGCTTTCTTACTCTTTCTGTTTTCTCTCTCTGTGTCTCTATAAGAGAATAGAGAGGGAGAGAGAGAGAGAGAGAGAGAGGTGAGTAAACGTGGAGGTAGACACGTTTACCAGAACCAAAGGTCAGCTGACCAAATTACGTATGTGTGACGTGGTTGGCTAGATCTGGGAGATTTGATTTGAGCTTTGAAGAAGACGGACGTTTTTCCGTTGTCTCCCCCTCTTAACTGGGGAGGGGGGAGACGAACGCTGACGTGTGTGAAGAAGAGCCCACACAAGCGATTTCACTTCCACTTTTGCAGAACCTCTGAGGAAAGTGAAATAAAAAAACTATAAAACCATTTCATCGTCTTGGAGTGATAAATCTTCGTCAAACAGGTATCAAGTCTCCCTCCAGGATGAGCAATTTCCAGATGGTTCAACAGCGATAAGAAACAGATGTAGGTTCAGAAATTACATGTCACACACACGATTCCCTTTATGATAATCAAACACACAGCCATTTATATTAGAGACAAGCATACGCACACGGAATCTTTGATGTTATACAGTGTATACACCCAAACGTAAAAAGTGCCCCTAAATGAAGAACTCTATATAACATATTCAAATGTAGCGAAAGCTCAATTTGGTGCACCTCAGGGATAACCTCGATGATAACGAATATATAACAGTAGAATAATGGAAAATGTAATTCTAGACAAAATAAATTGAATATATATGAATTTTTTTGTCGATTCAATATTAAAGAATACAATATGAAACCATAGTACCGTGGAGATTCAACGTCGTTATCCACCGCGCCACGGGCCCCGAGAGGCGAGTAAGGTTGGATTTTTTAGTCTTATAAATCCACGTTTATTCATTACCTGATCTTCCATGGTTGGGTTCGTACCGAATGGTATATGCATTATTTGATTAAAATTCATTATTGAGATGAGTATTATTTATTCATTTATTTATTGAGACTATTATTCTCAATAAATAAATTAATAAATAATACTCATGTGAGAATTGTCTGAATACAGCGGTTTCAATCTTACCAAGAGCCGGTCAGAGCTTACTTGGCCAAAACGTGGTGTGGCTCCAACAACTATGGAGGGCAGTAATTGCTGAGAATGCAGTTATGAGATGCGGAGTTCCAACCCTGTCGCGGTTACCACCTGATGAAAGCCAGAGGAATAGTTGGCCGACGCGTCGTGAAACAACAACTAAGAAAAAGTGAGGATAATAGTCCGCAATAAATAAATTTATAAATAATACTCATCTTAATAATGTATTCCAATTAAATAATATATATCCCCTCCCTCTCTCTCTCTCTCTCTCTCTCTATATATATATATATATATATATATATATATATATATATATATCATCATCATCGGCGGTCACTCGTGTCCGAGTAAGACCGCCCTCCGTTGTGGCTTCTGTGGGTCCTCAGGTGAGCATAGAGCCCAATCCTAGACCCAATTTGTCTTGTGCAATTTGGGCAGATAAAGGTAGTAGTGGTGGGGTGGGGTTGGGTGTGTCTGGTTTATAATCTGTCCTTTCTGTGCTTGCGTTTATCCTCAGCAGCTTGATTTAGGTCACTACTATAAAGCGCAGCACCTTTGTGGACAGCGCTCCTCCATGCCAACCTGTTCCCAGCCACGTCCTCCCATGTCTCAAGGTCCATGTGAAACCGCTTTAGATTTGCTTTGATGTTGTCCTTATACCTCATCTTTTGGCCACCCTGAGCACGCTTTCCCTCAACAAGCTGAGAGTAGAAAATCTGTTTTGGGAGGCGGAGATCCGGCATTCGGACAACATGACCAGTCCATCTGAGCTGGCGTTGAGCAACAGTAGCGGTGATAGTGGGAATGTCAGCCTCACTCAGGACGCTGGATCGCCACCTTGTCGTGGTGGAGAACCTTGTGTGTTCCGATGAACCTGAGAGCGATGCCGTCCGGAGCCTAGGCTCCTGGTAGGGCCACCCATGGCGGTAAGGTTGAAGGGGAGGTTCCAGACAAAGAGTGATCCAAAAGACCTCAACGGCTGATGCGGCGGAGGATGACAATAATGACACAACGGCACTGAAGGCGGATGAAGGCTGCAACAGAAGAGAGTCTCCAGTCGTCGTGGTTCTCCATGCCATTGGAATCAGGCCCTCCTCTGCCAAGGGGCCGTGTAGTGGCTGCAGGCGCATCAGTCTCCCCACGTTAAAAGACATCACGCGCAGGCGTTCTCCCGAAAGGGAACACATCCTACTCTACATGATGGATGGAAAAGTCTTGTGACAGTTTTAGTAATTAGCTCCCGGACTGAGGCAGAGAGAGCTCTCCCTTAATTCCCGGATAGAAAATGTCCTGTGGCGACCAGGAAGTGGTGACGGGAGCAGGACAGTGTAGTCTGGCAGCTCCTAGCTGCAACCTGGCACATAGGCGGTGGGTGCCAGATTCAGTCGCTAACCTCACGGACCGAGGCAGAAAGAGTTTTTCGGCAACTGCATCCATGACTGAGCAGCCCTGTTTAGGATCCACTCTGCTCACCCCAGTAGGGGAGGGGGGTTAGAAAAGGTACCCCTAAAAATAGCCTGCCTAAAAAAAAACCCGTCTGGACTACCGCATTCAGAGGGATCACCACCACGCGGTCGGAAAAAGAAAGAAAACTTATGCCTATATTTTGGAACCTGGAATGTGAGGACCCTCATGGACAACAAAACAAGTGATCGACCCGAAAGAAGAACTGTCATTATCTCAAGAGAGCTAAGGAGGTTCCAGATTGACATAGCCTCGCTCTCTGAAACCCGACTGGCTGACGACGGGCAGCTGAGGGAGGAGAAAGGCGGGTACACCTTCTTTTGGAAAGGAAGGCCTGCAGAAGAGCCGCGTATCCATGGCGTGGGCTTTGCTATAAAGAACAGCCTCATCCGCCACCTTAATGAGCCTCCTGTTGGCATCAACGAACGCCTAATGACCATGCGCCTGATGCTTGCAGGCAGCCAAATGGCCACTGTGATTAGTGCGTATGCTCCAACACTTGATGCACATGATGAAATAAAGGAGACCTTTTATGCTGACCTTGACACCATTTTATCCGGGGCCCCCAAGAGGGACAAGATAATCCTACTTGGGGATTTCAATGCCAGAGTGGGACGAGACCATCAGCACTGGAGAGGAACACTCCTACTGACAAAGTGCTCAGAACATAACCTGATCATCACGAACACACTTTTCCGACAAAAAAACGCATTCAAAACATCATGGATGCACCCTCGAAGTAAAATCAGGCACCTCATTGACTATGTCATTGTCCGTGCCAAAGACCGCTGTGATGTGCTGAACACCAGGGCAATGACCAGTACAGACAATTGTTGGACCGACCACCGTCTTATTCGCTCCATCATGTCTATCCATTTAATGCGGAAGCAAAGGATGCAAAAAAGACAGAGCCGACCAAAGCTCAACATCGAGCAGCTGGGCGATATCACCTACCAACAACACCTCCAGGCGGCTCTTAGCGCGGACCTGCCCAAGCAGTATCCGCATGACGCTGAAGAGCACTGGGACAAGCTGTCTTCTGCCATCATGGACTCCAGTATAAGCATCCTAGGGCAGAAAAAGCGGAAACATCAGGATTGGTACGATGAAAACGATACTGAAATCCAACAGCTTATAGACACCAAGAGGCAAACTTTTATCACCTGGCAGAATAACATCAATTGCAAGGTTAAAAGAGCTGCCCATGCCAAGGCTAAAGCGGCTGTACAATCGACAGTCAGGAAGCTGAAGAACCTCTGGTGGATGAAGAAGGCTCAGGAGATCCAGCAGTTTGCTGACTCTGGGGACACCAGAAGATTCTTTGAAACCACAAAAGTGGTATACGGCCCCAGCTACCGTTCTCTGACCCCCCTTCGGTCTAAGGATGGGCTCACACTGCTGAAAGGAAAGGCAGAAATAACAAATAGATGGAAAGAGCATTACGAGGATCTTCTGAACAGGGACACCACTCCAGAGATGGAGGCCCTTGAAAAACTCACTCAACAGCCCATAATTGAGAGCATGGGAGAACCACCCAGTCGGGAAGAGGTGCGGGATGAAATTAGGAAGATGAAAAACAACAAGGCGGCTGGTTCTGACGGCATCCCAGCAGAAATCCTGAAGAAAGGCGGGCCTGATCTTCTCAGACACATCCATGCCCTGCTGCTCAAAATATGGGAACAAGAGAAAATCCCTGCACAACTTAGAGATGCCCTAGTGGTCTCCATCTTTAAGAAGGAAGACAAGGCAAACTGTGGGAACTACCAGGGCATTTCTCTCCTCTCTACCACAGGGAAAGCCCTAGCTCGGTTTTGGCCAACAGGCTTACACCCCTTGCAGAAACCATCCTTCTCGAGTCCCAAAGTGGTTTTCGACCAAATAGAGGCACGATGGACATGATCTTCACTGCTCGTCAACTCCAAGAAAAGTGCAGGGAGAAAAATTTACCATTATACATGGCTTTTATATACCTTACTAAAGCCTTTGACTCTGTGAACCGTCAAGCCCTTTGGCTGGTTCTTGCAAGGTTTGGATGCCCAGAGAGGTACATTCGGGTACTGAGACTGCTACATGACAATATGTCAGCTACAGTCCTCAGTAGTAGTGGAGATGAAACAGAGCCCTTCAGGGTTGACACGGGAGTGAAACAGGGATGTGGCATTGCCCCAACCCTGTTCTCCATCTTCATTACTGCTATCCTCCATCTCACGGACAAACATCTTCCCCATGGAGTTCGGATTATGTACAGAACTGACAGGCGACTTTTTAACATCAACAGATTTAGGGCCAAAGGTCGAACGAACACCATATCCATTCTGGAGCTACAATATGCAGACGATAACGCCCTTGTAGCTCTCTCAGAAGAGGACCTACAGTGTACACTGGTTGCCTTCACGAGGGCGTACAAACAGCTAGGACTAACAATTAATATAAAAAAAAAACAAATCCTCCATCAATCACCACCAAACAGTACTCCAGTCTCACCCCCAAACATCTCCATCGACAACGCTAGACTGGAAAATGTGGACCACTTCCAAAACCTAGGCAGCATCCTATCATCAAAAGCCAACATAGATGATGAAATACAGCACCGTCTCAGCTGTGCCAGTGGGGCTTTCTCAAGGCTAAGGAAGACAGTATTTGAGAACCGTGACCTTCTGGCAAAGACCAAAATCATGGTATATAAAGCTGTCTTGCTGCCCACTCTTCTCTATGGATCGTAGACCTGGACCAAATACAGGAGGCACGTAAAAACCCTGGAGACGTACCACCAAAGATGCCTCCGAAAAATCCTCAGAATTAGTTGGAAGGACCGACGCACCAATGCTCCTGATATATATATATATATATATATATATATATATATAGAGAGAGAGAGAGAGAGAGAGAGAGAGAGAGAGAGAGACGTATATGTAATTCAGTAAATTTTCAGTAAAGTTTCATATACCAATAGGTTTTAAGCCAAAAATGGTTGACTTAAGTAAAGGATTAAGCTACAAAATTATCACATTTCATAATTGAGCATTAATATACTGTGTGTGCAAAATCAAGACACCAAGGCAAAGTGTTGATGGATATATATATATATATATATATATATATATATATATATATATATATATATATATATATATATAACTACTTAATTTACTCACATAAAATTAATATACGAAAGTATAAATTTATGCGTAAACTTTAAGTATTTACTTCAAAAGTGCTCAATACGTAGGTAGAGCTAGTTAGTAAGTTATAAAATATATATGGCGATTAAGCTACACTGAATATTCCACGTTTCATCCACTCTAGGACTCTTCGGGCTTATGCGCCTGAAGCCTGAAGAGTCCTAGAGTGGGTGGAACGCGGAATATTCAGTGTAGCTTAATCGCTATATATATTTTATAACTTAGTATATATATATATATATATATATATATATATATATATATATATATATGTTTGAGAACATAACTTATTTTATTTTTCCTGTGTTTTCTGGGTATTTTACAATTAACCATTGGAAATAATAAACTAACACCGGAGATGAAAAGACATGCTGTAATAATTGCAATAATGGCAGAACACAGAGATCTGCAAATTGCACAAAGTCGTCCTATCCTTTGTTTTTAAAGATCACAACGTTACAAAACAAAAAACAAAACAAAAATGGCCAAATTTCTCCTATTTTTGCTAAACATAAAAAGTACTAGCAACGCTCTGGCAGCATTAGAACACACGACTTTATTCAGCAAGATATATGGAGATATGGAAATATTAATTGAACAAATATTCATCTGTGTGCAGGCTAGAAAATTGCGAATATAAAACTAATTGTTTCCTTGTCTTTAGACGCAATAAAATAATAATATCTCTGTACAAACCAGCATGCCTGCAACTGTAATTGTCAATATAGATTTGATCTTAGCATGATTATATTAATTGTAGTATTATTTCCATTCCTTCTGGGATGCGATAAATTTCGATAATGTTCCTATCACAATCCATATGCGTACGCGTGTAATTTTTATCGTAATTCTGAACGATTATTTGCAATACTAATTGTAATAGTAATCATTCCATTACTGATTGATACAATAATCACAAATAATTGCTGTTTACATACCAGTACGCAAGTGTGCGTCATTTTCTAACGTACTAATGATGTCGTATGTTGTAAGTAATCGTGGCAATTTTCAAATACTGTGGGCACTCTCTACAGGTTTAGATGTACCGTCCTAAATGGCTAAACAAATAAAACAAATAAATAAATCCAGGTCGGAATTTTTTTTTCTGTTTTTAACAAAAGCATTTATTCTCTTTAGTGTCTCGTCTCGATACAACTTAAAACGTCTCTCGCTGCCACATATCCATCTGGTAGCGTTTTTCTTTCTTCCGACCACATGCTGATCACAGCCGGCCCATTCTCTCCTTCACTTTACATGTCCATCTCGTTCTGCGCCGACTTTGTTTTTCCCCGACTACATGGTGTCCATTTTTCTTTCAGATGCAAGCCCGAGCACAATTGCTGATTTGTATACGCGTTCAAACGCTGCTGCTGCTGCTAATACAATTACTTATAAGTCATCCTTCGCTGCTGCTAACATTTTCATACGCGCTCATATGCACTCTGTTACATAGAAAATTTCCAACACCTGCTAATGTCTTATATCTTTACAAAGCTATTATTTCCCAAATTATTATTTCCATTAGTCCCTTCCTCTTGGATAACGCCTGCAAGGAGTTTCTAACTTAACCGATCCCAACATGTCTACCAAGCTTCACCCTCTGCCACATCTCTGGAATGCTTGTTTTACTTTCTTTTAATTTCATTTTACTTCAGTCTAACTTCTGAAACAATAAAGGGGCCCTTACCTGGGGATAACTCTTGATCCCTTTATGACATACATCGATAATCGAATAAAGAAATTTTAGTCTTTAAGACGTTAAGCAGAAACTACTTTGTTTCGGTCTACAACAGTTTCGCTTTGTTAAAAGTTTCTTTTTAATTTGTTTTTCAAGGCATGGGTGTCTGTTGTACTTTTTAGTTTTGTTTTTGCAAAAAGAAATATTGATTAATTGGCACCATGAATTAAATTCATGAATTCAGTCCGACCTGAGTAAGTTAGTGGTATTCCTCTATTTAAAAGCTTTTAACTCTTTCGTGTTTCCCAATAAAGGGACGCTCGCTAGAAAATCATCTTCGAAGTTAATTTGCGTACCGTTAACGGCCTTTGCTGCATTGCGTGTTCTTAGCATTGTGGTTTATTTAATTTTTTCCGGTGATTAAATTTACTTTCGAAAAGTCTAAACACGAATTGAGTTGCATTTTTATTTCTTTATCATACATTTTATAGCCATATTTTCGCAACCCTACTTCGTTATTTTCAGTCGTTCGGCAAACACACGTGGGTTTTGCATTTAATTTTATTTCTGCAAGGAGTTCTTTTCCGTTCTATTTTTCTTTTTCAAATTAAACATTTTCTTTATAAATATAGAGTCCTTACCCTGATGCAAAATTACCACATGGGTTACATGGGCTTTTTCTTTCTTTAAATTCTTTCTTAGCAATGTGTCGATACGTTTGTCGTTTTTTTCCTAACCTGAGTTTTATTTTTATGTGTTTTTTTTTAAATTGTCTGTCTGCCCTTTGATCTGCGCAACGCCAGCTGCTTTAGCCATCAAATCTTTTTAATAATTTCTGTTTTATGGCAGAGTTTCGTTAACTTTTGTAGGGTAAGATTCAGTTCATTTTCTAATTTTGTTAGGACACTCCTCCTAATTTCTGCATCTCGGCCAGAAGTCAGTCCTTGCATAAATACTAAACATTATAAATTGTCAGTACAGAGGTCTGCAAGTTTTAATTCGTCGCAATATTTATTTACCATGCTGCCTACGATGCGAAATCATCTCCGTCATTCTTCTGCTAATTCAGACATGGCCAACGCTTATGGAATAAAGTTTCTTCCGCGCTAAATAGTTGCGTAAGAAGTTCCACCGCATTGGCGAGAGTTTATTCCGACGTTTTACGTGGTAAAAAAAAAATTCACAAACTTTTTTATGCTCGGTCGTCTCTAGTCTCCGTATTAGTAAACGAACCTTTTCAGGTTCGACCACTGTTTGCAGTCGATACTAAAAATCTTCATAAGGACGAAATAAGCTTAACATGATTCATCTTCTTAAGGTCCGTAGCAGAAATTTTCAATCGCATTCCATATTGAGTTTTGTGAAAGTGCGGTATTATTATCGATGGACGTATTATTTTTATGACTTGCGTAATCATCTCTTTCATGTGCTATTGTTTCTCACATTGCTCGGTCTTGTATTTCTTCTGTGCGCTTCTGCTATTCAAATAATTATTGTTATCTTCTCCACACAGTTCTCTTGTATGCTTGTAATACATGGGCCCTTGCAGTAGAATTAGAGAATATGATTCAGGCCAACGTAATGCCCCGCTCGTAAATTGCTATAGAATTTCGATTTCTACATGTGGGTTCCAGGTGTGTTTCCGTAAATATCAGTATTCCTGAAGTTCCTGAATACAATTGTGACGATAAACACTTGCGGCATAATGTTTGGCGCGTGTTAACTATCTGAAAGTTGCCGATCCTTTTTCAAACTGCAATAAAACGGACACTCTAACAATGGCACTCTTTAACAATAAACCCCTGCCTGATTGACACATACCTTATTCACTGTCTCCCTCTCCTCTGGCAGCGGCTACCTGAAATGAAGGCATCCTCTTCTGAATGGAACACCCAAACTGCCGAGTTATAATTTCCAGATCTTTATTTCCAAGTGTTCCACGTCTTGAAGTTTGCAGCACTTAATCTCATCCCCTTACATTTTCCTTAGTTCGTCTGTATTTGCTTCCATTGGGCTACCGAGACAACTCCTGTCCGCTCTAATCCAGTTGCTAGCTATCTCACAACTCGTCTCCTCACAGACTAACGCCTAATTATGAGTTCTCATGGGTTACGTGTGATTACGTCAGTGGTTCATCTTGTTTGTCGCGCAAATCACATCGTTGTCTACTAAAGCAAATTTCAAACTAGCTTTGTTTATGCTTTTTCTCTATTCATAATATTTTTTCTAGAGCCCAAATACCCAAGTTAAATATTTAGCATAAATATTTCAACTAACATTTTTTTCTTTTAAAAAAATCTTTCGGAATATTTTTTTCAACCAAAATAGTTAAATAATTAATCTTAATAATTGTTTTAAATCATAATTGGCTTAATTTTAATTCACCTTACAAAGAAAGTAAAATATATATTGTGTTATTGTTTTTACTGTTGACAAAAGGCAGAAAATAACGTAACATGACAGAGGTCACTTAAACGTTTCATATGGAAACAAATGCTATTTAAAATTTAAACTGATCTGGATAGAAAATGCTAGGTTCAACTAAAGCCTGAAAATCTCGGTTATTGGGATGCATCCATTCAATCTGCTAATTCATCGTCGATAATGCTTTGTAAACAGACGGACGGATTGTAAAAGAGGGAGAGGTATGTACGCCACGACAAAAACACAAGAAAAAATATTAACGTTATTTAGTTCTGCTTTTAGTTCAACTAATCACGCCAACGTAATGCACCGTTCATTAAATTGTTATGACCTTTTGCTTTCTACATATGGGTTCCAGACGTGTTTCCGTAAACATCAGATCCCCTGAAGTTACCGAATATAATTGTGTCAATAAACGAATTTGCGGGTATCATGTTTGGCGGGTGTTAACTATCTGAATTTGCCAAACATATTTTTTCAGACTGCTTTCTTTAAACATTGCGCTTTACTCACTCTTACGTTTTTGAACTTTTTAGATATGGATTGGTTATTCCCATTATTTGAATTCTTCGTCGAACTTGGCACAGTGGATAACGTAATTGGTAAAATTCAGTTGTGAAACTCACACACTTCTAGGGGATGACGTTTAAATCCTTAGTGCGGGTGATATTCAAAATACGACTGCGAATTACCTAGGACTTGTACACAGTCGTGACTGACGAAAGATATACTTGAAGATCGGAGGTTATATATATTAGAAATTATTAATGTAAATGTAGATTTTAAGTGAAATCAGATTTAAATACTGTGGAAACTGTAAGAGTTGTGTGAACTGTGTGAAGGATTAGTTCCCTTGTTTTATGCTTTGATGACGTCTGTTCTTTGTTATTTTCTTTTAGCGATATATGCTTTTTGAGTAACATAGAGTTGCTTCCCTTTGATCCGTATGTAAGCGAATATTTGCGTGTTTTATTTATCTTCGTGTCCAGATGTAAATAAAAGTTAGACGTCTGTCTCCTCTCTGTGTGTTAAACGAAAAACATGGCTACGTGTCAATTTAATTTTTCGTGACAAGGTATGTTTTATTTGATTCTTAATTCTTTACTATAATTAACCATGAGTATGCACCGATACTTTATGAAAATAATACTCAAGATGAGAACAGTTTTCCGAAGAATCTAAATTATGAGTTCACTTAATCTATAATGGATAGTCCTGTGTAACGTAGCCTGCTATAAGACGTTTCTAAATATCCATCTTTATCAATGTACTAAGTAACCCTAATATTGGATTTTTTTAGTTGCCTTTTTACAAAAGAATCCAAGTAAATAATTTATTGAATTAAATTGTAGTTAAATTGTTTCCATCAGTTTTACGTGTTTGATACATAAACCTTTTTCTAAGTTCCTAGATTCGGCATTATATAAATAATGTGAGTAAATGAAGTAGTTATATATATATATATATATATATATATATATATATATATATATATATATATATATATATATATATATACTAGCAGGAGTGCCCGGCGTTGCTCGGGTGTTTGGAGGTGCATGCTGTGCAAAAAAAGCAAAAAAAAAAACAAAAAAAAATGGTTAATTTTTTAAAATTTGACCCCTATTATGACCCCTTAAAATTTATAGTTTCGGGCTCAAATCACTTTATTAAGTTAGATCCAGGTTCAAGGAACCTATATCTAAAATTTCAAGTGTCTACACCCAAAATTGTCGGAGGAGTTTGGTAGAGTTCTTAAAGGTCAAATCGTTGAAATTTGACCCCTTAACAGCCAAATTTCTGGCTGACACCCGTCACATCGATTTTCCCAAATCTCAGTACCCGGTATTTCAAATTTCGAGTCTATAGACTAAAAATTGACAGAGTTATTGCGTAGGGAAATGTACACAGACACACAGACAGACACGTTCACTTATATATATATATATATATATATATATATATATATATATATATATATATGATTAGTTTTTTTTTTTGGAAAAAGAATTCCAGCAGAGTGCTCAATTAAAAGGAAAATCCAAATTGTAAGAGCGTATTTATATTTTGTGTACAGAAAGTTGTTAGTTGAGACAGATCATTGGTACCGTCGGTTTCAAGCCCGATAATAAGGCCCGTTTAAGGTATCCTTATCAAGCTCTCTTCAGCCAATATTCGTCTCTTTTTTTTATATCAGCTGCCATTGTTTTTTTAAATTGATTTGATCTATGTTTAAAGACGAATTTAGTTTAGAGACAAATATTGGCTGAAGAGAGCTTGATAAGGATACCTTAAACGGGCCTTATTATCGGGCTTGAAACCGACGGTACCAATGATCTGTCTCAACTAACAACTTTCTGTACAAAAAAAAAATATATATATATATATATATACGAACCAAATTATTTCAAACAAATATACTCTTTCGGTGTTCAGTCCATGGGGTACATGTAGTATCTCTATTTTCCCAGGCATTACCAACTGCCTGTGTTGTATATATTATGTTATCATGAGATCATTATATTGTGGTGTATGTTCATTCATCATAAAACAATCCTCCTAGGAATTCTTTCTTTTTTTTTCTTTTTTGAGAGGAGAAAATATTGCATCTGTACTATTTCAGACGAATGTGCTGTCTTTCTACGCAAAATTCAGGGCGTTGTATTGATCACGAGATCATTCTCCCAGGAATTATCTCCTATCCTGAAGAAGGTGTAGTGTAGGATGTTGTACTATCATGAGATCATTCCAGCAGGCATAATCTACACGTTTAGCGATTAAGTCTGATATATGTTCGTTCGACATATTAAAATATTCCCGGGCATTATTTCCTACTTTATAGGAAGTTTGCATAGTATATGTTGTGTTGTAATGAATATTCCTCCCATGAATTATATTCTCGTTTTTAGCATTTTTCTTCTGCGTGTATCAGGTCTGTTTTCGCAGACAACGATGATCATGGCCTACCAGCTCTCTCTGTATTCGGGCTGTTTAACCGTGATGTGGTTTGCAATATATTACTTTAGTAAGTTGCGATTACTTGCTATAGGAGCAGTGCCTATACAAAGCGTGTAGTCTTAGGCACAGTGTCTCAATTAGTATAATTTGCCTAACACAACAAAAAGTTGGCAAGTTCAAGAAAAAAAACATCAGGTTGCTCAGCAGTTTATCCGTCACCAGAATGTCGTGACTTCACGTACCCTGATCGGAAAGCTAAGTTGGAAATCGACCTTATCCAATAGTCTCCCACTGAATAGCGTAGGGAAAAGGGCGCGTTGTGTTACGTATTCGTTGCGGCCGGTTGTTCAAAATGCGTTTGTCCAGTCTATATAATTGTTAACATCTAATTTTGTCGTTGGTATATGATATATACACACTGACAGCCAGGAAAACCACAACACAGTTGATCTACAAAAAATATATATTGCTTTTATTTCACACCAACAAATCAGCTTTTGATTATAAATTGTTACTGGTGTTTTGACGTTTCTGAAAGGTGCCTGAGAGATGGACGTGTTTGTGTCGGATGTCTGGCTTTTTTGTTGTGGCGATTTATCTACATAACATGGTTTTCCTATTTGAATTTTTGATATTTACAATTATCTATTATTTTTTTTTATTTATACTTTTGGACCGATATCCTCTCACATATTTTTGGGTCAAATTATGCATTCCATTAGGCAATGGTGAAAAATTCGCATTCTTCACATGGAATGCATTTGCGTGTGTCCAACCGATCGAATGTTTTTCTTTCCGGGGTTGTCTGCCAATATTTAACAGTTGGTGGAAGGCCTTTCACCCCCGTCACCCTATTTAAGTATTAGTGATATATTATTAAAAACTAGCAGTACTCACAAACCGGCTTTGCCCAGTGGAAGCGTGCCCCCCTCGAAAAAAATTAAAGTACGGTTGTTGTTGTTGTTGTTGTTGTTGTTGTTGTTGTTGTTGTTGCTGCTGCTGCCCAACCTCCAACCTCCTGATGTTGCAAACAGCATTCAGAATAGACACACCCAACTCTTCATGGTAAGAACGACTACTGAAATATCCAGAACGGGTGAAGAGAGGTGATGTATAACCCCAGCCATAAAACAAATTAGAAAACAGCAGCAAGAGGAAAAAATTAACAAAGTTAGACATAGTAGGCAGGCCGGGCGGAGATAGGTGATTTTTTTTTTAATTCCATTTAGCCGTTGAAGCTATGGTGGTATTTACTGGTTACTTATCGGCCTCGGCGACTAAAAAATAGTTAGTCTCAAAATTTTATTAAGAAGCAGAAATTCATATGAGAACGAAAACATAGAATCTTATCTTGGGGAAATGAAACGAAACTTTTTTTGTATTTTTATCATTTTTATTATTATTATTATTATTATTATTATTATTATTATTATTATTATTATTATTATTATTATTATTATTTTACTACAGCACTTAGTTTTAATTATTTCACTTATCACCTAACAAAAAATTAAACAAAAATAAAAATAAACCCAAAAACAAATAAAAAACACCGCAAAAGCAAATGAAGGTTCATCGTTTCATTTCGATACTAAAATAAGAAAGAAAAAGGGGGAAAAACAATAAAACTGTTTAAATTCGATTATGATAATAATGATAATAATAATAATAATAATAATAATAATAATAATAATAATAATAATAATAATAATAAGAAGAAGAAGAAGAAGAAGAAGAAGAACTGAGAAAATTGGAGAAAAAAAACGAAATGTTATACGTATTTATCGCAGGTCGTAACCCTGTTTAAATATTAAAACTTCAAACCAATAAACAAAATAATAATCAGTTACATGGGCGCGAATGTGAAACTCATAGGTTACAAGGCGGTTTCGACATCCACTGCTCCACACCGATGGCATCGGAATAACGCCGTGTTTTTTTTTTCTTCTTCTATTTAAACTAGCGCTGGGACTATTAGTCGGAATAGAATGAGGAATCGGAAAAATCGGAACTTTTGGGAATATCGGAATTGGTATCGAAATCGGGAACATTTAAGCCTCATTGTCGATTCCAAAACGATTCTTTTATTTTTTTTCTTAGAAATTATAATAAAACAAACACATTTATTTATCAGATGAATATTTGTTATAACATGCAAGTCAGGGACATGGAACCAGGACTCCTGGGTCCTATTTAATGTTTTCATTGGTAAATTATGGAAAACAAAATAAATAATCAAGAGTTTACTTACTTTTATTGCCATAAGATAGCCTTTGAAATGCTCATACTTATTTTATAACCTAGGTATTAAAAGTCAATACGTTACCACTCAGTTAAGCCGCTATTGATAAGTTTTATTTTTAATTGTTCTGGCGCCGATATATCTTGTGTTGTCTCAAGTGGTCATTTTTGAAATAATCTTGTTTTATTGCATTCATTTATTTATTTATTGCCGGAACTTACAATTTTATATAAAAAATCTCATGAGTGAATGAAATCTGTGGATAAAATACGTAAAATTAGGGCGTTTAAAAATTTATCAAATTATAAAAAAGAAATTATATATACATTTAAAATCAACCTCTCAGCGGGATTCTACTTTTTAGGCGATTACGTGTGAACACACTGAAATAGAAAACAAATACTTATTGTAGAATTTAGAGTGAGTTGAGTTGCACATATACATTTAGCGTAAAATAACATCCTTTTCCGGGCCATTGCTACTTTTAGGGCCATTAACCAAATTTTTTATCACTTATCTTAAGTCTCACCGACTATGTCGTAAAGCTAATCGTGGTCGTTTTATTTTTATAATTACCGCACAAACTTGGCGTAGGTACTGTGAAAAACAGGCGACTTTGTATGACTATTCGCAATGGCATATTCTATACTAAATTGTGATCAGGGGCATTAACATTACTATGATTTAAAAACAAAGTTGAGTACATCTTTAAAACACTGTCTGACCCGAAAGAGCGATCATTTTCCGTTAACTTTATATGCAAAACCGATGTTTATTTTTTTCTTTCTATATTTATTTTTTTCAGACTGTCTACACTACTATCTTGAAAAATGAAGAATCATATTTTTATTTTCTGGTGGATTAGCATAGGTTGCAGAATTCTAATAAGAACTTTATTTCTCTCACAACAAAATATTATAATTTCGAATTGGCGAAAAGAGAAAACAAGTCGCGATAATTTGTTTTAAGTTCGAAAGTAATCACCTAGATAAAAAGTAGAATTTGATTTGGGGGGGGGATTGACTTTTAGATTAATCTCCTATAAAAAGTAGAATATTATTTCCCGGGTAGGCTTTCAAAGTAATTACCTAAAAAATGGTAGAATCTTATGGGGGGGGGAGGTTATGGTAACCAAAGATCTTAATCTACACCTTTGTATTATTTATATTATTATTATCATTATTGTGAGGTACAAAGCACTCTTATTTGAGTACTAAGTGGAATCAACTAATCATATGAATACAACTGGTTTCAGAGACTAAAAGGGGGACATTCATACCCTGTTTAACCGCAAACACGTTCCTCTCATACCACTTTAGTGGCTCCTGTATTCTTTATGATAAACACATATTATATTTTATACACTTTACACTATTTGTGGTTTCTTTCATTTGTGACCCCTAGCACGGGTCTACAACAATTATTATTATTATTAGTAGTAGTAGTAGTAGTAGTAGTAGTAGTAGTAGTAGTATTTCTGCATTATGTTCTTCTTTTGACAGATAGATCAAATAAACAATTACATTTAATAATTAGAATATTAGAATAAGAAACATGAACAATTTTTGAGAAAGAGAAGCCTCAAAATAGTTCACGCCCCCCCCCCCCGCCGAAATTCTCACGTTAAGAATTGCTTTCTAGGAAATTATTTTGATAGGGAAAGAAGGATTTCATAAACTATTCTCTTTTCACACCTTCTTTAATTGTGTATACAAATCGTCGACAATTATGAAAAATTCAAATGATATTAAGAACGACCTTTGCAGACCAGCTTTGTTTTAAAAGAAACATAAATCTTTGTGTCTCGTACCTTTCGATCTATCAAAAGGATAAAATATTTAGAGAAAAATATTTAGAGAGATTTACCCACACCACCATCCCAAGTGTACATTTTACATTTTTCAAAAATAAATACGGACATTACACAGGGTTTTAAAGTAATTAAAACATTTTTCCCCATGCAAATAAATCTCCAATTGAATATTGAGAAAATGTCAAGGAATCGGAATCGGAATCGGCACTCGTATCGAAATCGGGAATTTAGAACGGAATCGGTAATTTTATCGGAATCGGGAAAAATTCTAGAATCGTCCCATCACTAATTTATCCGATAAGGAAATGAGGTCAATCTGTTGTTATGATTTAACGCCTCTGTCTTTCTTTCTGTCTGTCTGTCTTCCTCTGATGTTACGATTATTTTATCCCCCTCTTTCCTTCTCTCTCTCTCTCTCTCTCTCTCTCTCTCACTGTCTATCTCACTGTCTGTATCTGTCTCTTTCTCTCGCCTTCTCTCGTTTCGGTACAGTGTTCGAATGTAAACTAAACAGATATAACTCTCGCTCTGTCTGACTCTGTCTATCTATCTCTCATTTCTCTCTCTCTCTCTCTCTCCCTCTAAACACATTTAGAGAGAAAAAGAGAGGGCGGGACGGAAAGAGAGAGAGAGAGAGAGAGAGAGAGAGAGAGAGAGAGAGAGAGAGAGAGAGAGAGAGGGGGTTGCGAAGCAAATATATCGATGAGGTTCAGTATGTAAAACGCTGGCCTCCTTTGTCGGTAGAAACCATTTTGGATAACGGTTTGCGCGTTCGTTTAAGTTTATAGAATTGTAATCTGGGATAAGCGATCGGTCTGATCCAAGGCAAGGAAAATATTAGGAATGTTGTAAGGAAGAATTTATTATTTTATGAATCGACGGACGGGAATTTAACGTTTGGCGATTAGTTTATTAATAATAACGAAGGATGTAACCACACTATCCATACCATATGTAGAAATCCTTGCGGTATTCATGGGGATCTGTAGGAAGACTTCAGCAATGGGGGTTGAAAATCGGGTCTACTTCCTCTATAGGTTAATGCGATTGTGCTGGTGTAGCTCCTAAGGTGGAATCTAGGATTTTATTGGTACAACTGGGTGTGTTAGAAAAGTATTTATAATGTTACATAAGATAGTGGCTAATAGGCTAGATATAAAACATTTGTATGTGGCATCTGTTGTTGTAAATCTACGGCATTTTGGTCCAGAAGTGAAAAACTGCGACGTTTTTATTATATATAGGGATATGCGACCTCGTGTCGCATATGTTGTCTAGTTTATATAAAAGATTGAACAAACCAGCAAGTGAGTCAATGTTTCAAAGTAAATCGTTCAATTTGACAGGATTATCAGAACAACTTAATAACAATTGACTTTTGCTCTTGGCCGTTTGCTTCAATGAAAACACGATTTAATGTCGACCAATCAATGAAACAATTTCCAATGGTTTTCATTGATCTAGACAATATCGATTTCTTAATGGACATCGATTAATTGTGAAATTGTTTTCATAAAGACAGAACGTGAAATGAACTGTTGACAAGAAAATGTTAACTTTCTGTGAAAATTTCGTAGAAAAACAAATACTAATCTCAAACAGATTGCGCATGAATGGAAAATGTAGCTTGTCAATTTAAGCGATTCTAAAACCAAGCTCTCCCCCTTTTTCTCCGCTAACGCTCAGATCCTTGTTCCCCGCAGTTCAAATGAATGGCTCACTTTTGAGAAAGTTGATTGGACTGACTTAAGCTATACATCTAGAATAAAAAGAAGAAAATTTGGGAAGTTATGATGTAAAACAATTTTTACCGATGAAATGTTTCACAGAATTTCATCTATCTATATCTATAAAAGAGAGATGGTCTGTGTGTGTATGTTTGTGTGTGTACATTTCCCTACCAAACTACTCTGTCAATTTTCAGTCTACAGACTCGAGATTTGACATAAGAGGTATTGAGATTTGGGAAAATCTTTTTAATCTATTTCGGTCAGAAATTTGGATCCCAAGGGGTCAAAGTTCAACGATTTGACCTTTGAAAACTCTACAAAACTCCTCCACAAATTTTGGGTCTAACATTTTTAATTTTAGATGCAGATTATGGATCAAGCTTTTTAAATAATAAATGTTATGGGGTCAAAATTGGGGTCACATATATTTTTTAAATTTGACCTCTACGGTCTCTACCAAATTACTCAGCCAATTTTTGATCTAATCATTTGAAATTTTTATGAAGTGTATTCAGAGGTAGCGTAAGCTTTTTCATTGGTTTTTGGCCATAAACGTTGTTGCCAAATGGGCAAAGTTCAAAAGATTTCATCTTTGCTGTCTCTAGCAAACTATTCAGCCAATTTTCGGTCTAAACATTGGAAATTTTACATAAAGGGTATTCAGACATGCAGCAAGAGTTTTAATCAGTTTTTGGGCGAGCATTTGGCTGCTAAGGGGTTCAAGTTGAAAGAATTGACCTTTCATGACTCTATCAAACTTCTCCGCATTTTTGGGGTCTAAAGACTAGAAATTTTAGATGTACGATACCTGGACACGAGTAAAACTTTTTAATATATAGAGACATATGCACATAAAGTTATGAGCAGTACATAGGGTCAGAGCAAAGCCGAACTTAATTGCTAGTATATATATATATATATATATATATATATATATATATATATGAATGCCCGTTCACATACATCTTTCACGATAGAACACAGAATTAGATAGAATCGAGCAATTGCATCGACAACAGACAACGCCAGACCCGAAGTGGGTTTCGATGTATTGCATCTCATCAGTGACGTGCCCCGACATAGGCGCGAACCCAGGTCGTCGCACTCATGAAGTGTGCAATACTGACGATCCAACCATATGGGCCACGGCGCAATCTATTGGCTATGCCTCGATTTTTAAATACTTATATTTTTTATCCAGTTCTACATTCTACGATGTGACAAGCAACGCGTCTATACAACTAAGATAGTTACTGCTGGTATGCAGACACGATTTCGGAACAACCTATTTGTGGCCCATATGTTTTTTTATTTTTATTTATATATCTGTTTAAGCTTTTTTTGTCAGTATACTAGAAGGAATTCAGTTGATAACAACCCTTCCTGCGTGGTCTTTACATTACAATAGTACAACCCTGAATCCGACGCCGCAATACTACACCGTTCAATACTGTAAAACTGAAAAGAAGCTGTTCTGCTTGAAAAGGGCGCCATTTTCTTTTTATTCATATTTATATCTATTCTTTGCTTTAAAAAACTGAAGTAATTACGTGTTTACTTTTTTAATATCCCATTTTGCTGTTTCGGATTATTTTACTAAAGTAAGTAAAGCTTCATTATTTTTCAAAACTGTTTTTGCTTCTTTGTTTTTCGATATTTCGTCGATATTATTTAGTAAGAGTGTTTAGCAGAAAAGCCAACAAACAACTACCCGAAAAAATAAATATACAAGAAATAAATGTTACCATAGTCAATAAAAGTTCAGTTCATGATTTTTTGTTTGTTTTGAAATAGTTTTAATGCTCTTTACTTGAAATAATTTCAGCGAACCGAAATTAAAATGAAATTTGAGGCGATAACTACTTAAATGAATTTTATATATGCTACACATACCATAATCGAATATTCCTCAAGCGCAAAATAACGGAAAACATTAAAATATGTTTATAAATATTCCTTACGTTGACGGAACTCTCTAAAATTGTTGACACAGAATGCTCAAGTACCCTCCTTCAAATTGAAAACGGGCTCTCCATTTCAAAGTCGCTGCCATTTTGATTTTTTTCAACCGGTTCGTGAATTAAATTTTTTTTTTTTTTTTTTACAAACTACGTAAAAATAAAAAAATAATGAACTTTTCTACTATAAAAGTAACTTTTATTGACTATGGTAACATTTATTTCTTGTATATTTCTATTATTATATATATAACATTTTCTCTTTCTAAGGAAACATCATTTTGTTGGCAACTTTTGGCTACGAATGGAAACAAAGTTGGTATAAAAATATATTTTCGCGAAAATTATCTTTACTTTCATCATATTTTGCTTAGGGTAAACTTTTTGAGTATCAAAACCTATCTCTTCACAACCACCTCCTTTCATAATCTATCATACTGTCATCAATCACTGTCCACTTTCTGTAGGATGTTTTTGAACGCAGTCAACGACGGGTACTTCTGCTAGTATATAGATATAATATATAGCTGAACGTCTGTGTGTTTGGTTGGTCACGATCAGGCTCCTATATGGTTGACTATTATAGAAAACTGATACCCATATAATGATAGAAGATGTGTATGTTTGATCTGGCATAATGATGATTCATTAAAATTGTGGGGTCTGCGTATGCGCCTGGTCCACAAAGTATGTAAATAAAAAATTTAATAATTAAAAAAAACGTTTACAAGTGTTTTTTATATAGATGTACATAATAATACTTTGATAAGTATGTTTTAACTTAAATAGGGATGGTATAATAAAACTGTGGGGTCTGCGTTCGCGCCTGGCTTCCATAGAATGGAAATAGGCACAAACTTTAATAAAGACTTTTCATATCTATCTGCGTACGTATATTTTGATAATCATGTTTGAGGTTGAAAAATTATGGTATAATACAATTATGGGGTTTTCGTTCGCGCCTGACCTCCATAGAATTGAAATATGTCACAAAGTTTAACAAGGTTTTTTAATATAGATCACAACAATATTGTAATAAGTGTTTCAGTGTGAACAAGTATGGTATAATAAATTATGGGGTTTATCTATTTTATTTTTACTTTCATCATATTTTGCTTTGTTTTTGATGCCCCCAAATTCGAAGCTATCTCTTTACAGCCCTTCCTTTTCATAACCTATCATACTTTCATAAATCAGAGTTCATTTTCTGTAGGTTGTTTTTGAACCCAGTCACCGACGTGTACTTTTGCTAGTATATAGTATTGTTGAGTATGTGCATCTACCGAGCAAATTCTAAACTAATAAATCCCTAATTATAGATTTTGACACAGATATTAGGCGAAAGTTTGATAATATTAACTATATTTCATTTAATTTAGTTTTATAAAATGGAGGAGAGATGTTGCGTTTTACAGACGAGCAGTTGTTTAGAAACATGCGCTCTGTTTAGTTTTATTTATTGCCACTTCTAGCATTTACAAGAGACAATCACATAAAATACTAGCGCTACATATTACTTGAGTGTACGTGTGTATGCATGTGTGTGGCTGAGAGAGATAGAGAGGAAGAGAGAGAGAGAGAGAGAGAGAGAGAGAGCGAGAGAGAGAAAAAGAGAGAGACGCCGTAACATTCTAGGCATTGCTTCTTCCTATTAGGGACAGCAGCCAGACATATTTTCTGATTGAGTCTCGTCAGTCGAAATACATCGTAAATCATCTGGTTTCGAGACTTTCTGTTTTTTTCCATTCACACGCGTCCCTCGATGTATATCTTCGCTTATTTTACTGAACAACAGTATAGTATAGATGACGGCATCGCAAATTAGAAAATAATTCAACATGGAACTCTGTAAATAATATGCATCTGAAAGGAAAGTCAAATTAGTGCGACGATGAGCCAACAGGTGTCATTGAAAAAAGTCAAGCATGATTCTCGATGGATTTTATGATCGAACAGGAAGATGGAAAATTAGGTATCATGGCGATGAAATAAAGAAAAACAACGATTACATGCATTGCAGATTGTATGAAAATAAATATCACAACAATAGGGATAGTCATTAACATTGACCTTAGGGAAATGTAGAAAATGATAACAGCAGGTGCGAACGCAGACCCCATGATATTATTTTACTATATCCGGACAGAACAGAAATTAAACTTTGATTCTTTTCTTAAAGCCAAGAAAGTTTGTTTTAGGTCGAGGTTCCCGGTCGACACATCTGTCAGATCAGAGACGACGGTGGCTAAGTAGTTAACGACACCATTATAATATACCATGTTCTATAATATAATTCTAATCGGTCTGTTTAAATGTATGCATGTATGTTTGCCCAAAACAGAGGCGACGGATTTTCACGAGATCGGTATCGTTTTGAAGCGCGGCCCTTCGGAAGACAAATATCGAAAAATTGGTTAAGACATTTATGCCTTCGCCCTCAACTGAGCACTTTTCTACAGGGAGGGGGTCGCTTTTTTTTGCAGATATTTTCGAAAGTCAACTCCTCTTTTCGATTGACTTGCCTTAATTTAAACATTCGTAACTTTCTGTTTGGCGATGGGCGCAACAGCAAAGACACGTTTTTTTCATGTTCTTTTCTTTCTTCGCGGTACGGGTTCAAGCCTGCCTACTTAAATTTTTTTTTTCTTAACACACACCTCCAAACACCCGGGCAACGCTATGCACTCAGGCTAGTATTATGTGAAAGTACAAAAAAAAAAAACAAAAAAAAACTGTCTCTATTGTATTTTTTACGATAGGTCGACGCCATCTTTGAAAGCAAAAAGGAAGTGAGCAGAGTGATAACGTACGCACGATCATGAAATTGCCTTAGCGTATAATTATATAAATGTGAATGTGCATCTGAGAGGATAGACAAACAGGTGCGACGATGAATCTACAGGTGTTATTGAGAAATGACCAAGAACGCCTCCCGTGGGAATCCATGATCCAACGAGATGAAATATAATACAAAAAAATAGATATTAATCGATGGAACAAAACGACAAAAAAAACAATGATCGATTTTTTATGTTGCATACCTTACAGGTTGTATGAAAATAAAAATGATGAAATAAGGATAGTCATTAACTTTTGCCATAGGAGAATGTAGAAAAAGGTGTGGTCGATTGAAACAATGTATCCGATTCTTATCGTTGTTTGGCGTCGAAGGGAGATAATAATAATAATAATAAGAAGAAGAAGAAGAAGAAGAAGAAGAAGAAGAAGAAGAGGGAGGAAGAAGAAGAAGAAGAAGAGGAAGGAAGAAGGTGTCAGTAATAAAAACAATTTTGTATACAGAGAAATATTATGAAATTCAGGATGGAACATTTGTACAAATGGTAGGGACTTGAAAAAAGAGTAAATCTGAGAACAGTAGAAACAGTTAAATGAATAATAATAATAATAATAATAATAATAATAATAATAAGAAGAAGAAGAAGAAGAAGAAGAAGAAGAAGAAGAAGAAGGTGTCAGTAATAAAAACAATTTTGTATACAGAGAAATATTATGAAATTCAGGATGGAACATTTGTACAAATGGTAGGGACTTGAAAAAAGAGTAAATCTGAGAACAGTAGAAACAGTTAAATGAATAATAATAATAATAATAATAATAATAATAATAAGAAGAAGAAGAAGAAGAAGAAGAAGAAGAAGAAGAAGGTGTCAGTAATAAAAACAATTTTGTATACAGAGAAATATTATGAAATTCAGGATGGAACATTTGTACAAATGGTAGGGACTTGAAAAAAGAGTAAATCTGAGAACAGTAGAAACAGTTAAATGAATAATAATAATAATAATAATAATAATAATAATAATAAGAAGAAGAAGAAGAAGAAGAAGAAGAAGAAGAAGAAGAAGAAGGTGTCAGTAATAAAAACAATTTTGTATACAGAGAAATATTATGAAATTCAGGATGGAACATTTGTACAAATGGTCGGGACTTGAAAAAAGAGTAAATCTGAGAACAGTAGAAACAGTTAAATGAATAATAATAATAATAATAATAATAATAATAATAATAATAATAATAATAATAATAATAATAATAGCGATAACAAATTAATAACGACTAGCGGGACCTGTGGAAATTCCACAGAGGACTATTCATATGTAATATACTGATGTTGGCATTCGGTAGATGTTCAGTGTAAATGGAGACGTTCTGATATTATTGTACGTATTTACAATGCCTCCCCACGGGACAGAGTTAGACACCAGGGTCGTTTTTTAATCTAGAGAAAAGGTACAAAAATAAAAAATTGTCTCAGTCGTGAAAGACTGTTCCTCCACGAAAGACAACAAGAAATGGTAGTGCAGCATCTGAAGAACAGATACTACACTTTGATTGTAGCTTTTTTGTTAAAACTGCAAAAGTATTTATCTAAGCTAGCACACACGCCCTGCAAAGCCCGGTCATAAAGTACGCTTTGATATGATATTTTAATTCGTGTAGATTATTATGCAAATCTTTGTCAGACCATTCTAAAATTCCCGCACTGTATCTCAAAGCACTGACTGACCATGCATTTACTGCTTTCATTAGGTTTCCTCCATACAGTTTTGACTTTGCAATTAGTTTAACGCTTCTTAGATACTCCTTCCTGACTTTTTCCTTCATTGCTCTGTTCATGATGCCTACACCCTCCAGCACTCCCAAATACTTATATCCTGTATTTTCTATTTCTTTCATGATTTCTCCATTTGGCAGCACTATTCCATTCGCATAAACCTTTACTCCTCTTTTCATCACCAGCACCGCGCATTTACTAATCGCAAACTCCATCGCAATGTCTTCTATGTCCCCACAAGTTCTACCAGTCTCTCCATTTCCTTTTTATTTCTACCGAATATTTTCAAATCATCCATAAACAGTAGATGGTTTAGGCGTTTGTCACCAGATCCAAAGTTATACCCCATTTTTTTCTCTCTTCAAGGGGATGTTCAGTGGCATCATTATCATTACAAAAAGAAGTGGCGATAACGAATCTCCTTGAAATATCTCACGTTTAATGCCAACCTGCCCCATCTCCTCTCTGTTTGCTGTCAGCACCGTTTTTCATTGAACCACACTTGTCTCCAAAAGCCCTACCACATTCTCAGCAACCTTCATCATGAATAGTGTTTCACGTATCCATGAATGAGGAATCATGTCATAAGCCTTTCTGTAATCGATCCATGCTACGCTCAGATTCATCTTCTTGTTCTTCGCATCCTGCATTATTGCTTTATTAATTAGTAGTTGCTCTTTAGGACATCTCGAGACTTTCCGACACCGCTTTTGTTCGTAAGGAAAAACACCGTGACTCTCTAGATGTTCATAAATTTTCTCCGCAAATATTCCAGTCAACAATTTCCACATCAATGGCAGACATGTAATTGGTCTATAATTATTGGCATCTGTTCCTTTTGCAGAATCCTTCCTAATCAGTGTTGTTCTTCCCTTCACAAGCCAATCAGGGACATCTCCCGACTCTACAACCCTTTGCAGAGCAGCAGCTATAGGTGGATAAAGGCATGGAAACTGTTTAAACCAGAAGCCCATCACTCCATCTGGACCAGGTGCCTTCCAGTTTGTCATCCTTCGTATGCCAGCCTTAACGTCATCGATGGTTATCTCAAAGTTCTTCATCTGCTGCATTTCTCATAGCCTTTCTCTAACCTCTCCTAACAAGCTAGCCTTCTCATTATATCGCCCTTCAACAGACTAAATCGCACTCCAGAACTTCCTTGCATCTTTTGCATTTGGAGTGTTGTTATTTCCCGCCTGTTTACTACCATTTAATTCTTTATACAGCTGAGACTTTCGTCCAGGGAAGATTGTTCTGCCGAAATGCAATATTTTGCAACAAAGTTCCTAATTTTCATACAACCTATGTGCATCCTCTCTTTCAACATTATTAGAACATTCATCGTTACTTTTTCCAGCAATCTATACCTCCTGTCAAACTCGTCCTTGGCTCTCTTTCCTAGTTTAATTCCTTTTCTTATTTACTCGATTCTACCAATGTCTTTCCGCCACCGTTTAATACTTTCTTCAAGCCGCCTCTACCAGTTTGGCATTCTATCCTTCATTTCTCCCTTTTTCTTCTGTAATAAGCCAAGACGATTCGCAATAACGTACGATGTTGCATATAGAAGCCTGTTAAGTTCCGTAATCGTTAGGTTCTTTCTTATGATGTTGTGAATTACTCCTTGAACTATTTTTACCTCGTTTTTCACCTTCCGCCTATCACTACTCTTCATACTTGGAATCTCTATGGTATCGTCTCTAAGAAGAACCTATCTTAACTTCTGAAGTACTTCTTTTTCTACAGAAGCCAAAGTTCGAACTTCATCACCACTTGTACATACATTTGCTCCTTTCACTAGCTCCATTGTCTCAGAATCAATGATCTCATCTCTCTTAGATCCTTCAAACTCTTTCTCATTACTTCCCCTAACCATAGGATCCCATACCTCCTCAGTTGTCCGCCTCCTATGATCGCTTACATTTCCCTTCTGCGCTTCCACTCTCTCAGTTCTTTCATCAGAGCTAGTTTCGTCAATTTTATTTTCGTTATTCATTTTATTCCTAACCATCCATTCAATCTTTTCTCTTGCAATAACTGAAAGTAGGTTGTTATTTTTAATGTGTTTTAACTAGGATACCAAACTCGCGGCACTTCTATCTCCTCCTCCCCCTCCTCCTCCTCCTCTCGATTCCATTATTCCTTCACTTTTCGGATATATCCACTAGATTTGGTACTTCCACTTCTTACAAAGCATTCCCACAGTACTCTTCTTTCCTCATCCGTCCACGTTTTTTTACATTTCCTGTTGCAACTCCCTTCGTGTCTTGGTACCCTCTCTGGCAATTCTCAATCCCCCTATATCCAGCCCAATCCTCAGAATTTCGAACAGTTATATGATGACGACAGGACCCACCCTGTTGACCAGTGGGAGACCTACTTGATGTGAGACCATCACAATAGGTTCTAGCCTCATTCACGCCGTTATTTACAATATTTTGATTTGACATTCTCCCATAAATGGGGTTAGTGAATGTAAGGTTACACCACCACCGGTATTTTTATCGAAACATTATATCTAGGAGGGTTCCCCACCAAGGTCAAATATCCCCTCCCGACCTTTTTCCTCCATCACCACCACTATTCCCATTACCACCACCAACAACAATAGAAATAAAATCTACAATAATAATGGCAACACTAATATCGGTAGCAATAATATTAACAGTAAAAACAACAATAGCAATGACAGCAAAAAACAACACCTGTCATTACAGCTACAGTAATAATAAAAACATACCACCACTACTACCACCACCACCACCACTACTACTACTAGTAATAATACTAGTGATAATAGTAATAACCAATAAAGTAAATTTAGTTTTTTTTAGATAATAATAATGATAATGATAATAATGATAATAACAACGATAATGACAATAATAAAAATTAAAAAAAATAAAAATAATAATAATAATAATAATAATAATAATTTCAGTTAGATAAGCTTACTTTGTTCGTTTTTTTTAACCTCCTCTGCCGATGTTGCTTTTGGCCAGGAAAATGTACACAAAAACAGAAACATAAAACATCCAAACATGTGAAAGACAATTCCTCGTTTAACCATGAATTCAAGTTTTAAATTCTAATTTCAGTTAGAAACGCCCCCCCTCTGCTATTTTTAAAACTCCTCCACTGATGCTGCTGACGACCGGAAAAATGTACACAAAAACAGAAACATAAAACATCCGAACATGTGTAAGACAATTTCCTGTTTAACCATGAATTTCAAGTTCAAATTAAAATTTCTGTTAGAAACTCTTACTTGTTTCGTTTGCTATTTTTTAAAACTCCGCCGCTGTTGTGGCTTTTGGTCGGAAATAATAATAATAATAATAATAATAATAATAATAATAATAATAATAATAATAATAATAAGCTACTCCACAAAATCTAAATTTTTGTGTGACTGTGTTTGTAGCATCATACCTGACCTCAGGTCTGTAGGAGGAAACGCAGGTAAAATTATTATAAATCAGATGTCAACGGTAATAATAACAATACTGCTACTACTACTGATAATAATAATAATAATAATAATAATAATAATAATAATAATAATAATAATAATAATAATAATAATAATAATAATCTGAAAGACATGAAGGAAAAAGCACAGCAAATCGAAGAAGGGACAGAGTAGCAAGTCAGCCAGGAATCACTCAAGAAAACCCACCGAAAAACGGCAAAATGGAGAACAGACCACTATGCAATACACGCGTACTGTTTTAAGAAATTCACAACGCTACATGAAAGATTAATTCAGAACCTGGAAAATGTATTTATGAAGCGGACATGCCAGAATGGATGACCAAATGTAGAACCATACTGGAACAAAAAGGCACGGAAAAAGGAAATGTCCACAATAATTACCAGCCAATAATATGTTTACCTACAACGTGGAAAATATTTACAGCACAACTGAGGGAATATATTTATCATTCTCTTCATAATCACAGAATACGACCAGAGGAACAGAAAGGATGCCAGAAAGGAAAAAGTGAAACACATTACATGTTATACATAGACCAAAAGATTCTGACGAGGGTTAAAAGTAGAAAAAAGAACTTAGCAGTGGCATGGATAGACTATAAGAGAACATGATAGAATCCAGCAAACATTGATAATAGAATTCTTGAGAATGTAGAAAATGGTAATATAATCAATTTGATGGAAAATGCAGTGAAAATACGGAGACTTGAACTAACAGCTAATAGACAATGCATAATTAAAATCGAAATATAAAGAGGAATCTTCCCAGGTAATTCCCTATCACCATTACTGTTTATTATAGCCATGAGTCCCCTGAACAATATACTAAGAAAATACCAAACCGGATGCAAGTTCACTAATACAGAATAAGGAATGGACCATCTAATGTACATGGACGACCTGAGATTGTCTGCAAAAACAAAGACATATCTAGAGATGCTAATAAACACGACCATAAACTTTAACCAGGAAATCCGAATTGAAGTCGTTATAGAAAAGTGCGCACTTCTGAGGATGAGGTTGGGAAAACTGGAAGCAACAGAAGGTATAGCACTACCCAATCAAACAGAGAAGAGGGCACTAGGTGAACATAATAGCTACAAATACTTGGAAGTTCTGGAAGCAGACATCATCAAAGCAACAGAAATAGAGAGAAAATAGGAAGGGAATACTTCAGAAGAAGAAGAAGAAAACTTCTCGCAACTAAACTATACAGTGGAAACCTAATTAAATGAATACACACGTGAGCACTGTCACTAGTAAGATACTCTTTATGATTCATAAGCTAGACCAAAGAAGAACTAAGGAATCTCGTGCAAAAGACCAGGAAACTCATGAATATGTACAATGCTCTACACTCAAAGGATGATACTGACCGACTTGAAAAATACATAATGCAGACACCGAGAGAATAATTACTGCAGCAAGAGACAGTGAAGAAATAAACAAAATAAAAAATGAAAAGACAAGAAATAAGATGAGAAAAGAAAAAGGGGAAGAGAAACAGCTACACGGAAGATTCATAAGGATGACAAAAGATGAGACAAACGAAAATATTTGGAAATAGTAACAAAAAGAAAACCTAAACAGAGAAACTGAAAGCCTAATATCAGCTGCACAAGATAACACGATTAGAACCAACCACATCAAAGCAAGGATCGATAAAACATAAGAAAAAAACAAATGAAAACCTTTCGGGTAAAGATACGAAACAATAAACCACATAAAAAGTGAATGCAGCAAACTATCCCCAAAAGAATTTAAAGACATGATCAATTGGAGAAGCTAGTACATTGGCAATTGTGCAGATTATTGCAACTTCAACACACAGACAAACGGTACAATCACAAACTGGAAGCAGTACTGGAAAATGAACGTCACGAGATCCTATGAGACATGGATATACAAGCGGATAAATCCATCCAAGCAAGAAGACTGGATATAATAATAGTTAATAAAAGAAAAAGTCCTGGCAGAAGACGAGAGTGAAGATGGAGAACACGAAGAAGCAGAGCAAATACACGGAGTTGGCTAAAAGGATCTGAAAAATAGAGAAAGTTAAGATTACACCACTAATAACAGAAGTGCTAGGAACGATACCGAAAAAAATTGAAAAAAGAATGGGAGAGATTGGAATTAGAAGGATGGCTAAGTAGACAAAACGCAAAGCATTAATGATAACTGAAGAAATATTAAGGAAAACCTTTGAATGTGGTGACTTACACACACGAACAACAGAAACGACTACAAATATAAAAGGCAAAGTAAAATTGCATGAAACCAACTGTATAATTGTAAGACACAGACGCTTCTCCATTTTTTGTGTGTATGTGTGTGTCCCCATTAACTTACACCACAACATATAAAGGGGAGTCAAGCAAGATGGAATTGCTAACGGGTTGTCTGCGTAAGTAACAACTCGAGACACGTCGAGGAGTCAGGCGTAACATTCATTAGAAGGACGACCTTCAGACCGAAAAAAAATACGCACTTCGAAAAAGCAAAGCTGGAAGTAAGAAAACTCAGGCTACACTTAGTGAGTACCACCCAGTCATAAGACCCGAATCTCCTACAAGCCCGTGCTATCGCTGCGGCGGGAAACATAGGTCGAGTCAATATTTTCACAAAGATAAGTATTGCAACGAATGTGGAAGGAAGGACCACAAAGCAACCCAGTGCATGAGGAACAAGGGCAAAAACAGCGTCCGACAGACTAGATTCGACGCAAATATGTTAACTAAATAAAACTGTGCATCTAAAATTGGATTCCGTCAATCATTAACTTTAAAATGCGGAAGGCAAATAAATCAGCTCGAGCTGTGACCGGCGATTAAGTGGAATTTGAGGGAGAGTTCACACTTTCGGTGACCTTAAATTGTGTTACTAAAAACGTTAAAGTGTATGTACATACGACATCCGAAAACTTATTCGGTACTTTTTGGATGGGGCGATTCGAATTGTGGACCAACCTATGAATAAATTCTGTCATAGGGTAGAAGACTCATCTATGGAAGCGCAACAACTGAAGGACGAGTTAAAAGTAAAATTTCCAGAGGTATTCTCACCGGACTAGGAGAATTTACAAATGCTATAAAAATATTCGAACTAAAAGGAAACACTCTGCCCGTTTTCAAGAAGAGACGAAACGTCCCATTCGTAGCAACAGAGAAATCGAAAAAGAAAGCTTCAACAACTGAATTTGCCAAAGGTGGAATAAAACTGAAACTACAAAGCCGGAAGCTAAAAAAACCGCGCCAAAAGAATTCTCCAAGTCAAAGCAACAATTTCTACACGTGTATAGGATTACACCCAACCCGAACACACCAACAGCAGTCTCACCTGCAACAACGATGTCTGCGCGTAAAGTGAGATCCGTTTTTTGGCAAGCTCTTCCCCAAACAGTCAAGGCCACTAGTGACCACTTATGTATCCAGTAAACGTTTCATACCAGATGAAAAAGTGTTATTCAAAAGTTATAAAAACAACACATCATTCTGGGAGGTGGGTACAATTACTGAGAAAATCGGTGACATAGTATATATCATACAAGGACCAGCATATACCCACAAACGTCACCAGAACCAATTAAGAAGATGTCGATTAGTTGAAACCAGCGACAGTCCACCATTGGAAGATGAGCTGATAGACACTGTTTTCGAAACTTTTGATCTTGAACCTCCTCAACCAACACTTGAACTACGGCGGTCGTTCCGTGAGAGAAAGGTTACCGAGCAATTGATGGTAAACCCCAAAAGTAAGAGATACTGACAGTTTTTACGAACAAAAAACTTAGGAGGGGGTGTTGGAGACGCCCCTCCATAAGATTAATGGACTATCTCATGGCGTCACATCCCCTGGTGGTCACTTCCGGTATCGAGACAGGTGCCCGGCAGTCTGAGATTGGCATGCGACCAAACCATACGTGTGCAAACGTCCGACCGTTGAGCAATGGTATTCTCAACCAGTTTTTGCCTGTAATTTATGTGAATACCTGTTCCGTTCCTAAAAATCCTGTGTTCCTTCCGTTTATTACCATTTAACCCCATAACACTAGTTAATTTTCAGCGGACGCAGGCATCGGGAACCGACAACGAGGTCTGCGACGCGGATGAATCTTGTAAAGAGCTCTCGGGAGAGGACGATCACAACCATTGCATTTTTCGACGGGATCAGAAGCCACATCTGCTGACCTGCGACGGGGGAATTTCAATAAGGCAAATTCTTTTGCAAAGGTTACCGAAAGAGATGGAGAGTATTGGAAATCTGGGGAGACTTGTTGTCACTCAGACTCCAGGGAACACCACAAGTTGTTCTCAAAGAGCAATCTTTGGTGATGGTTTGGTGAGTAAATAAATAATAATAATAATAATAATAATAATAATTAGTAGTAGTAGTAGTAGTACTAGTAGTAGTAGTAGTAGTAGTAGTAGTAGTATATTATATGATATCACTCACAGGATCCCAGAGTTTATAGTTGTAAATAAAAAGACCAATGAATCCCAAATTATTGATGTGGCTTGTCCGAAGCTTAGCAGGCATGGGAATGAGAAACTACAGAACTATCAGAAATTCATGGTGGAAATTGTAAATTGTGGACAAGATAACTTCTATCGTGACAATCACCACATGTGCGCTTGGTTCAATTCCAGATGATCTTGAGAAACAGGTGAACACCTTGAGAATCAAATACATCATCACCGTACATTAAAAGTCTGTTCTTATTGGCACAGTAAACATTCTACGCCATGCCTTTCTATATGAATGACTCTTTGATCTGCTTACTAACTTTGGTATAAAAACCTGCTTCGAATGAAAGATTAACCGGCGTAGAGCATCACTGCACTGTGAAATTGACGAATATTATTGTTTGTACATTGCTTTTGCTTTCAAAATTCTTAATTTGTATTTATTTAAACTCAAAACGTGCATTCATAGCCAGCCGTTCGGATTGCATATTTAACCCTACTCGCTCTCTAACGTAGAGTTCAAATCTGTTACAATATATATTGACATGTCTGGGTTTAGAAAAAGATCCATATGAAATTATGCAAACGACTGCACTTTGAGCAGAGACAAGTTGAGCATATCAAAGCTAGGATTGGAAAACGAAATGCATAAAATGCTACATGAATATGGAAATAAACTAATTCATTCAAGCAGAAAATCCAGGCATGATAATAGTAAAAAAGAGGAAAAGAAAATGTCAAATCGTACATTTCGACATCTCAACAGATTACAGTGTGTAGCTGATGGAAACAGAAAAATGTGAAAGTGTATTTAATTCTAAGGGAGTTTAAGGGACTAGAGTTGACGAGATATAACCTAATGCACATACTTATAGGAGCTCTATGAACGGGTTATAACACGTTGAAAGAAGACTATGACAGTTTGGAATCATAAGGTGAATTGATAGAATATAACAGGTGGAAACGGTTGAAATATTAAGAAAGAAGCCAAAATGTAGAAATAAACCCACATAGCTTGATAGCATCGGCCAATCGCATGCAATTGAAGTAAAATAGAACTTTCTAAGCATAAGGAAGAATATCGATGTAACATACTCAGACACTAGAGAAGTAAGTTTTTTAGGAAACATAAGTTAATCACTTCCTTAGATAAAGAAAATACAATTACTACAATCGTTTAGATACAAAGGTTTTTATTATTCTGAGATGATGCAAAACGTGAGGGCAAATGGCACCATCTGTCTTTGACTGTTAATAGATATGGAATGTACTAAAATCTTATGATGTAACATAGCGGGGACGGCTATAGGCCGATACTGAGTCGTGAGTGAAATGGCATCAGGATAAAAGAAAAAAGTCTATAAGGAGAGAGCACATTTAGAGGAGTCGATTACGTTAGAGCCGTGGATGACGTTTAGGAGCACGTTCGAGAAACTGATTACGTTACATATGTGGATTATGATCAAGAAGACGACCACGTAAGAGACGTGGATGACGTTCGAGAGGATGTTCGAGAAAACGGTCACGTGAGATTCAAAGCCCTAACGACAAGTCACGCGTGGCCAGAGAATGAGGAAATAAATGTCCTTGTACAACAACAGCAACAAAAACAGCGAGTTGAAGTTCTTTCCTATTTCTTGTCTATTTTTCGACTGAGGTTACAACGTGTTGGGTAACATTACAGTGAGAGACTGGGACTAGAGCCAATGAAATTCAGAAAATACCATCGACCGTTATCAGCGACAGGACGATGGCACATGGCTGGTGAGAGAGCATGATCCAATAGTAATAAACAGAAATGGAGAGGTATGAAAATGTAGGGATATTGGTTAAGCATATAAAGAATTCAAGCACATTTAATCGGCCGGACATCATGGTTAAAGTGTAATAAGTGATGGTTATCATTATAGCGTATGAATTCGAAGATTCTATATTAGACATTAGTTTCCCCAGTATTTTTCTAGTCAGAATTCTTTCTATAAAGATATTGGCTACATAGGGAAGAAATCACGTGAAATCTACCAATATTCTGAGTAAAAATGAGCTTTATGGAACGAACTTGATTCGAACTTGAAACACCCAGGTTGCCAGTTCGTGTTGTTTACTACTTAATTATCTTCACCTGCCAAAAAGCCGTTATGCAAAACATGTAAATGTTGCTAGGTTCGTTGAGTTGTTAGTATTATAATTCTAGAATGCAAGTGGAAAAATACACGGGTGCGTGTGTCTCTACTTAAATATTTCAAGCATTTCACCCACATTATTAAAAGGTAAAGTTTATTCCATTATTTCTGTGTAGATTTGCTTTTTGTCCTGTAGAGTCTGATTGAAGCAGCTTGCATCTATTAGTTAAGTAGTTCTGTATTTCTCATTATGACCAATACATTAACTTACTTATCCAGTTAGCTTAACTAATCTAAGTCGTGACTTGTTATGTGACAGATGTATGAAGTTTGCGCCGCGATCTCTGTCAACGACGGACTTGTCGAGTATAGGCCTCCAATTGTTCCCTTAAAATAAATTAATGCTATTTTTATTTACAAAACTATATTTGTTCGCTATTTTATGCAAGCGTTAAATTTAAACAAACGATATCTTGTTGACGTTTCTACTCTTGCTGAGATTAGAATGTTGTTAATTCAAAACAGATACTAAAAATGGCTCCATTTTTCGTCGAAAATTAATGTTACACAATAGAAACCATAGCATAACGGTGGACAACCCCATCAACAAACGGTCCCTGTCATCAACGCCGATAAAACTCTGCCCGTATTGACGCCAAGAAGATCCCTGCAGCAGATATAGCTGAGCTTAAACTCCTTAGTCTGTGTCTAACGTTTCATCGTGTTTTACACCCGGAAGCTGGTTGACTGCACTTTGAACAGAGAAAAATTGCACGTATCAAAGCTAGGATTAGAAAACGAAATGCATAAAATTTTACATGAATATTCAAATAAACTAATTCATTCAAGCAGAAATGCTGGACATGATAATAGTAAAAAAAAGAAGGAAAACAAAGGGTCAAATTGTCGACTTCAAACAACCGTCACAGAGAATTCTTCTTGGCAAACGATCGTGTTACAGGAGTACCAATCATCAGATTAGTGTGTTTGCAATCTTTCAACCAACTTCTACTTTTCCATTCTGCTTAATAACAAGCGCGGGGTGGCGGGAAGGGGGTTAGGCGTCTTTGCCTGGTCGTAAAATACACTTAAATATGATATTTTAATTTTTCCATATTTGGTATATATTATTATAGAGTCGTGATTTCAAAAGAAAAAAAAACATATTTAGGCGCCACCAGATCTAATCGAAACTGAAACTGCAACATTAGAAGCTAATGACGTTACCACTGAACCAACGTCAAACGCACACAAATCGATTAAAAATAAAAAAAATAAACTAAGATGAATGTATTAAATGTTTAACGATTTTTAAAAAAAATTTGACATATTTTTGATTGTTAAAAAACAATTTAAACAGGCTAAATACCCATAAAACAACGGCCCGTAAGAATCCAATCAATTGAAGCCCCTAAGGGCTTTTAGTTTATGATGATCTAGAATTTTAAAATATGGAGACAGACAGACAGACATCTATCCTTCTATATATAAGATAAAGTTTCATGCATTGGATCCAACAGTGAGCGTTTTCATACTGACATAAACATTTCTGCAGATTTCAATATGGTTTTCCAAAATTTACAGGCGTACTATCAGAATATAATGATCCTAACGCAGAAATATCAAGACTGCGACAAGCGAAAGCATTCATAATTCCATTGATAGTGAAGTCATTGTTTTTGTTGTTTTGTTTATTTTTTTGTTTGTTTTTTGTTTTTTGCGAAAAGCTTAAATAATTTAATTACCAGTAGATCTGACATTTCCTGATGTAAATTATCCAACGTCTTCTTAGATTAAAAGCTTACATCTTTCAAAGCTTTTCATGCATAATATTGCAGTTCTGAATTTTTAGATGCGCTATGGATGTTTGTATTATTTTGATTAATTGTACAATTGTTCTAATTGTGAGTATTATCTACACAAAGTACTAGTTGATGTGAAAAAATCGTTATGTTTTGTCAGAAAGAAATGGATAGCTCTGCCTTCTGAGTTTTTTTATAATTTTTGTTCCAATAGGACTGGTTGGTTGTTTCTGTTTTACGGCATGTCAACCCTTTTCAGGTTATTTAATGCAGAATCCAGTGATTTTGAAGAAAAAGTTTTAATACAATATTTTTTTTTCAATTCGGTTTCTATTTAACCCATAGTTGGCAGCCTAACAGGTACTACCACTCCGGGTCAGAGTGGATCTGGGAGCAATGGCAATCATGGGGTGAGTCCACACTCCCAAAAGCCCACAAGCTGAGGCCTCACCATCGGATATAGTTTAAGGTCATATCCAGGACCGTTCCAATAGGAAGTAAGAATTATAAAGATACTTTAATTATGAGGAAACCACTAGGGATATAATGTTTAACTTATAGTTAACTTTTTCTCCTCTTTCTTTTATCTCCTATCAATCATAATGATAACATATTAAGAATAAAAAATAAACTACATCTGTTAAAACAAATCGGATAACACGCGATTAACCATATTAAAACTAAAACGTACAATTGATTGATGGATTTATTTAAAATTTTTATCATAATAAATTTGAAAGAATGCCCCTAAGCGTTCATTGATAATTTAATTATATTTATGCTTTGTGTGAATTTGTCCAAAAGTGCGAAACCTTGGAAAGTAGAGCTAAACTCCCCCTTTTTCTTCTCCAAAACATGGCGACTTTTACACCTGAGGAAAGTCGATTGTTACATCGACCGAGATCTTGAATATAACGTTCTAGATCAGAATAATTTTCCGAGTAATTTAAATAATACAAACGTGTTCTTAGATAAACAAAAAATCTTACATCATTCGAAACGTTTATGCAGATTAATGGAGTTCAAAATAAACCAGAATAAAAGTAATAGTAATAATAATCTATGGATTTTTAGGATTAATTTTCTCCCCGACCCCCAAGAACGTTTGCCAGTCGAATCAATAAACAGCCGAACTAAACTATGTGTTAGTGCTACTGAAAGTTCATAATGCAATATAAATTTTCCTTCAGAAAAATAAATGTGAATTATAAACTTGATACAATAAGATTCAAATAGGTTAACATAATCCATAATTTGTTAATGAGATGATGTTTCAGGTTTAAGAACTGAGTACGAGGGGAACTATTTTTTCTTTTTAAATTATTACGAATATAAAATCCTGTTTTATATGGCGTTTCATCTCCTCCCAGTTCATCTTCTTCATAGCATGTCAAGCCTCCCCTACTAACTACACAACTTTAAATGTGCCCCGCGTTCGTCTTTAACCCAAGTTAAATGCCCAACTGCTCTCGCAAATAAAGAGTTATACGGAATTACGGAATTCACAAATAAACGAGGTAATATTGAAATACAACAGTCGTAGCCGTGCTAGTAGAAGCATAGGACGTAGTATTCTAATTTTGTTTACGTGATACTTCTAATGCAATAATAGCAACAAAAATCCAGCTTCAGAAAGCTTATAAAATCGTTTTAGAAAGAAAAACGTAAAAATAATGAAAATCCAATGATGAATGCAGGGAAAGCTACCACAAGTTTTCTCAAAGAGCAATCTTTGGTGATGGTTTGTGGAGTAAATAATTAAATAAATAATAATAATAATAATAATAATAATAATAATAATAATAATAATAATTAGTAGTAGTAGTAGTAGTAGTAGTAGTAGTATATTATATAATATCACTCACAGGATCCCAGATTTTATAGTTGTAAATAAAAAGACCAATGAATCCCAAATTATTGATGTGGCTTGTCCGAAGCTTAGCAGGCATGGGAATGAGAAACTACAGAACTATCAAAGCTAGGATTGGAAAACGAAATGCATAAAATGATACATGAATATGGAAATAAACTAATTCATTCAAGCAGAAAAGCCAGGCATGATAATAGTAAAAAAGAGGAAAAGAAAATGTCAAATCGTACATTTCGACATCTCAACAGATTACAGTGTGTAGCTGATGGAAACAGAAAAATGTGAAAGTGTATTTAATTCTAAGGGAGTTTAAGCGACTAGAGTTGACGAGATATAACCTAATGCACATACTTATAGGAGCTCTATGAACGGGTTATAACACGTTGAAAGAAGACTATGACAGTTTGGAATCATAAGGTGAATTGATAGAATATAACAGGTGGAAACGGTTGAAATATTAAGAAAGAAGCCAAAATGTAGAAATAAACCCACATAGCTTGATAGCATCGGCCAATCGCATGCAATTGAAGTAAAATAGAACTTTCTAAGCATAAGGAAGAATATCGATGTAACATACTCAGACACTAGAGAAGTAAGTCTTTTAGGAAACATAAGTTAATCACTTCCTTTGATAAAGAAAATACAATTACTACAATCGTTTAGATACAAAGGTTTTTATTATTCTGAGATGATGAAAAACGTGAGGGCAAATGGCACCATCTGTCTTTGACTGTTAATAGATATGGAATGTACTAAAATCTTATGATGTAACATAGCGGGGACGGCTATAGGCCGATACTGAGTCGTGAGTGAAATGGCATCAGGATAAAAGAAAAACAGTCTATAAGGAGAGAGCACATTTAGAGGAGTCGATTACGTTAGAGCCGTGGATGACGTTTAGGAGCACGTTCGAGAAACTGATTACGTTACATATGTGGATTATGATCAAGAAGACGACCACGTAAGAGACGTGGATGATGTTCGAGAGGACGTTCGAGAAAACGGTCACGTGAGATTCAAAGCCCTAACGACAAGTCACGCGTGGCCAGAGAATGAGGAAATAAATGTCCTTGTACAACAACAGCAACAAAAACAGCGAGTTGAAGTTCTTTCCTATTTCTTGTCTATTTTTCGACTGAGGTTACAACGTGTTGGGTAACATTACAGTGAGAGACTGGGACTAGAGCCAATGAAATTCAGAAAATACCATCGACCGTTATCAGCGACAGGACGATGGCACATGGCTGGTGAGAGAGCATGATCCAATAGTAATAAACAGAAATGGAGAGGTATGAAAATGTAGGGATATTGGTTAAGCATATAAAGAATTCAAGCACATTTAATCGGCCGGACATCATGGTTAAAGTGTAATAAGTGATGGTTATCATTATAGCGTATGAATTCGAAGATTCTATATTAGACATTAGTTTCCCCAGTATTTTTCTAGTCAGAATTCTTTCTATAAAGATATTGGCTACATAGGGAAGAAATCACGTGAAATCTACCAATATTCTGAGTAAAAATGAGCTTTATGGAACGAACTTGATTCGAACTTGAAACACCCAGGTTGCCAGTTCGTGTTGTTTACTACTTAATTATCTTCACCTGCCAAAAAGCCGTTATGCAAAACATGTAAATGTTGCTAGGTTCGTTGAGTTGTTAGTATTATAATTCTAGAATGCAAGTGGAAAAATACACGGGTGCGTGTGTCTCTACTTAAATATTTCAAGCATTTCACCCACATTATTAAAAGGTAAAGTTTATTCCATTATTTCTGTGTAGATTTGCTTTTTGTCCTGTAGAGTCTGATTGAAGCAGCTTGCATCTATTAGTTAAGTAGTTCTGTATTTCTCATTATGACCAATACATTACCTTACTTATCCAGTTAGCTTAACTAATCTAAGTCGTGACTTGTTATGTGACAGATGTATGAAGTTTGCGCCGCGATCTCTGTCAACGACGGACTTGTCGAGTATAGGCCTCCAATTTAACATGTTCCCTTAAAATAAATTAATGCTATTTTTATTTACAAAACTATATTTGTTCGCTATTTTATGCAAGCGTTAAATTTAAACAAACGATATCTTGTTGACGTTTCTACTCTTGCTGAGATTAGAATGTTGTTAATTCAAAACAGATACTACAAATGGCTCCATTTTTCGTCGAAAATTAATGTTACACAATAGAAACCATAGCATAACGGTGGACAACCCCCATCAACAAACGGTCCCTGTCATCAACGCCGATAAAACTCTGCCCGTATTGACGCCAAGAAGATCCCAGCAGCAGATATAACTGAGCTTAAACTCCTTAGTCTGTGTCTAACGTTTCATCGTGTTTAACACCCGGAAGCTGGTTGACTGCACTTTGAACAGAGAAAAATTGCACGTATCAAAGCTAGGATTAGAAAACGAAATGCATAAAATTTTACATGAATATTCAAATAAACTAATTCATTCAAGCAGAAATGCTGGACATGATAATAGTAAAAAAAAGAAGGAAAACAAAGGGTCAAATTGTCGACTTCAAACAACCATCACAGATAATTCTTCTTGGCAAACGATCGTGTTACAGGAGTACCAATCATCAGATTAGTGTGTTTGCAATCTTTCAACCAACTTCTACTTTTCCATTCTGCTTAATAACAAGCGCGGGGGGGGGGTAGGCGTCTTTGCCTGGTCGTAAAATACACTTAAATATGATATTTTAATTTTTCCATATTTGGTATATATTATTATAGAGTCGTGATTTCAAAAGAAAAAAAAACATATTTAGGCGCCACCAGATCTAATCGAAACTGAAACTGCAACATTAGAAGCTAATGACGTTACCACTGAACCAACGTCAAACGCACACAAATCGATTAAAAATAAAAAAAAATAAACTAAGATGAATGTATTAAATGTTTAACGATTTTTAAAAAAAATTTGACATATTTTTGATTGTTAAAAAACAATTTAAACCGGCTAAATACCCATAAAAGAACGGCCCGTAAGAATCCAATCAATTGAGGCCCCTAGCGGCTTTTAGTTTATGATGATCTAGAATTTTAAAATATGGAGACAGACAGACAGACATCTATCCTTCTATATATAAGATAAAGTTTCATGCATTGGATCCAACAGTGAGCGTTTTCATACTGACATAAACATTTCTGCAGATTTCAATATGGTTTTCCAAAATTTACAGGCGTACTATCAGAATATAATGATCCTAACGCAGAAATATCAAGACTGCGACAAGCGAAAGCATTCATAATTCCATTGATAGTGAAGTCATTGTTTTTGTTGTTTTGTTTATTTTTTTGTTTGTTTTTTGTTTTTTGCGAAAAGCTTAAATAATTTAATTACCAGTAGATCTGACATTTCCTGATGTAAATTATCCAACGTCTTCTTAGATTAAAAGCTTACATCTTTCAAAGCTTTTCATGCATAATATTGCAGTTCTGAATTTTTAGATGCGCTATGGATGTTTGTATTATTTTGATTAATTGTACAATTGTTCTAATTGTGAGTATTATCTACACAAAGTACTAGTTGATGTGAAAAAAATCGTTATGTTTTGTCAGAAAGAAATGGATAGCTCTTCCTTCTAAGTTTTTTTTTAATTTTTGTTCCAATAGGACTGGTTGGTTGTTTCTGTTTTACGGCATGTCAACCCTTTTCAGGTTATTTAATGCAGAATCCAGTGATTTTGAAGAAAAAGTTTTAATACAATATTTTTTTTTCAATTCGGTTTCTATTTAACCCATAGTTGGCAGCCTAACAGGTACTACCACTCCGGGTCAGAGTTGATCTGGGAGCAATGGCAATCATGGGGTGACTCCACACTCCCAAAAGCCCACAAGCTGAGGCCTCACCATCGGATATAGTTTAAGGTCATATCCAGGACCGTTCCAATAGGAAGTAAGAATTATAAAGATACTTTAATTATGAGGAAACCACTAGGGATATAATGTTTAACTTATAGTTAACTTTTTCTCCTCTTTCTTTTATCTCCTATCAATCATAATGATAACATATTAAGAATAAAAAATAAACTACATCTGTTAAAACAAATCGGATAACACGCGATTAACCATATTAAAACTAAAACGTACAATTGATTGATGGATTTATTTAAAATTTTTATCATAATAAATTTGAAAGAATGCCCCTAAGCGTTCATTGATAATTTAATTATATTTATGCTTTGTGTGAATTTGTCCAAAAGTGCGAAACCTTGGAAAGTAGAGCTAAACTCCCCCTTTTTCTTCTCCAAAACATGGCGACTTTTACACCTGAGGAAAGTCGATTGTTACATCGACCGAGATCTTGAATATAACGTTCTAGATCAGAATAATTTTCCGAGTAATTTAAATAATACAAACGTGTTCTTAGATAAACAAAAAATCTTACATCATTCGAAACGTTTATGCAGATTAATGGAGTTCAAAATAAACCAGAATAAAAGTAATAGTAATAATAATCTATGGATTTTTAGGATTAATTTTCTCCCCGACCCCCAAGAACGTTTGCCAGTCGAATCAATAAACAGCCGAACTAAACTACGTGTTAGTGCTACTGAAAGTTCATAATGCAATATAAATTTTCCTTCAGAAAAATAAATGTGAATTATAAACTTGATACAATAGGATTCCAATAGGTTAACATAATCCATAATTTGTTAATGAGATGATGTTTCAGGTTTAAGAACTGAGTACGAGGGGAACTATTTTTTCTTTTTAAATTATTACGAATATAAAATCCTGTTTTATATGGCGTTTCATCTCCTCCCAGTTCATCTTCTTCATAGCATGTCAAGCCTCCCCTACTAACTACACAACTTTAAATGTGCCCCGCGTTCGTCTTTAACCCAAGTTAAATGCCCAACTGCTCTCGCAAATAAAGAGTTATACGGAATTACGGAATTCACAAATAAACGAGGTAATATTGAAATACAACAGTCGTAGCCGTGCTAGTAGAAGCATAGGACGTAGTATTCTAATTTTGTTTACGTGATACTTCTAATGCAATAATAGCAACAAAAATCCAGCTTCAGAAAGCTTATAAAATCGTTTTAGAAAGAAAAACGTAAAAATAATGAAAATCCAATGATGAATGCAGGGAAAGCTACCACAAGTTTTCTCAAAGAGCAATCTTTGGTGATGGTTTGTGGAGTAAATAATTAAATAAATAATAATAATAATAATAATAATAATAATAATAATAATTAGTAGTAGTAGTAGTAGTAGTATATTATATGATATCACTCACAGGATCCCAGATTTTATAGTTGTAAATAAAAAGACCAATGAATCCCAAATTATTGATGTGGCTTGTCCGAAGCTTAGCAGGCATGGGAATGAGAAACTACAGAACTATCAGAAATTCATGGTGGAAATTGTAAATTGTGGAACAAGATAACTTCTATCGTGACAATCACCACATGTGCGCTTGGTTCAATTCCAGATGATCTTGAGAAACAGGTGAACACCTTGAGAATCAAGTACATCATCACCGTACATTAAAAGTCTGTTCTTATTGGCACAGTAAACATTCTACGCCATGCGTTTCTATATGAATGACTCTTTGATCTGCTTACTAACTTTGGTATAAAAACCTGCTTCGAATGAAAGATTAACCGGCGTAGAGCATCACTGCACTGTGAAATTGACGAATATTATTGTTTGTACATTGCTTTTGCTTTCAAAATTCTTAATTTGTATTTATTTAAACTCAAAAGGTGCATTCATAGCCAGCCGTTCGGATTGCATATTTAACCCTACTCGCTCTCTAACGTAGAGTTCAAATCTGTTACGATATATATTGACATGTCTGGGTTTAGAAAAACATCCATATGGAATTATGCAAACGACTGCACTTTGAGCAGAGACAAGTTGAGCATATCAAAGCTAGGATTGGAAAACGAAATGCATAAAATGCTACATGAATATGGAAATAAACTAATTCATTCAAGCAGAAAATCCAGGCATGATAATAGTAAAAAAGAGGAAAAGAAAATGTCAAATCGTACATTTCGACATCTCAACAGATTACAGTGTGTAGCTGATGGAAACAGAAAAATGTGAAAGTGTATTTAATTGTTAGGGAGTTTAAGCGACTAGAGTTGACGAGATATAACCTAATGCACATACTTATAGGAGCTCTATGAACGGGTTATAACACGTTGAAAGAAGACTATGACAGTTTGGAATCATAAGGTGAATTGATAGAATATAACAGGTGGAAACGGTTGAAATATTAAGAAAGAAGCCAAAATGTAGAAATAAACCCACATAGCTTGATAGCATCGGCCAATCGCATGCAATTGAAGTAAAATAGAACTTTCTAAGCATAAGGAAGAATATCGATGTAACATACTCAGACACTAGAGAAGTAAGTTTTTTAGGAAACATAAGTTAATCACTTCCTTAGATAAAGAACATACAATTACTACAATCGTTTAGATACAAAGGTTTTTATTATTCTGAGATGATGCAAAACGTGAGGGCAAATGGCACCATCTGTCTTTGACTGTTAATAGATATGGAATGTACTAAAATCTTATGATGTAACATAGCGGGGACGGCTATAGGCCGATACTGAGTCGTGAGTGAAATGGCATCAGGATAAAAGAAAAAAGTCTATAAGGAGAGAGCACATTTAGAGGAGTCGATTACGTTAGAGCCGTGGATGACGTTTAGGAGTACGTTCGAGAAACTGATTGCGTTACATATGTGGATTATGATCAAGAAGACGACCACGTAAGAGACGTGGATGACGTTCGAGAGGATGTTTGAGAAAATGGTCACGTGAGATTCAAAGCCCTAACGACAAGTCACGCGTGGCCAGAGAATGAGGAAATAAATGTCCTTGTACAACAACAGCAACAAAAACAGCGAGTTGAAGTTCTTTCCTATTTCTTGTCTATTTTTCGACTGAGGTTACAACGTGTTGGGTAACATTACAGTGAGAGACTGGGACTAGAGCCAATGAAATTCAGAAAATACCATCGACCGTTATCAGCGACAGGACGATGGCACATGGCTGGTGAGAGAGCATGATCCAATAGTAATAAACAGAAATGGAGAGGTATGAAAATGTAGGGATATTGGTTAAGCATATAAAGAATTCAAGCACATTTAATCGGCCGGACATCATGGTTAAAGTGTAATAAGTGATGGTTATCATTATAGCGTATGAATTCGAAGATTCTATATTAGACATTAGTTTCCCCAGTATTTTTCTAGTCAGAATTCTTTCTATAAAGATATTGGCTACATAGGGAAGAAATCACGTGAAATCTACCAATATTCTGAGTAAAAATGAGCTTTATGGAACGAACTTGATTCGAACTTGAAACACCCAGGTTGCCAGTCCGTGTGGTTTACTACTTAATTATCTTCACCTGCCAAAAAGCCGTTATGCAAAACATGTAAATGTTGCTAGGTTCGTTGAGTTGTTAGTATTATAATTCTAGAATGCAAGTGGAAAAATACACGGGTGCGTGTGTCTCTACTTTAATATTTAAAGCATTTCACCCACATTATTAAAAGGTAAAGTTTATTCCATTATTTCTGTGTAGATTTGCTTTTTGTCCTGTAGAGTCTGATTGAAGCAGCTTGCATCTATTAGTTAAGTAGTTCTGTATTTCTCATTATGACCAATACATTACCTTACTTATCCAGTTAGCTTAACTAATCTAAGTCGTGACTTGTTATGTGACAGATGTATGAAGTTTGCGCCGCGATCTCTGTCAACGACGGACTTGTCGAGTATAGGCCTCCAATTTAACATGTTCCCTTAAAATAAATTAATGCTATTTTTATTTACAAAACTATATTTGTTCGCTATTTTATGCAAGCGTTAAATTTAAACAAACGATATCTTGTTGACGTTTCTACTCTTGCTGAGATTAGAATGTTGTTAATTCAAAACAGATACTACAAATGGCTCCATTTTTCGTCGAAAATTAATGTTACACAATAGAAACCATAGCATAACGGTGGACAACCCCCATCAACAAACGGTCCCTGTCATCAACGCCGATAAAACTCTGCCCGTATTGACGCCAAGAAGATCCCAGCAGCAGATATAACTGAGCTTAAACTCCTTAGTCTGTGTCTAACGTTTCATCGTGTTTAACACCCGGAAGCTGGTTGACTGCACTTTGAACAGAGAAAAATTGCACGTATCAAAGCTAGGATTAGAAAACGAAATGCATAAAATTTTACATGAAAATGCAAATAAACTAATTCATTCAAGCAGAAATGCTGGACATGATAATAGTAAAAAAAAAGGAAAACAAAGGGTCAAATTGTCGACTTCAAACAACCATCACAGAGAATTCTTCTTGGCAAACGATCGTGTTACAGGAGTACCAATCATCAGATTAGTGTGTTTGCAATCTTTCAACCAACTTCTACTTTTCCATTCTGCTTAATAACAAGTGCGGGGGTAGGGGGTAGGCGTCTTTGTCTGGTCGTAAAATACACTTAAATATGATATTTTAATTTTTCCATATTTGGTATATATTATTATAGAGTCGTGATTTCAAAAGAAAAAAAAACATATTTAGGCGCCACCAGATCTAATCGAAACTGAAACTGCAACATTAGAAGCTAATGACGTTACCACTGTACCAACGTCAAACGCACACAAATCGATTAAAAATAAAAAAAGTAAACTAAGATGAATGTATTAAATGTTTAACGATTTTTTAAAAAAATTTGACATATTTTTTATTGTTAAAAAACAATTTTAACCGGCTAAATACCCATAAAAGAACGGCCCGTAAGAATCCAATCAATTGAGGCCCCTAGCGGCTTTTAGTTTATGATGATCTAGAATTTTAAAATATGGAGACAAACAGACAGACATCTAGCCTTCTATATATAAGATAAGGTTTCATGCATCGGATCCAACAGTGAGCGTTTTCATACTGATATAAACATTTCTGCAGATTTCAATATGGTTTTCCAAAATTTACAGGCGTACTATCAGAATATAATGATCCTAACGCAGAAATATCAAGACTGCGACAAGCGAAAGCATTCATAATTCCATTGATAGTGAAGTCATTGTTTTTGTTGTTTTGTTTTTTTTTGTTTTTTGTTTTTTGGGGTTTTTTTGCGAAAAGCTTAAATAATTTAATTACCAGTAGATCTGACATTTCCTGATGTAAATTATCCAACGTCTTCTTAGATTAAAAGCTTACATCTTTCAAAGCTTTTCATGCATAATATTGCAGTTCTGAATTTTTAGATGCGCTATGGATGTTTGTATTATTTTGATTAATTGTACAATTGTTCTAATTGTGAGTATTATCTACACAAAGTACTAGTTGATGTGAAAAAATCGTTATGTTTTGTCAGAAAGAAATGGATAGCTCTGCCTTCTGAGTTTTTTTATAATTTTTGTTCCAATAGGACTGGTTGGTTGTTTCTGTTTTACGGCATGTCAACCCTTTTCAGGTTATTTAATGCAGAATCCAGTGATTTTGAAGAAAAAGTTTTAATACAATATTTTTTTTTCAATTCGGTTTCTATTTAACCCATAGTTGGCAGCCTAACAGGTACTACCACTCCGGGTCAGAGTTGATCTGGGAGCAATGGCAATCATGGGGTGACTCCACACTCCCAAAAGCCCACAAGCTGAGGCCTCACCATCGGATATAGTTTAAGGTCATATCCAGGACCGTTCCAATAGGAAGTAAGAATTATAAAGATACTTTAATTATGAGGAAACCACTAGGGATATAATGTTTAACTTATAGTTAACTTTTTCTCCTCTTTCTTTTATCTCCTATCAATCATAGTGATAACATATTAAGAATAAAAAATAAACTACATCTGTTAAAACAAATCGGATAACACGCGATTAACCATATTAAAACTAAAACGTACAATTGATTGATGGATTTATTTAAAATTTTTATCATAATAAATTTGAAAGAATGCCCCTAAGCGTTCATTGATAATTTAATTATATTTATGCTTTGTGTGAATTTGTCCAAAAGTGCGAAACCTTGGAAAGTAGAGCTAAACTCCCCCTTTTTCTTCTCCAAAACATGGCGACTTTTACACCTGAGGAAAGTCGATTGTTACATCGACCGAAATCTTGAATATAACGTTCCAGATGAGAATAATTTTCCGATTAATTTAAATAATACAAACATGTTCTTAGATAAACAAAATATCTTACATCATTCGAAACGTTTATGCAGATTAATGGAGTTCAAAATAAACCAGAATAAAAGTAATAGTAATAATAATCTATGGATTTTTAGGATTAATTTTCTCCCCGCCCCCCAAAAACGTTTGCCAGTCGAATCAATAAACAGCCGAACTAAAATATGTGTTAGTGCTACTGAAAGTTCATAATGCAATATAAATCTTCCTTCAGAAAAATAAATGTGAATTATAAACTTGATACAATAAGATTCCAATAGGTTAACATAATCCATAATTTGTTAATGAGATGATGTTTCATGTTTAAGAACTGACTACGAAGGGAACTATTTCTTTCTTTTTAAATTATTACGAATATAAAATCCTGTTTTATATAGCGTTTCATCTCCTCCCAGTTCATCTTCATAGCATGTCAAGCCTCCCCTACTAACTACACAACATTAAATGTGCCCCGCGTACGTCTTTAACCCAAGTTAAATGCCCAACTGCTCTTGCAAATAAAGAGTTATACGGAATTACGGAATTCACAAATAAACGAGGTAATATTGGAATACAATAATCGTAGCCGTGCTAGTAGAAGCAGAGGACGTAGTATTCTAATTTTGTTTACGTGATACTTTTAATGCAATAATAGCAACAAAAATCCGGCTTCAGAAAGCTTATAAAATCGTTTTAGAAAGAAAAACGTAAAAATAATGAAAATCCAATGATGAATGCAGGGAAAGCTATAAAATGACTTCCAATGACAACTTGGATGTCTATCATTTTCTTTTTTATTGAAGGGAAACTTGAAAATAAATTTTTAGCCGAAAGTTAGTATTTCTAGATGGATAAAACACGAAATTTGTGAACGCACACACACACACACACACACACACACACACACACATATATATATATATATATATATATATATATATATATATATATATATATATACACACACAAACATATATATATATATATACTGCGTATAAAATTATTAACGAGTTTACATTTTTTTTAATATTTAAAGAAGGAGTGAATAAAAATCCACGAAACTTTGAGAAAGTACTTACAATACTATTCAGCTACTCCAGTCAGAAAATAAAAGTATTTACAGCAGTATTAGCCAAACTATGACAGAAGATAGTAATATCTGTTGATTTCAGTATGTCAAGTTATTAACTAGGTTGAGGAAAAACACAATATTCCCATAACTTTTTTATTGAAATAATTTTCAAACATTAAACGAACCCGGAAAAACGCTTAGAACACAATAACTACACAGCAATTTCTACGTTGACATAATTAGTAGGGGATATGCGATCCTTTTTTATGAATGAATTGTAAAAGACGTTGGTCCACAGAATTAGTCAAATTTGTAATTTCGTCAACAGTTATTCCTCATAATATCTCTTGGAGAGCATCTCACAACTCATCTTCGCTCTTAAATTGGCGTCCACTTGCATAGAGGCATCGCTTCATGATACTCAAAAGTTTCTCAATTGGGTTCAAATCTGGTGAATTCGCAGGCCACTCAATCTTCCATCGCCAGAGAACGCCAGTTGTTGCAAATACTCTTTGCTTTTGTTTGCTGCATGCGAGGGAGCATTATCCTGCATAAAAATAATGGTTCTACTGAACGTCAACCTTTGCTTCTTCAGCCATAGTTCAAAGTGCTCCTTCAGAAAAGCTATGCAAGCATTTGACATAATTTTACGCCTTCTGGGACTCTCCTTGGGCCAGCTAAAGTACCCCCGATAATCCCAGCCCAAATAATTATCCCACAACCACCTTGTTGGCGCATAAACGCTTATGACGATGTCGTCCATCTAGGACCCATCTCGTGCTCCAGCCATCTGGGCCATCAAGAGTCACACGCACTTCATCCGTGAACAAAACTTTGGAAAATCCATTTTCATGTTGTCCTCTGTTCATGTCAATCGGTTTTGTATGATGTTGCTTTAATGGAGGCTTTGTCACAGGCTTAACAAACTTTGCCACTTCTTTTAGAAGGCGACATCGAGTACTTTTTGAGACATTTTTCAATCCGGTTTGGTCAAAGACTTGTCTGCCTAGGATTCTTACCAACTTCACGTTTAATTTGGAGTAGAGAACGGCGTGAAACAACTCTAGATTTACCTTTATCAGCTCTCTTACATACGTAGGGTCCTTGACAGAGTTCTTAACAATTTAATGGTATCTTCCAATCATTTTCGATATTTCGAGGATAGTTTTACCTTTTGCTAGCTGTTCTGTAATAGTACTCTTTTCAGAACTACTCAAACCACCTTTACGACCCATATTATTTACGTAACAAACTGCCTTGTTAATAATTTAAGACACCTCAAATACAGTGGATTCAGCAATTACGATAACAAGTTGTTTACATTGCGCGGAACAGTACGAAAATTTCACAGTATGCGGAGTCACCGTTTCCGAAACTTTTGATACGAAACTACCGGTAAGTTTCTGAAACTAGTAAAAAAATGTTATCTCGTTAATAATTTGAAACGCAGTGTCTATGCATATATATATATGTGTGTGTGTGTGTGTGTGTGTGTGTGTGTGTGTGTGTGTGTGTGTGTGTGTTTTGAAAAAATATATGACAATTAAGCAACATAGAAATGTCCGCGTTTTATTAAGGCTATTATTGGAAAGAAACGAGAAATATTCATCCGTTTTGTAAGTTGTCATGACTTTTCGTTGACCCGAATATATGCGTATCTGTTGGAACGATGGAAAGGGATCTCAGTGATGCAAAAGATTAATAACTTTCGTACCATATTAGGGGTAATTATAAGTGTGGGGAGAGTAGGAATATTATATATATATTATTAAATATTATATCGATATATTCATGAACAGGAATGCTTGTAAAAATTCTTTTAACGTCAAGTGAAGCTGGAAATTCACTGTTGGGTTTTACAAATTAAAGTACGTATATTAGCTGATAAAAATAATTAACTCTATAACTAGGGAGTAAATACGGAGTAACAAGTTTATGGAGTGGTTTTCCAGATTGTCATACATTTTCGCAAATTTCTTCTTGCTTTCCTTTATAGTATATATACTTTTTAAATAATTGACCCCCTCACTATGGACCATCTTTAGTTAATTCACACATGAAAACGCTTCCGTGTAAGAAAGGCGAAACGTAGAGTATTTAAGTTTTCCTCCTCAATTTTAAATCATACCGTTTAATTTTTATACTTTTTCTCATTCATATATATATATATATATATATATATATATATATATATATATATATATATATATATGTACTGTACTTTAGGGTAATTGCTCCAAATCTGGGGATACTTGCGCCCACTAAAAAGAATGCTCTTTATATGAGTGGTTGCCAAAAATCACTTTTAGATAGTTGGCGCAATTACCCCGGACTTGGCGCAATTACCTCATATATATATATATATATATATATATATATATATATATATATATATATATATATATATATATATATATATATATCTGTTGCTGGTAAGATTCTAGCATGTAATCTTAAACAGACTCAATGGTTAAATCTGTAAAACTGTGCTCCCAGAAACCCAGTGTGGTTTTAAGGTAGGAAGAGGTACTGTGGACATGATTCTTAACTACAGAAAAAGCGAGGGGGCAGAATAAGAACTTGTTTGTTACATTCGTTGATCCCACAAAGGCATGTGATTGTTTCTTTTCCATAGGGAATCATGGCGACAGTGCTATCGGGCTATGAACAAAGTGAACCATTGAAGTGTCAAAGCAACTAAGCAAGGATGTGTACTTGCCCCGATCGTATTTGAAGGCGAAACTCAAGTTTGTTAGCTGTGAAGTTGCCTGACTGTGGAAAAAATTGTTTGTATATATGCATTCATTTTTTGCAGGACTGTTATTCTCATCTCAACAGGCGCTGTTGTTTTACCACCTTTTAGCTAACTCTTTTTCTGGTGTTCTTCAGGTAAGTAACCGCGACGTGATGGGGATGCTGAGCCTTGTAACTGCATCTTCAGTAATTACTGCTTTCCATAGTTGTTGTAGTCTCACCACGTTGTGATCAACTGGCTGAGTAGGATTAAAATCGGTATCCTCTGGAACCGTAGAAATCAGCGCGTCTGCGCCATGAGCCCTGAAAATAAGTCTTATAAATCCAAGTTCATGATCGTATCTTGTCATCCATTGTCGGTACCGTACCGAATAGTATTATATAGTATTTTTTTTTAGTCTTAAGAGTAATAAAATAATATATATATATATATAATTTAAAGGAGATTAGAATAATAGTCTAAAGAGCTAAGTGTATTTTAATGTAACAGTGAAATTACTAGTTTAATTAAAATACAGGAAATGCTCGTTGTAATTTAGATATATAATAAGCTCGATAGTTAAATGTCCTAGAGCTAATTCAATATTAAGTAAAGTGATTTTCAATTTAAAAATTAAAAAAAAACTGATTTTTAATTTAATTAAAATTTGATTTTTAAATTTTTAAATTTTTTTTAAAATTTTTAAATTGAAAATCACTTTACTTAATATATATATATATATATATATATATATATATATATATATATATATATATAAACGCTTACTATTACTTACATTTCACAGTCGAAAATATGATATTTCAAAAAAAAAGCTCAAAGACAAAATGTTAATTCAAATGTTAAAATGACACTTTAACAAAATAGTTTATCAAAAAAAAAAATCCTTACATACTAAATACAATGCGATACCAATATGACGTGTGATAGAGAAACGAAGCGGGCGGCTGATTGACGGACAAAGGCTTTCAGAAAAATATGAGGGCGCATCTGCCTAGAAAATCAAGTTATATTCCACAGGAATACAGAACAGCTGTTGGCTGCCACGAGGCAAAAGGCCTGTAATCATTGACAGAATTCCCAAGATCTGTACGCTATAATTTGGGGGGAAAAAACCCTTTCTGCTTTTCGGATGAACGGAATATCAAAAGAAAGGTGGTAATTGTTGAGAAATGCGTGACGAGCGTTTTTCATCACAAATTCATGATCCACACTCCGCTTAGATTGTTTGATATTATATATATATATATATATATATATATATATATATATATTCATGATCAGTACTTATATTGTTCCTGAAATAAGGAAGGATGTATATATAAATATATATATATATGTTTGTTATATAAATATATATATACATATATGTTTGTGGATATATATATAAATATATATATATATATATATGTTTGTGTGTGCATATATATGTGTGTGTATATATATATATATATATATATATATATGTATGTATGTATATACATATACACTCACGAGCGTTTTTCATCATAAATTCATGATCCACGCTCCGCTTAGATTGTTTGATATATATATGTTTGTGTATGCGTGTGTATGCATATATATGTGTGTATATATATGTATATACATATATATACAGGGTGGTCAACAAGTCAGGTAACATTTTAAAGAAAAACGATATTAGCAATACACGTATATTTAAGTACCATACATTGAAATATAAAATGAAACAAACATGAAATATGTTTATTTTGTTAATTGTCGTCCATTTCTCTCTATCAATCGCTGGAAGCGATTAACCACTGATTGTGTAACACGTGTAATTACCTGACTTTTTGACCACCCTGTGTATATATATATATATATATATATATATATATATATATATATATATATTCATGATCAATACTTATATTGTTCCTGATATAAAGAAGGATATATATATATATATATATGTTTGTGTATGCGTGTGTGTTCATATATATGTGTGTGTATATATATATATATATATATATATTCATGCTCCACTAAGTGTTTACATTTGGTGAAATAAAAAAAGAAGATATATACTAGGTATGTGTGTGCACCTATATAGATATCTATAATATAAAGTTGAATGTCTGTGTGTGTGTGTTTGCGTGTGTGTGTGTGTGTGTGTGTGTGTGTGTGTGTGTGTGTGTCTGGGCACAGATATATTTGACTATTATAGAAAACTGTATATATTGATAAAAGATGTATCGAGAAACAGGAATGGATATGTTTTATCTGACATAATGATGATTCATTTAAATTGTGGGGTCTGCATACGCGCCTAGCCCACAAAGTATGGAAATAAAAAAATTAAAAATTAAAAAAAAAACGTTTACAAGTGTTTTTGATATAGATGTACATAATAATACTTTGATAAGTATGTTTTAACTTAAATAGGGATGGTATAATAAAATTGTGGGGTCTGCGTTCGCGCCTGGCCTCCATAAAACGGAAATAGGCACGAATTTTAATAAAGACTTTTCATATTTATCTGCGTAAGTATACTTTGATAATTATGTTTCAGTTTGAAGAAATATGTTATAATAAAATTATGGGGTGTTAGTTCGCGTCTGACCTCAATAGAATGGAAATATGTCACAAAGTTTAACAAGGTTTTTTAATATAGATCCACAGAATATTGTGATAAGTGTTTCAGTGTGAACAGGTATGGTATAATAAATTATGGGGTTTATCTATTTTATTTTTACTTTCATCGTATTTTGCTTTGGTTTTGATACCCCCAAATTCGAAGCTATCTCTTTACAACCCTTCCTTTTCATAACCTTTCATACTTTCATAAATCAGAGTCCATTTTTTGTATGTTGTTTTTGAACCCAATCAACGATGGGTACTTTTGCTAGTATACATATATATATATATATATATATATATATATATATATACATATATGTGTGTGTGTGTGTATGCATGTATGCATATACGTATGTATGAATGTGAATATGTGTATGTATTTATGTGTGTATATCAGTTGATCCAAAGTCTGGAGGGCCCTTCAAACACGTGAACATGTCGATTGCAACAATGTCAAACCTACATGCACTTCTCTTTGAATTTCTTCCGAAACAACAATATTCTCCAGATATGCCCCTAGCGGTTACTGACTGTTTACAAATCTCAAAATGAAAGGGAAGGGATTTGGCTCTAAAGAAAAATTGCGGACACTCGCTCTTATTTTCATATCAAAAGCAAATCGATCTACAACAAATCGATCGAATTGTTAGAGATGCGTTACAATCAGAATTAAACAATATGTTGATTTATAAAACTGAATTTTTCATAAAATGTTTTTGGATACACACGAGATTTATTGTGTGATTTAACTTTTTAATACTTATTTTAGTCAGTTTAGCCCAATGCCGAGATACTATTGTTTATTTTTGGCACTATTAAATTTTAACATAAAGTTAAGCTTAGTTAAGTTAAGGATAATCTGTCCTGAATTACGAGAAAATTCATAAAAATATTGTTGATTCTATAATCTTCAGTGTTAATTTTACGTTTTCGTTAATGTGTTTTTACAAAGTTTTCTTGGATATTATTTTTATAATGTTTTCTTGAATGTTATTTTCAAACGTTTTCCTGAATGTTATTTTTACAACGTATTTTTGTAATACTATATTTACAATGTTTTTGGAAAGTTATTTGTACAACGTATTTTTGTGATACTATATTTACGTTTTTTGGAATGCTATTTTTACAACTTTTCTAATGTTATTTTTTACATTTTCTTAGATGCTATTGTTTACAACGTTTTTTTAATGTTATTTTAACGTTTTTTTTACACTGTTATTTTAAAAAACGTTTTCTTGAATTTTATTTTTACAACGTTTTTGTGACTATTCGTAATGTTTGCATTCTGTTACTAATTTGGGTTTCATTTTTTCAACGTTTTCGTCGATATAACATTTGACTTTCTTTAAGTGTATCTTGTCGAATTAGAAAATGTTTCTGTCAACTCGAAAATCTGCACGGAATTTCGAACGGAATACTGTATTTTATTCACGGAGACCGCATGCTTTCGTTCCTTCAGCCATACCTGGACAGCAGTTTTAATTAATTCCCAATTAGCTTGTCAGTGTCATCTCCACTGCAAAATGACACTTGAACTCCAAGAAGGGTGTAACTTTACAAATGAATTTATCAATTACTTTATCCACTACGCCAATTGCGATTTTAAATTCAGATAATATGGTTACATGGAAAATTGCTGTCCCCTTTCCATGTAAATAAGAAGAATGTTAGATAAGTAAAAATAAGATTAGGATAAGCCTAGACTCGAACCCTGTAGGTAATGTTAAGAAATAAATTTAAACTTCATCTATATACACACTAAGCAATGTTCCAAGCAAACTATATTTACCTCTTATATAGTATTATTATTATTATTATTATTATTATTATTATTATTATTATTATTATTATTATTATTATTTGTCATTTCGTGCTTTTTATAATCTAATAAGACAAGTCACAAAATTACATACTATGTAATTACATTCTATAAACCGGCTCTCATTCGCCATTTCATTTTTACGTTTCTTCGAACCAGTGTAACACAAAAAGGAAGGGAAAAAGTAATTATAAAAAGGGCAAGACAGCAAAGCAACTTTGTAACAGGCAACAATCTTCTCCAAGGATTCTCGTAACTGACAGTCTGTGTTCTCTCTGCGGCCTCTTTTTATGCAGTCGAGCAGTCGAGCAGCGATACTTTGCAAACGAGTAGCGAGATTTTGCGTCACTTGGCGAGACTCTTTAATTAGAAAAGTTGTGAGTACCGCCATTTGATTTTTCCCTTCCCCCTCAACAACGTAATTCCACATAACGCACACACACACACGATTGCTTAAAAGGTAAACCTTTTTCAATGGTTTCTACAATTTTTGCTACAGCGCTATTAGTTACGACAGTAGGTGTTTCATGATTGTCAACGTTTACTTTCTTCTTTCATTAATAATGATTCGGATATAAACGTCATCATCGACAACCAAAAATTCAATAATAGTTTCTTTTAGAAATGTTGTATTTGAAAACAGCGGTATTTATCATGGGAAACCTTATTCACAGACGGATTAAACAGTTTTAAATTTTGTGAGAATACCGTAACTTACATAGACTATATATCGAATGTTCATGGTTTCATTACGACCACTGTGCGCGCAGTTTTTTCTTCTTTTCTCATAATAATATAATAACCTGTACTAGCATGACCTGTGGAAATTCCACAGCAGCATCTTTCGTATGTTACATATTGTTGTTGGGCATTCTGTGTACGTTCAGCGTGAATAGAAACCTAGCGATATGATTGTAGCTCTTTTGTTAAAATTGCAAGTGTCATTATCTAACTAATCTGGTTAATGTAGTGTCAGGATATATCTGGTTATTACGGTTTATCTCCAATATCCTTATAGGAGTCTGTGACATATTTCTATTGTATGGACGCCCGGCGCGAACACTAACCTCCGACATTATTATATCATCTTTCGACAGAAAAGATACTATCCTTGGATCCCAGCCAGGAGACCTAGAAAGTATATTTTTGTTCCAAGTACGGTCTAAAAGCGACATCATATTTGTGTTATTTCATTTTATTTTATTTTTTACATTGCATCTTCCGTGATCAGGATATTCCATTTATTAATAAGGAGGACCGAAGGGGATAACATACTACGAACATTAGAGTAGCGTTTCTATATACTAATTGTATGTTTGTATTATGTTATCCCATTCGATCCTCCTGTTTAATAAATAAGATCTCCCAGTCGAATAATTTATAATGTGAAGACCGTGACATACGTACGTACGTACGATAAAGGTACTACTGTATAAATATATTGATTATGGCTACATTTAGGTTACAATAAATACTGCGTTTTGTATTATTTCGACTTCTTCACAACTTTCAAAAGTAACTGGGCGTAATCCTCCAGGGTACTATTTTCTGCTTTCTAAGAAAGGGTTGATTTTTATTTATTTATTTTTTGCTGGACCTCTCGTGCTTTTACTCAGCGAGGAGATGCTGACATGGTTGAAACAGATATTTTTGAATGAAATAGATTTTTATCACTAGCTTACGTTATTAATTGATCTTTTAAGTATACATGGACCCACTGCGCGCAAATTGTTTCCGCCCTTTTATTTTCTACTCTTTATATTGCCAGCCTGACAGAATGAATGTTACGAAATAAAGAAACTGCGTTTTTGTATCATTGAGAATTTATCTCCGCTTCTTTTTCCTGAATATTTATGAATTTACAGTTATGAACTATCGAACACATACATGCAATGTAAATAGAATAAAAACGAAACAAATTCACATAGTATATAATTTTTTGAGAGTACAAAAACATTAAATGACAAATAATAATAATATATAAGAGGAAAATATAGTTTGCTTCAAGCATTGTTTAGTGTGTATATAGATAATATTTAAATTTATAGAATAGCATCTAATGCAAAGGTGTAATGGAGTAGATAGTAAAATGACTAAATGGCAACAGTAAAGTAAATAAAACTAGTAATAATAAAATACACGTTAGAAGAGAATTTGATAAAATAATACCGATGTACGATGTGGCTTAAATAAGTTTTCAGACATTTTTCGTATGTGCACTGTTGACAGTACACGCATAACATTTAGCCCCTTTAAAAAATGTTCAGAAAATCGAGGATCTGTCAAATATCCAAGATGAACAGGACAACTTACCTCTGAACGGACAATAGTAAGGTTAGCATCGGGTATTTTTTGTTTCAAAAACACTACCAATGCCCAACGGAACTAGGACCTGACTGTAGTTAGGACCACTGGAAAATAGTTTGGCTGGATCCTGGTTTACGAAGAATGCAGAATCTCGCTACTCCCCCATAGAAGGTGAGATACTGGCATTGATATAGGGGTTGAAGTTTTGTATGATGTTCGTTTTAGGGTGCCCAGATTAATTGTTTACAGTGTACTACCAGCCACTAGTGAAAATATTCTCAGATCAGGTCCTGGAAAACATAAAGAACCCTCGCTTGTTTTCTTTCAAAGAACGGTTGTTAATGTACAGGTTCCGGATTAAGCACATTCCTGGCAAACTTAACGCTGCACCAGACTGCACTTCTCGATATCCGGAACCGTCAGCCATAGCAGATTAAGGACCACTGATAAAACTCAGAAGATCGAGGGGGCTATGCAAGCATCAATCACAGCCGCATATGACCCCGAATTTGAACCTATAATTTGAGATAGAATCGTGACAGCTCTGGCTACTAACGAGGAATGCTGAACCTTAGCGACATATATACGAGACAGGTTCCCGAAGTCACGACATGAACTGCCACCGAAAGTCCGGCAATTCTGAGCGATGGCAGACCAACTATATTGTTAGGAAAGGGTACCCATAAAAGGGGATACAATTCTAATACCAAACAGCTAAGAGCTGAGATACTAGAGACAATGCATTCCGCCCAACAGGGGATGAATGGGATGTTAGCTAACGCTAGACAAATATCATTTTAGCCCGGTCTAAACGCTAATATACGACAAACAAAAGCGCAATGTCGAAAATGAAATTTGATCGCGCCGTTCCAACCCAGAATTCTAATTTCAAAAGACTGTCACGAACCTACTGTATGTGCATAGGAAGAGTTACATGGTATATGCAGACTGATACACTGACTGGATTGAAGTTGCCTCGCTAACACCAGGGAAGGCTGTAGCAGTATACGATGCATTGAGGGGTTGGTTCTGCACGTACGACGCACTGGAAGAGATATCTTCCGATGGAGGGCAACCATTCAACCCATTGGAGTATAAATCTTGCCTAGGAGGGCGTAAAGAGACGTATATCATCCGCACAGTATCTCCAAAGTAATGGCCGAGCCGAACTGGCCGTAAAAACAGCCAAAAGAATGCGTCACGATCGAGCAGCACAGGCGATGGCAACATCATATTTTTTCATTGTTTTGACTCTCGAGTATATATCCGATACAGTTAGACTTAGTTAATCCACCGAGAATCACATCATTCTATATAACAGCATATAATATATCAACGGATTCACACTCAGGAGTCAAAACATTGAAAAGAATATGCTGTTGTAATAGCCTTAATGATGACTCATAGGAACACGCTCCATCAGGACATCGCATTATCGCCAGCCTAAATTTTATATGGTCGAACAATAAGCGATCACCTCCCTATACTCCAGGAGAAGCACCGGATTCACAATCAGTTGGACATAAACTAAAGAATTAAGAGAAAGGGCGGTGGCAAAAAGGCAAGTGCTAAACGAAGAACAGTACAACATGCACATCCGTCCACTTCAACAGCTTCAGGTTGGCGAATCCGTTCAGGTGCAGAATCAGGAGGGGCCATATCCACGACGATGGGCAAAAACACGGAGAGTTTTCGACAGAATGAGCAATAGATTGGAGGACAGCATATTCCTGTGTGACATACAGGAGAGGATGGACGTGGAAAATACAGACAATGATGTAGTGATCACTGACAACACATCTGATGCAGATATGGAGGTGGATAACCAAGACCCGATCAGGCACAAACCAACGAGTCCGATTCCACGACGCACCATGAGAGTAGCACGACCACCAAGACAATTGTCTCAATAACTGTGAGGACCAACTCATAACTATACAGAAATGTTTCAACAAGTGGTCACAAAACACCGGTGTTGCGGTCATAAGGTGGGGGTCATGTAGAGAATAGGGACGACTAATTACACGGGTCGGGAAAACGTGGAACACCGGTCGTCATGCACTGTAATAAATTGAGCATTAGTCTCGGACTCGGTAGACGTTTAAGTCCACTTTACAATGCCCTGACGTATTTACTCCTCCCATACCTATCATCATCCCTCACAGACTCCTTGCCTTCCTTGAATCTCTTATGCAACTCAAAAGCTGATACTCAGTTTATGCAATATGATCCTAAAGCAGTCTGAATTAGTCGATTTGTATATATGGCATTTTCCTAAGCTGTGACAGTCAGGCGTTCTTAGGATGTAATTCAATTTCTGTTGTAGCTGTTCATTTGAACCTGATCATAAAAAATAGACACACACATGTAGGGGACTAGGATATATATAAATACCCCAATCCCGTTACAAAAGAATAATGAAACGAATGGAATTGAAGGAAACAAAGACTCAAGTAATGGATAAGATAAACGTCGTTTATTTGCTGTTGAAAGAAATGAACATTTTAGTTATAACATGTCCGCGCGTATGTAACCAATGTCCGTTGCAGGACTGGTGTTGTAGCAAGAAAAGGAAATGTGTTTTCATCTCAAGTTTGGGTCATTATTGTTTGTTCGCGCGTGGGAATTGAAGTGAGTGTTGTAGTGGAAATGAGAATCCAGCGTGTAGGCAAGAAAGAGGATATTAGAGTTGTCATCAGTTAGTAGTCAGCTACGCGAAGGTGTTCTTAGTGGCCAGTAGTAGATGGAGAGAGAAAGAGGGAGAATGTATACATACAGTCATTAGCCTTTGCCCCATACATAGTAGGAAATGGGCGTGAGGTGCGGCGGCGGCTTGTTCGCCCAACCTCTCTAGTTGAGAGTTGGTCCTAAAAAGAGGATTAGAAACAACTTGTCTCCATGTTTTATACTCGCTTCTGGAGTGTCTTTTGCGCATGTGTATTTCCTTAGAAAGTGGAAGTGACGTCGTCCATGTGTGTGTTCGTGTTCGCGTGTGTGAGTCATGTGTATACGTAAGCGTGTGTGTATATATACGTGAATGTGAGTGTATGTACGCGAACGTGAATATGTGTACATGTGTGGACGTGGGCGCGTATGTTTGTGTGCGCGTATGTATATGACAGCTTGAAATATGAATGTGTGTTTTGTGTGAGACTTGAAAAAGGCTCATACACACACACACACACATATATATATATATATATATACATATACATACCTATATATATATATATGTATATATATATATATATATGTGTCTACTTTTTCATATATATGCATATATATATTTGAAATGTGGTACTTAAAGCAAACTTATAATTTAAATTCAAATCTATATTTCACTCTATTTCTTTTCTATCTCTAACCCATATTAATTCTCTTATAAATTATAAATCCAGACCTTTTATTTCAATTTTTTTCAGATACATATGCCTTACTTTTAGTGCTAGGTTTATTTATGGTGTCTTTTAAATTTAATAAAAACCCTTCAAAATTTGCTGAACGAGGAGACCTTGCTTATTAAAAAACTATATGTAATTATTGTACGTAACTTGATGTCTACCACAATAAAAAGCATTGTTTTCCGAAACGATCGTACAGATAATTGATTTTGTTGTTGTTCCTTCTTATGAAACGGATTTTTAATTTAATCATAATTTGATTTTCAAATTTTAAATTATCAATCACATTACGTAATATTGAATTAGCTCTAGGATATTTACCTATCGAGCTTATTATATATCTAAATTACAATGAGCACTTTCTCTTTCCTGTATTTTAATTAAACTAGTAATTTCACTGTTACATTGAAATGCACTCTGCTCTTTAGACTATTGTTCTAATCTCCTTTGATATATATATATATATATATATATATATATATACTATGCTGTTAATAAAAAAAATCCAACACTACAAGCTTATTTATATAACATGCAATTATTTTATACAACCAATTAAATAACATGAACGTTATATAATATACTTGAGTTATTGGAATTGTTTACTAAGAACACGCACACACAGGCACACACACATATATTAATATATATATATATATATATATATATATATATATATACGTTCTATTTGTTTTTTTATTAGCACTAACATGTTACTACGCATTCATGAGCATGTTTTTTTAGCCAGTTACTTGCATCTGGAGACCTTTTCGGGCGACACAGCTTATACGAAAGCCCGAAGAGGTCTCTAGTTGCTTGTAACTAGCAGACCGAAACATGCTCATGACTGTGTAGCAACATGGTTTTAAATATATAAAAACAAATAGAAAGTATATTTTGCCCGAATTCGGTATGGAACACTCTTGAATTAACTTCGTTAAACTCCATTAATTACTTTAACTCTAAACCTTGCATTATATATATATTATATATATATATATATTATATATATATATAATATATATATATAATACGAGCAAACAGTTAATAAAACATGTTAAAAAACACTTTGAAATGAGTTAAAAACATATTTAATCTGAAAAGGAAACACTAGATAAGTGGATAGTCCTTAATCCGCGGAGTTCCGAAGAAATACTTTCCTTCTCATTAGATGGTAGGAATTAGCAAAATACGGAATCGGATTTTGCATGCAAAAGTATTTGATGAAATAACAAGTAAGTCAAAGATCTGACTTGAATACAAAAAATGTGAAGCGGAGGGAATATCGTAAAGAAAAAGGTGATTACACATGAATGGTTAGTCTGGTGGAAGATAAATAATCCAGTGACGGTAAAATCCAAATATATAACTTCAATAAAGTTAATTGAATTTCCATTTACACAAGTAAAATCCAAAAATCCCGTAATTGGAAGAAGATGGTCCATAATAATCCAAAGGCAGAAATCCATGGAAAAATTCCCAAAAATGTATGCATGGAAAAAAGGAAAAAATTCCAATAATATTAATAAAAGAAAAATAAGATATGCTTTTCATTTTACTGCCGAGATATATATATATATATATATATATATATATATATATATATATATATATATATATATATATACTGTTTATTTTTATCGCTTATAAATTTAGATTTTGTTATTGTTGTTATTTTTCAAGCGATAACTACGGTTAATATTGGCGCCGCCTCGGAGCTCATTTTTTTTTTTTTTATTATTTCTAAGTAAATAAAAAAAATGAGCTCCGAGGCGGCGCCAATATTAACCGTAGTTATCGCTTGAAAAATAACAACAATAACAAAATCTAAATTTATAAGCGATAAAAATAAACAGTATAATCAATTTAGGGATTATGACCTAATGGTTAAGGCACCAGACTGTGGTAAACATGGTCTGAGGTTCGATCCCCGGAGGCAGTTAAGCTACGCTGATGAGAGGTAAAAAAAACCTCGAAACACGCGTGTACGTGGATTACTGTTTTAAAAATAATAAAATAAATAAAAAATGTTAAATACGTCCAAATTAAAAAAGGGCGACTTTCTAAGTAAATAAAAAAAATGAGCTCCGAGGCGGCACCAATATTAACCGTAGTTATCGCTTGAAAAATGACAACAATAACAAAATCTCTCTCTCTCTCTATATATATATATATATATGTGTATGTGTGTGCTCGCGCGCGCGTGCGTGTGTGTGTGTGACGTCCAAAGATTGTGAATGCATTGGACTATCTGTAAATTTTAGTCGACATGCCGTTTTAGTGATTTTTAGCGCAGAAGATAGTATAAATTTATTGTAGCGACAAATTGTCATTTTGTTTTTGTCTACAGTAAAAAATTTCTTGTTTGCCCTTTTGATTAAGCCTTGTTAATTACATTGTTATTACTTTTGAATATTTTTACCTGGAATATATATATATATATATATATATATATATATATATATATATATATATATATATATATATATATATATATATATATATAATTATTTTTTACTATAATAATTAAATACCTACAGACACTAGTGTTTCATCATTCGGGAATTTTCAGTGCATGGTGTCACGATTTACACCAGTCGACAGATTCGAACTCGGCAACACAAGCTATCCATTCGAATACCATTAACCGCGTGAAATAACGTTGAATTTAAACATTTTAATTTTAAATGGTCAGTCAGTTATGTGCATATATATTTATGTGCATATATATATGCACAATTTAGATATAATATATATTAAAATAAAATATGTTTGTAAGCAAAATTTCAATGCAATATTACCAAAATATACAAATGTTTATTTGTTTAAAATTATTTATTCAACGATAGACCCTATTCTCTGGGTTTTATACATTTTCCCCGTATTTGAAAACAACACCGCAGAAGAAGACAAAGCAGACGAGGCTAGAGCGGTAGCTCTAGATATATCTAAGGCTTTTGACACGGTACGGCATGAAGGTCTTCTCAGGAAAATCAGATCATACGGTATCACTGGAAGAATACTTAACATAATTAAATACTTCTTAGATAAGAGAAATATCTAGGTTGTCCTCGATGGTCGTACATCTAAACAATGATATAAATAGGGGAGTGCCTCAGGGGTCTATCCTTGGACCTCTATTATTCCTAATATTCATAAATGACCTCCATGACAAAATTGTCTGTGAGATGAGTATATATTCTGATGACACCACGCTCTATAACAGACACAACAGGAAAACAAATGAACACATATCTAAAGAAATGGAAGAAACACTAGAGGATGACCTCCAGTCTGTAGTGGAATGGGGACAATAATGGATGGTCACATTCAATGCTGCCAAGACTAAACTTGTTTCCTTCAATAACTACCAGAAACCTTCTCTACCACCAATAGCAATGACCAAAGACTCTTTATCTGAAAGTACATCTTTTAAACTCCTCGTTCACAGGAAACATGAGTTGGAACAATTACATTAAGAGCGTTGCCAGGACCGCTGCGAAAAAGGTAGGTTGTCTCTACCGTGCTAGAAAACTACTGACGCTCAAAAGTATCCTGTGTCTCTATTAGGCCACCATTCGCCCATGTATGGAGTATTGTTGTCATATTTGGGCTGGTGCATCTGCTACTGGTCTCTCACTCCTAGACAAGGTTTAAAAGAGAATCGCCAACCCGATAGGTTCTGAACTGTCATCTAAGTTTCAGCCTCTGTCCCATCGACGACGAAATGTAACATCCCTCTGCTTGTTGTACAAGTACTTTAACGGTGAATGCTCCGATGAACTGCAAGCAGTTGTACCCCCTCTACGTAAATACTCCCGAAAACCCCGGCAAGCAGCAAATCCCACCCCTTTACAGTAGAGATCCCTAGATGTAAGAGAACCTTGTACTCCAATAGTTTCTCCCCCAGAACCGCTAGACTTTGGAATTTCCTTCCGGGTTCCTGCTTACCAAACTGTACTGACATGCAGAAGTTCAAGTGTAACGTGAACCGACATCTTGCTGCTCAACTCCCCACATAGTACTCCTGTAGCTTATGTCCCTAATAGTAGCCCCCTACATCAAAGTCGCAATGTGCCTTGTTTGTGGTGAAAATGTAATTTAAAAAATAATAATAAAAGAACACACGGTCTCTTTATTAACTTCTCTTTAATTTACCATCATGGCGAGGAAAAAAAAGAGAAAATTCTAAGGATGACATCTATCGCCGAATAATAAATTTTAAACAAAAAATATTTGTTTATTCTCATAATATTGCGTTGTAATTTAGCTTGCGAACGTATTTTATGCGTATTTTATTTTAAAATTAATCCAACGCTGATATCACAGAAAACACAAATGTTATTATGTCTCTGCCTATCTCTCTGTCTATCTCTATCTCTACATATCTATCTATCTATCTATCTATATACCTATCTATCTGTCTGTCTATATATATATATATATATATATTTATATATATATATATATATATTATGTGTGTATGTGTGTATAACATGGAAATATAAAGAAAAGCCGTGTGTGTCTGAAACACTTTTTCAATGTTAAAGTCGAATAAAATCTTTAAGCATAATCTTTAAGCACACATACACACACACGCACACACACACACATATATACACACATATAAATGAACAGATGTATATATGCACACGCATATATGTATATGTGTGTGTGTGTGTGTATTAAAAATAAAAAAGTAATGGGCTACGCAGAATCAACTAAGAATGGACCGTTACTGATTGTATCGCATAAATATATAAGTGGCATTTTTATGTATGTTTTTTTACAAAAAAATACCAAAATCTTTTCTATGAAGCCTTCATGAAAATAAATCAGTAATAATGTAATTTTTGTGAGATTCAAATTTATATTTTTTTTCTCTGGTCGTCATTTTGACACTTTGCGCAGTTTCTCCAAATTTATTCTTTTGTATAGTTTAATTATCTCTACTTAAGTTCTTCACGTGCATGTATATATATATATATATATATATATATATATATATATATATAATATGTTTTTGTGTGTGTGTGCTGGTGTGTGTATAATATCTATCTATATATATATATGTATATAGAGGTATATATAAGTATGTATAGTCATTAATTTCTCAGTAGCGTGTTTGCATTTCTCTGCTCCTTTTGAGTCGTATCAAAATAAGTGACAGGTAGTTTAAAAAAAAAATAAGCTCTTTAACGCGGATCATTCGTTTTATTGCTTTGTCGCTATTGTTCATAAGAAATGGCGAACAGTAATAATAAAAAGGAGAAAACGAAAGCATAAAGTAATACGAAGAATGAGGACAGGGAAAACAGAACTGAAAGGAAATAGAAGACGTAGAAGATTAATTGAAAACTTACAATTGTAGAAGCACAAAGAAACAATTCCGAATCGTGAGAAAATGTATGAGAAATTGCTATAAAAGCAAACAATGCTATGATGACAAAAATCGAAGTCTTATGAAAAATTCTTGAGTGCTGAAACCAACCCAAAGAAATTAAGAATGTTTACCAATTAGAAATTAAAATAAAAGCTAAACAAAAACATATAATGAACGCAACACGAGCCCAAAGCAACTGAAACTGCCAGAATTCTCATAAAACTATAATATCCCTCACCGCCAAAAAAACACACACTCATGCACATAGTTTATGCCATCCATGGCTGGTGGTCCACAAAATGCTTCCGAAGCAGGATAAAAAAAAAGAAAGAAAAATAACACATTCCGGATATCTACTAGACTCTGAGGAGGCATATTGACATCCAAATTGCAAGGCACTGAAATGCTATTTGCTATCAGGAAATTAATCCTAGGCATCTGTTACAACACGCAGAATGATTCTTATCAATCTATCTATCTATCTATCTATATATATATATATATATATATATCCATCTATATATCTATATATATATACATATATCTATATGTATATCTCTCTATCTATCCATGTATATATATATATATATATATATATATATATATATAAGTGAGAATGTGTGTGTAGGTGAAGTCATTGCTCAACCTATATACTAAACGAATATTTGATCGATAGACTGGAAATTTGGTATATAGGGTATTCAGACATGTAGAAAACTTTTAAATCGATTTTCATCTGGAAAAACGGCTGCTAAAGGGTCCAAATTAAAATGGATAAGTGGGGGTCACTGGCTTTTTATCTGTCTGGCAACTGTTTCACGAATGTGCATGCATAAATAGTTCACATGACAGATTCTTATGTTAAGATGAATTAGAGTGGAAAACACGTTTTAAAAACCTTGTCAAGCTGAACTAGTGGTTATCGTACTTGACTCACTGTCTTTACATTTTGATTTCGAACTGAGCTTGAGTATTTTTTTTTTTTACTTACGAGAAGTGAACTGTTTAGAAAAAAATAATAATATTCACATGCACGTCTTATTCCATTTATTACTTCATTTTTTATAAAGGAATTTAACGTTGCGCTTAATACGTATGGTATTTCTGGCTATAACAATATGAATTCTGCAATAATTAAAATATATTATTTATGCGTATTTTTCGATCAGGCAACGCTAGGTGGCCTGCTAGTTTGAGTATAAAAGTAAGAATGTGTGCATGCGAACTATTCTCAAGCTATATACTAAACATATTTTTATCTACACACGTGTCATTGGTATGTAGGGTATTCACGCATCATCAGTTTTTCGCAATTGTGGGTACATTTCCTACACTGGCATCAAATTCTGCACTAATTGGCTTTATAGACACACGATGCTCGTTATTCAAGAAATTCTCTATTTGGCCAATGAAATACGGTGTTCTCACCTTCTTACTCCTCCCACACCTCTCACCATCCCCCCAAAACTCCCTGCCTTCCTTGAATCTCTTATGCCACTCAAAAAATTGATGCTTGACACATACAAGATGGTCTAAAAGTAGTTCGAAGCATTTCATAGTTTCTATGACTTTTTTTTTCTAAGTTTAAAAAAGATTTTTTTTTTTGCATATAGTTCTTCTAATATGTCCTCACATCGAGATTGTATTTTTGAAATTGACCTGCTGTTACAATCAGGCTTTATAAGGGTGTATTCCAATTCCTGTTGTAGCTGTTCATTTTATTCTGAAGTCCTAAAAATTGGTCAGTCATCTTATATGATGCATAACACTGAATTTTCAAGAGTCTGCAACAATTTTAAATGCCTGTACAAATAATTCCGGAAACTTATTTAAGCAACCTCACATATCATTATATATATATATATATGTGTGTGTGTGTGTGTGTGTGTGTGTGTGTGTGTAGTGTAGGCATATTTTCTGCGAATAAATTATTCCTAAGTGCGTGATCTTATATCCATATATTTTTGCTAAAGTTAGTTTCACTTTTCAGAAATTACAATGTGTCCTCCATTTTTGCTCAATATATTATTATTATTATTATTATTATTATTATTATTATTATTATTATTATTGTTGTTATTATTTTTATTATTATTATTATTATTATTATTATTATTATTATTATTATTCTGTTCATGTAAAAAGCCAGTTAATCTTTTTAAATGTCATTTTTTGGCTCATCTTTCTATCCACGAGCACGAACGCTCCCTCCTCCCACTCTCTCGACTCAGGTGTAGACGAACGCAATGCCGACAAACAGCTAAGCAAGCATCCCCTCCAGATCAAAAGGGCAGACGCGAAGTCTATGCTCAACTTCTATACTGGTTTCAATATCTTGAAGAATCCACAAGAAGTTGCATCCCCTCTGAGCGAAACAATGCCAAAATGTGGGCTGTATATTCATTTTGTCATAAAATGTTTGCCTTTTTGCGATCGAGTTCTTTGTCTATTTTCACTCCATCTTTTAGGTTGGTCCGTGGTTTCGCAGCAAAACCAAACAAATAAAAAATGAATAAAGACTTTAAGTTTGCCTTTCGACTTGAATGCGCTACAATTCTGTGTGTGCAGAATCGACAAGATGTCTTTGAAGAATTGAGTGCTTTAGAAAACAGATGAAAGTAGATAAACTAGGTATGTAGGATAAAGTTTTCCAACAAATTATATATATATCGTGTATATATATATGTGTGTGTGTGTGTTGAGGCAGCATTTATTTATTCATTACATTGTTAAAGACAACAGAAACATTCTGTTTAGTCATACTTTTTTTTTTAAATTAATTTTTTTATGATGGCTTTGTTTATAGATCAAAAGTATTATTTAATGCCCCATAGTAAGATTAATATCATTGAAGCATGTCGCGATTTTGTTGAGTTTCGTCTTTTGTCAAGACATCGTCAAAAATGTTTGAGTTCTGATTGTGCTGACAGGGCGAATGCTAGTAGCAGTAGTAATCAAATATTAAAATATCACATTTAAGCCTATATATATATATATATATATATATATATATATATATATATATATATTTAATTAGTTTTTTGGAAAAAAACCATCAGAGTGCTCAATCATAAGGAAAATCCGAAAATGATAGCTAATTATTTATATTTTGTTTACAGAAAGTTTTAGATGAAATAAGTCATTGATACCACCGGTTTCAAACTCGATAAATAGAGACCGTTTTAGATACCAGATCAAGCTCTCTTCAGCCAATACTCATATCCTACATAAAATTTAGGATGAGTTGCTATAAGAATATACAAACATATTATAACATAAGTAGCTGAATTTCAAATTTCATCTTTTATCTCAATAAGTAGAAATCCCACGTCGAAATTAAAAAATCCGAAATTTAGCGTTCCTTTTTTTATAGAACTACGGAAAGTTTTCCAGGGCATAATTCGTTTAGATCAACGATTTTAGCGCGTATAAGCAACCTAGGTGAATTGATATCAAATAACAAGAAATTGCGGAAAGAAATTATCGTATTTTTAGAAAGATACGCAGTAATTTATCGATTTTTTTGTATCGATTCTACAAAGCAGTTCCTATTTAATGGTATATTAGCAATATTAGGCTCACTAAAAGAAAATTATTAATTTATTTTTCAAGATATAAAAGTAGTGTTTTTCGTAAAAATAAGAAGTTTTTTTCTTTTTGCTAATCAGAAAGATAATAATAATTATTAACATATTCTATAATAGATAAAAATAAAAGACATTCAAAATTCGGATTTTAAACCTTAAAATTTACGTTATACACACGCAGTTGTTCTTTTTATTTATTTATTTATAATTTTCACCCTACCCACAATACAATATATTTTGCTCGGTTTCGGCTGATTAGTTTAAGCTCATTTGTCCTCATAAATAAAGACGGGGGCTATAGGCAATATATATATATATATATATATATATATATATATATATATATATATAATTTTAGTCATTCAATAAATTTAAAAATGTTTAAATTTCAAATCAAAAGATCTTTATTATTCTATGTAAGACAAAGAATACATTTGAAATATACCTCCTTATCCTATAGGATTTCGGTGTCTACCATCTGTTCATGAATGACTAAAATACGTTGAATTACTATAATTTTATTTATTTGCTCTGTCTTGTATATCGAGCAATTTTTATTTAGGTGGGATAGTACTTACAGAATATTACTGCCAATAATATTTTGTAAAACTTATAATTATAGGTTTACATACCTGTTGATTGCTAGATAATTTTATTCTGAAGTAAAGCTGAACGTTTGTGTGCGTGTCTGGTCACGAATAGGCTCCTATATGGTTGACTATTATAGAAAACTGATTACATATATTGATAGATGTATCGAGACACAGGAATGGGTATGTTTGATCTGGCATAATGATGATTTATTAAAATTGTGGGGTCTGCGTAGGCGCCTGGCCCACAAAGTATGGAAATAAAAAAATTAAAGATTAAAAAAAAAACGTTTACAAGTGTTTTTGATATAGATGTACATAATAATATATTGATAAGTATGTTTTAACTTAAATAGGGATGGTATAATAAAATTGTGAGGATCTGCGTTCGCGCCTGGCCTCCATAGAATGAAAATAGGCACAAACTTTAATAAATACTTTTTATATCTGTCTATGTAAGTATACTTTGATAATTATATTTCAGTTTGAAGAAATATGGTATAATAAAATTATGGGGTGTTCGCTCACACCTGACCTTCATAGGATGGAAATATGTCACAAAGTTTAACAAGGTTTTTTAATATAGATCCACAGAATATTGTGATAAGTGTTTCAGTGTGAACAGGTATGGTATAATAAATTATGGGGTTTATCCATTTTATTTTTACTTTCATCGTATTTTGCTTTGGATTTCATACCCTCAAATTCGAAGCTATCTCGTTACAACCCTTCCTTTTCATAACATATCATACTTTCATAAATCAGAGTCGATTTTCTGTAGGCTGTTATTGAACCCAGTCAACGACGGGTACTTTTTCTAGTATGTATATATATATATATATATATATATATATCGATTATGAAACTAAATATACCAATGAAAAATTTGTTCTTCACTTGAAATGTTGTGAAAATTTCGTATTTATTGAATAATACCTTGATTTTTGGTAGATTTTTAAATAGAGAGTCGGTCAAAAATAACTAATCTCTCCATTTTGTTTTGGCCGTGCCTATATTTGTAAATTCATCTTAGTTAATTCTTAACTTTTTAAATTTTTCATCCGTACATATGCGTGTCACGTTGGTACAGTGGTAACGTCACCAGCTTTACATGCTACAGTTTTGCTATCGGCTTCGAGTCTAGCTGATAGCGCCCAAATATATATATACATATATATATATATATATATATATATATATATATATTACTTTTGAAATCACGACATTATAAGAATATATACGAAATCTGGACAAATTAACTTATCATACTTAGGCGTATTATACATACTCCCACCGATAGTGTACTATATATATATATATATTTATATATATTAAGATACTCTCCTAGACTAGTGAACGACCATTATTAATGTTGCTCGTTTACTAGGTGTAACATAATGAGTAAGCAGATTATTCTGGTTTGTAAATTTTTAGATTAGTAGATGGATTGATATATATAAAGGTAGGTATATGCGTGTGTATATTTTTACATATATATATATATATATATATATATATAGTAAGTTATAAAATGCATATGGCGATTAAGCTACACTGAATATTCCGCGTTTCACACACTCTAGGATTCTTCAGGCTTATGTGCATAAGCCTGAAGAATCCTAGAGTGGAAGAAACGCGGAATATTCAGTGTAGCTTTATCACCATATACATTTTATAACTTACTAACTAGCTCTACTTGCGTATTGAGCACTTTTGAAGTAAATACTTAAAGTTTACGCATGAATCTATACTTTCGTATATTAATTTTATGTGAGTAAATTAAGTAGTTATATATATATATATATATATATATATATATATATATATATATATATATATATATATATATACCTTTTAATTCTTCGCCTTTTGAAAATATATATATTAAGCCCCCCTCTTTGGGTAGAGCACTGTCGTAAATCATCTCACCCGTTACTTAATTGGCTGAAAAATGCGAAGCTCGCTGTTTGTTTACAAACAGGCGGTTTGAGCAATGTAAAATTGGTGGACGGCTGTTTGTTTAAATAGACACTCGGACACGTTATTTGCGGACTTCGCTTCCGTGGTCGGGTGGGAGAACTGCCGACTGTCAACACGACAGTTCTAGGTTCAGTCCTTCATTCTTGGTTTGGGAGCGGTGCTAGTCTAACGGCACTGTTGAGTTGTGATACAACGAAACAGGACTGTATGTCGATGACTACAAATATATATATATATACAGACAGACAGACACTAAAAGGGTTTCCCGTGTTTCATTGAATAACAGAAACAGCGTAGCGTATCATAGCGAAAATTGTCAAAGTAAAATTTTGAGTGGAAACTCCTTGTGAGTAGTAGTAGTTGTAGTAGTATCAATAATAATAATAATAATAAAACTGCTTCTGTCGTACCAGTTTACAAGAATTCTGGTGAAAGAACTGACCCATTAAATTATCCCCTCTGCTAGCCTCCTTCCGCTTTTCTCCAAAATATTTGAGTCCATAATAAACCAAGCTCTTGTCCATCACCTTTCAGACCGATCAGCAATATGGTTTTAGGCAAGCCGTTCTACAGCAGATATCCTAACTGTAATCTCTGAACGTATATACCATACACTGGACAAAGCAGGGGAGGGTAGAACGGAAGCCCAACAACATATCTAAGGCTTTTGACATGGTTTAGCACGATGTACTCCTTAGGAAAATCAAATCATACAGTATAACTGGACGAATACTTAACATAATTAAATCTTTTTTAAAAAGGAGAAGAATTCATGTTGTCCTCGATGGCCGTATATCTAAACAATATGATATAAATGCGGGTGTACCTCAGGGGTCTATCCTTGGATCTTTGTTATTCATAATATTCATAAATGACCTCCCTGATAAAATTGTCTCTGAGGTGGGTATATTTGCTGATGACACCACGCTCTCTAACAGGTATGAAGGGAAAACAAATGAACACATATTTAAGGAAATAACAAAAAAAAACTCCAATCTGTGGTTGAATGCGGTCAAAAATTGATGGCCGCTTTCAATGCTGCCAAGACTAAGCTTTTTTTCTTATTATAAAAAAACTGTCTCAGCCACCAATATCTATGGCTAAAGATGCATTACCTGAAAGTACTTCTTTTAAACTCCTCGGCTTATAGTTCACAGGCAACATGAGTTGAAACAGATATATTGATCATTGCCAGGGCCTCTGTGAGGAAGGAGAGCTGCATTTATTTGCTTCCCCACTGAGCAATTTAGGCACAAGGCCGTTTTTTAATGTGGAGAGAGAGGGGGAAGCGAAAAGGGGACCAGCTCTCAAGAGGTGGGAAATGGGGGTTGGATAGTGATTTGCCAGCTGGTTGCCCCTACATGGACCAGAAGATTGCCATAAGGGCAATGTTTTTTGACTGCATCATCTGCCGGAAAGATATTACACTTTGATCTTGGCCCGAAGGCCACAAAGGTCATCCCTGCGAGGAAGGCGGGTATTTATTTGCTTCTCCACGTAAGCAAAATATCACACAATCGTTTTTAATGTGGAGTGGAAGGGGGAGCGGAAGGGGAGACCAGCTACCCCAAGGTTAGGGGGGAACTGGTACTGCTGTCATAGTATATACGGTTGCCCCTATATGTACCAATAACTAATTGCCACAAGTGCAATGGTCTGAAAATGCAGCATCTGCCGGAACAGATACTACACTTTGGCCCGAAAGCCACAAAGGTCCTCCCTGCGAAGAAGGTGAGTTTTGCCTTCCGTGCTATAAAGTTACTTACACCTAAAAGTATCGTGTACATCTACAAGGCCACCAATCGCCCTTGTACGGAGCATTGTCACATATTGGTTTGTGTAGTCCTGCTAGTCTCTCGCTCCTGGGCAGGGTTCAAAAAAGTATTGCCAACCTGAAAGGTCCTGAACTGTCATCTAGGCTTTAGCCTGTTTCATATCGACGAAATGCTGTATCCCTCTGCTTGTTCTACAAGTATTTTAATAGTGGATGATCCGCCGAACTACAGGCCCTTGTACCTCCTCGACGTAAATACCCCGTCATAACCGATAAGCAGCAAAATCCCACCTCTTAACAGTACAGATCCCTAGATATAAGAAGGCCTTCTACTCTAATAGTTTATTCCCCAGAACTGCTGAACGCCCTTCCTGATCCCTGCTTTCCCAACTGTACTGACATACAGAAGTTGAAGTGTAACGTGTACAGACATCTTGCTACTCAACTCCCATAGTGTTGTTTAGTCAGGTGAAATATCGGAGACACATATATCGGGACTCATAACAGAAGATGATAATGACATTTATATCTGTTTACATCACGACGACTATGATGATTCTTGGGGGCTTCATATTATTATACAGAGCTGAGGGAGACATGAAGTGTACAGTTCGTTTTAATACCGAGCGGGTATCATTATTGATGACTGGGGCAGACGGTTCTTTTAACATACAAAAGAGGTATATTATTTCTGATAGCTGAGGCACTTGGAAGGGGTAAATACAATACTTTGAGGGAGTTATACAAAGTTCGTTTACAATATGATTGACAAAATATATTTACTTTTTCATTGTAATGACGACACGAAGACAAACAGTTTACAAAATATAGATGGTGATTCTTCATTCATTTAGCCGGCCGAGTGATGACTCAGTAATTCAAGCTTGTATGGCTACATAATCTCTCTTCCTCCTCTCCTTCCCCTCTAAGGGGTATCAGCTCTCAGTCTGATCGACTCTCTCTCTCTCTCTCTCTCTCTCTGAGTCTCTTCTCTAGCTCTCTGGCTCCGTCTGTGACTGACTATCCTAACTTCCAACTCTGTCTCCATATATTGAAAATCTCTTTTCTTGATGACGTCAGAGGCGTGGTGAACAATGTGACACGCTCACGTTTCAAATTGAATGTGCGCTTGCACATGCATCTACACGCCTCTGATAAACAAAAGAAATTCCTAAATTGAATTGTATTGTTTTTAACCCATTTTGTTAATCATTATTTCTAAACTCGTATTGTCCATTCTTTTAACTGACATATTTAATATCCAGTTATTTCTAAAAAAAAAAATGAACAATCTACTGCATTCCTAGTATTAAATACCTATTATCTTTTAACACTTGTCTACTTGGTTCGATTCTAACCTTTTCCAAATTATTTTTAAACTTATCTAGTTTGCCTTCTTACATACTTGGGTCTGCCCCTTTTCATAACATATAGCATCCCTGCAACTTATGCCCCTGATAGTAGCCCCTACATCAAAGTGGCACTCTACTGTTTTGTGGTGAAAATGGAATAAAAAATAATAATACATTAGTATCATAGTATCTTTAACGTACGTACGTACGTGTCACGGCTTCCAGATAAAAATGATTCGATCGGGAGATCTTATTTATTAAAAAGGGAGATAGAAGGTGATAACATACTACGAACATTAAATTATTTGTTAATATAAACTATAATTTAGTCAAAGTGATTTCCATTGTAACCGGAACGTTTGTGGCCATAGCCAAAAGCCACCACTAACTTAAACGATTGACGAGAGAATTTATTTTCAAATTCTGCGAAAAGCTTGCCTGTTAGGAAAGAGGAAGTGTTAAAGTACAGTTTGAATGTCTATATGGAAATACCGAGGAGAGAAAGCACTATCCAGAACTCCACTACATGAGTGCAAAAGAGACTGGGACCTTGGGGAATCTTATTATTGCCACCCAAATACAGTGAAGACGAATGATCGCTATCAACGAGAAATCAATCATAAACAGCTGTTGCGGTGACACAAATTAATTTGCAAAGGTTATCGAAAGAGGTAGAGTGTACTGGAAATATTGAGAGACTTGTTGTCACTTAGGTTTCAGGAAACTCCACAGGTTGTTTTCAAAGAGTATTCTTTGATGGCTTGTATGAAAACTCCTCGTTAATAATAATAATAATAATAATAATAAGAAGAAGAAGAAGAAGAAGAAGAAGAAGAAAATGAAGAAGACAAAGAAGCTTAATAACAATAAGTTCTTTATGAGCATTAAAACAATAACTATGAGATATTAGGCGCTGAATATCATAACTCGGTAAGCGCCATCAAGTTAGCATATCATTTTATTCCACATAGCTTCTTCTAGCACGTACCAGAGTAGTTATAGTCGAATTCAGGCCGGAACATGAGTAGAAATTGACTAATGCACAGTATACCAACCAACCTAAATTTTAACAGCATTTTTCTTTCTTTGTTTGTGGCGCTTACAGAGTTATGACATCCAGCGCCTCATATTATACATAGCCATAATGGACTGACATAGACGGCTTGCCTTGAGCTTGAACCACACATGTGAAGGCTGCCTCTTACAAGTAAAAGAAAGAGAAATCTATTTAATTTATTTGGGCCAATTCCTGGAGGGAGGCAGAAAGTCGATCGAAATAATATTGCTTCCGGCATAGGTCGTCAAATCCTTTTACATTAAGACAGAAATGATAAAAAAATATTAAAAACAGATATTTGCGTCATGCTGTTAGCAATATTTGAATAAAATTATGTTCGCCACACGACAATTCTCAGGCATCGGTTAACATTTTTAAACGCTGTCTGCTAAGTTTTATTCCGGTAAGAGATAAAACCATTTCCGAAGAGTTTTCTGTCCTGTTTATGGAGATGCGAACAGCTCTATAACTCAGAATATATTTTATAACACTGAAAGTAAATGCGATGTCTTCTCTCATCTTCAATTTTTATGCTACGTAATAAAATGTGTTTCCACGTGTTTAGCGAGTAACTTGCAGTTAACACGCGTATATAGTCTGTTTAATGGCAAAGATATATTTACGATAATTTATATAATGCCCTACTACTTCATTTCTTAGTTAGCCCGTACGTTACGCTTTGGAAACGGCCAAATATAATTATTGAAAGCCAACTTACTTCAAAACAAGCCAAATTAACGTAATTTGGCTCCTAAAGGGCCAATATGGCAACTTTAGATTAGAATATGAGAGTTAACTCCCTTTGATCTAGCCTCGTTTTCGTATAACATCATAATATACCATTATTGTTTCAATCCTTCGACATTCAGCGTTTTCTTCACCGAAGAAAGAAGTCAGTAAAATCTTATTAAAAAAAAAAAGAAAAGAAAACATTTGAAGGAAACAGTAAAAAAGAAAATTATCTGCCAAGAGAGGCTGAAGAGGTAAATTAATGTTCGTCTCTTAAAATGTGTTTTTATTAGTTGTATTAAACTATGTAGTATTATATTACTTCCTAGGAATTTATTGTATTTATTTGCTTCCCCACCAAAGCAAATTAGGCACAAGGCCGTTTTTAATGTGGGGTAAAAACAAGCTCCCCCCAAAAGTAGGCAAAAAGGGGGCACTCTGGTTACCAAAAATAATATTTGTCCCAGTATAGAGGGTTTTCCCTCCATTGACTGGTACAAATTATCTTAAGTGCAGCATCTGAAGAACAGATACTACACTTTGAGGTATTTATTTGCTCCCCCCACTGAGCAAATTAGGAACAAGGCCGATTTTTAGTGTGAGGAGTTAAGGGGAAATGGGGACCAGCTCCTCGGGGAGTAGGGGAGCTGGATAGTGACAATTGGTATGAGGGGTTGCCCCTACATTGACCAAGGTCTTATATGTGGGGTTGCCCCCACATATGGTCTTTGCTTGCAGTATCTGTCGGAACAGATGGTATTTATTTGCTCCCCCACCGAGCAAATTAGGCACAAGGCCAATTTTTAATGTGAGGAGTGAAGGGAGGGGAAGGGAAAAGGGGACCAGCTCCCGAGAGGTGGGAAATGGGAGCTGGTTAAAGGTCAGGCATGTGGGGTTGCCCCCACATCTGGTCTTTGCTAGTCATAGCTAGTCATAGCTTGCAGTATCTGCCGGAACAGATACTACACTTTGATCCCGGCTCGAAGGCCAAGAATTTATTAGTACATATTAATTTACCTTATTTGGCTAAGTGCTGTATATTTAAAATACACTATATGCTATTTTCCGTGAAATGTTACGATTCTAACAAACAAGAAGGAATTGCTGTTTCCTGAGTTGGAACATCACCACGGAGAGACAAGGCCGTTTAACTGAAAAATTACGTCATACAAAATAGGCAAATCAAGCAAAATCTGTCGATCAGTCAAACTGTCGATAATAAATAAAAGCTTTTTGAAAGAAGGATGAAAAAACATATTTAATGGAAAAAGAGAAAAAATAACGCACATGATTTTTACTTAAATTTAACTTAATTTAATTTATTAAATATTAATTAAATATTAAATATTTATTAAATCGAATATATAAAGGACTATATTCCCTGTTTCTCTTAGCACATTTCCATGTTTTCAAACTCTATTACTCCCGAAACTAAAATTTACAGAGCAGTAATAGGGGGTCTAAATTGAAAAATCGTAATTTTTTTAATTTAATTATCGCATTGTATATCTTTCTTGTGATCTCTTGGTTTTACTGGATATTAAGCTAAGAATTAATCTGGTCTGGTGGAGTATACAGCTCCATACTTCGGGTAACATCAGTTGGAGAAGGAGAACTATTCCTCGTATGTTGGTTAGCCATACTGGGGAGATCTTATTTGGGCTGCGAATAGTACGTGATTTGGAATATTTTGTCAAGGATTCTTTGTATGGAAAATATTTTCATGCCAGATTTTTTTAAATTCCATTTTCATCCCAAAGCAAGGCACAGTGCCACTTTGATATCGGGGACATAAGTTGCAGGGTTACTATGTAGGGAGTTGAGCAGCGAGATGTCCGTTACCATTGCACTTGAACTTCTGCTTGTCAGCACAGTTTTGAAATCAGGAATTCGGAAGGGAGTTCCAAAGACTAGTAGTTCTGGGGAAGACACTATAAGAATAGAAGGCTTTCTTACATCTAGAGATATCTACTGTGTAGGGGTGGGATTTTGCTGATTGTCGAGAATAACCTGACAAATCTCTGGATAGAAGGAGATTAGACACGCGAAGATAGTGTCTAGTAGGCATTCAAGTTCTCTCCTAACAAGCATATATATATATATATATATATATATATATATATATATATATATATATGGGGGTGAGGGTGTGTGTGTGTGTGTGTGTGTGTGCGTATGTGTGTGTGTATTTCCTTAAATTGTTTCTTTTAAATAAATGGCTTATATTAATAAATTGAAAACGTCGTTGCACGCTGCGTGCAGAGCGAGAAAACCTCTTGTGTCGAACGTCATGCTGAATCCTATGAAAAAAAAAAAACTTAGAAGAGAAATGATAAGTCACATGGACGGACACTCATGCATAACGTTGTTCCGCAGTTTGCAGACATTCTATCCTTTCCCCAACCTTTGACAGATGGGTGAAATAAATTAGCTGTCACAGTAAGAATGAAATAAAAAAAAACTGTAAAATGCGGAGAGGGATATGGAAATATGAAAATATAAAATTGTATACAAATAATAAATATAATAAAAATATGTTTTATTTTCTTTAAATATGGAAAATACAATGAGGAGTCCCTTGCATAAAAGTAAAAACATATAGAAGCATAAATCGTGATAGATTTAGGGCTTTGAAAACACGCATATGAAATACATACACACATGTATTATTATTATTATTATTATTATTATTATTATTATTATTATTATTATTATTTCATTATATTCAGAAAATATTATAAGCTGATGTAAAATATGATGTATAAATTGCATTATTCAAGTGTTCAATACCTCGGCTAAACAGTAAATAATGAGAATAAATTTGCAGCAATTAAGCTATGTAATGAAGCTACTGACACGCATGCAAATTACTTAGTACTGGGACGAGCGTGGCCTCAAAGAAATACATGGATATATATGTAACAGCGGGATCGCAGGAAGAAGAGAAAGAGAGAAACGAGGGAAAAGGCAAAGGTTTTTAAGCACGTGTCGACACGGCAGGGTCCTTTCTAAACAACTTAACGGCACGACAAGAATTTTTAAACACTCCGAATTTTAACAAGACTTTCGGACAGCCATATACAGTGGAACTAAATGCAAACATAGCAGCCTATTATAGCTGAAGACTAAGCAACTAATTGCCAATATTTTCGCTGGCTTCGAAAGTACGTGTAGGGCGGCTTAGTGTGGTAACGACCGGTTATAAATATATTTTCTTTTTACTGGAAAAATACTCCCATCAAATTTGTTTGTCCTCTTTTTGTAAGATTTTGAAACACAATGTCGCGGATGAAATAAACTTCAACTACATGGTTACAGCTATACAGAGGCGTCCGCTTTTCATCCTAAGTGGGAACAATCAGCCTGTAGTGAGGAAACGCGTTGATTGATTGCCATAAATGCATTTTATACTTTATTTTATATATATATATATATATATATATATATATATATATATATATATATATATATATATATATATATATACAGTAATCTATGTACACGTGTTTCGCTGTAATACAGCTAGTCAGTATTGGACATCAGACCATGTGATCTATGGTCGAGTGCGTTAACCGTTACGCCACGAAAATCACTTTACATGCTATTGTTATCACTTTTTAAACTTATGTGGAATGTTTATTGATTTTTAGCCGTAATTAAATACGATTAATAACGTTTCCAAACTTAGAAAGCTGGAAAATATTGTTCGTTAGAAAAATCGGCCATATTTTTTGGGCGTGAACAAATAAACAAATATTATTCATTTATTCATTATTTTATTACGAGCACGCGTTTCGCTGTACTACAGCTTCTCCGCGTAGCTTCACTGTTTTAGAATTCGAACCTCAGACCATACCTACATATGTATAAAGGTGAAAATGTCTGTGTCTAAGGACACTTCTCAAACTATATACCCAACATTTTATCTACAGTCTTGAAATTTGTTATACAGGGTATTCAGACATGTGTGAAACTTTTGAATTGGTTTTCATTCAGAAAAATCGAGACGCTGAGGGTAAACGTTTAAAAACTGTACGTGGATGACATCGCATTCTTATCTGTTTGATAACTGTTCCACGAATGCGCATGTGTGAATCGTTCACATGACAATTTACTTATGTTAAGAATAAGTAGGTTTGAAAACACTTTTTAAAGATCGTGTCTATCTGGCATAATGGTTATAGTACGTGACTGTATGTTTTGGTTTAGTACTCAGCTCGAGTGTGTGTTTTTTTTTCATATAAACAAGAAGTGAACTGTTTAGAAAAAAAAACAATACTCGTATGCACATATCTCACTTTCTGTATGAATTAGAATATAATAGTCATATGTATTTTACGACTAGACCACCCCTACTAGTATCATATACTATTCATTTATTATTTTACTTGTATAGTTTATCAGGTAGACACACCGGATTCCATCAGATCACCGAAGTTAAGCAATGTTGAACCTTGTCAATAAATGGGAGGTCATTTGAAAATTCCTGGAGCTTTTTTTTTTTTTTTTTACACAGTGATCACCACTTATCAAGGCCCGGAAGCCACTCAGGGATAAGGGTTATTGCAAGTACATTAAGTTAGTGAGGAGATTTGCTGAAGTGTTTACTTAAGGGGGCGGTTCATTAAGAATTTGTTAACATTGGACTTGAAGACATCCAAGTTGTAGTCCGGAGGGAAGCAGGCAGACGGAACAGAGTTCCACAGGCGTGCAGTTCTAAGAAAGAAGCTTTGTTCATGGAATACGCGTTTTGATTTAGGCACAGATATAGAGTGGGGGAATTTTTTCACAGTGGATTCAGCTAGACGGGTGTTTTTCGTGAAAGATTGGCGAGGGGGAACCAGAGATTGGAGTTCAGACGAGCATCTGCCATGGAAATAACGATAAAACAAGGACAGGCTCGCAACGTCTCTTCTGTGGGAGAGAGGTTGCAGGGTAGAGAAAAGGGCATACCCCACTAAGCCACGAAGTCTATTTTGTACTCTGTCAAGGCAGGATAGGCTGTTTTTAGCAGCTCCTGCCCAGATATGGCAACAGTATTCCATCCTTGGACGTACTTGGCTTTTATATAGATAGAGAATTGCATCAGTAGTGAGATATCTTCTGGAGCGGTAGAAGGATCCCACCATCTTTCCAGCGACCTTGGCAACAGACTTGATGTACGTGTTCCATTTCAGATCAGGAGTAAAGGTCAAACCCAGAAGCTTGTCAAAACACGGGGCCTCACCCAGACAAGAGCCATCCATCACAATTGATGCCAGCTGGGGATCAGAGCTTTAATGATGTAAGGATAGGAGTTTGGTTTTGGATGCATTAAAGGTAACCACCACATCTTCCCCCACTGAACCACGCGCTCGAGATCAGTGCTCTCTGCTTATCTCGCCGTTATTTCCAATCAGACTTCGGTCTCTCCTTGCTACTAGACTCAAGCATGGCCGATTTAGGAGAGGTGAGGTGGTGATTGCGTAACCCTTGCCTCACAATTACACGCGCAGCTACTTTAACAGGGGTACCAATTGTCTTTGGAGATTCAAGGGAGGCGTCGAATTATTTTACGTAATTATTTAGGGCCTCGTTGCGTAACGGCTAACGCACTCGACCCTAGCACATATGGGTTGACGTTCGAATCATAGAACAGTCAAACCACGCTTACGAAGTGTAGTACAGCTAAACACGTTACATTATTACTATTTACTAAGCAGGACGACTCGACGTTGCTCGGGATTAAATCAAGTTCAACGAATGCTTCACAATTCCAATACTATTTTTATCATTGGAATCGGTGAAATCACCCATTTTAAAATTAAATTTATTGATTGCTTGTTCGAGTTTTTCTCTGGTGATTTTATTATATGTAAATTTTTACTTCAGTATTTTCCTTGAGTACCGTTGTTACGCTTTGGTAATCGGAGACGCTCGGCGAAAGCCGGCGGGTGACGTCATATTCCGAGCAAAGCCGAGCGGCCAGTTAGTTACGTCTGGTTCAAATTCTGTACAAGTAGCGATTTTTTAAATATTTTTTATTCTCTTTGTAATTATTTGCATTATTTGTTTTCTTTGCGAATTTTATTATTTTTTCCTAGTGATTTTACTGTTTCGTACAATATGTAGCACTTACTTACAATTTCTTTATCATATAATTATACACTATTTCGCGTTATGTCGATACAGAATTCACTAATGAAATGCTAATCAGAAGAACCAATTTTGCAATCTTTTCTACTTCTTGGTGTTCGCTATCTTATGTTGGCTATTATATTCTATTTAATATTGATCCGTTAGATCAGCGAAGTTAAGTTACATTGAACCTGGAGAGTTCTAAAAGGGTGACTTTTTGAGAATATCAGGTTGTTTATGTGCTGTTCTCTTTTTTCTTTGACATTGGTCCCAGTAGTTCTGGACTCACGTTTACCATAGGAATCAAGCAGTGCTCTTTCAAGCGTTGGAATTAGAGATCGCGCAATCTTATCTTCACGATAATTCGAGCTCTTAAGCGTGATTGTAGGCCATGATTCGGAACCATAGTGTGGTAATTTTTACTTACCGGAACTCGATGTGGAGGGGTGAAGAAATGGGATTCTGTGTGGCAGTCGTTCAAGCAAAAGGTTTGAAATTGCTTGGTCGACTGATTTTATAATAGTGTTGGTTTGCCGTCCACCCACGTGGGTTGGTTGGTTGGTTGGTTGTTGGTTGTTTTTGTTTTACGGCATATCAACCCTTTTCAGGTTAGTTAATGCCGAATCCGGTGATTTTGAAGAAAAACTTTTTAATAGAATATATTTGTTTTTTGCAAGTCAGTTTCTATTTAACCCATAGTTGGGACCCTAATAGGTACTACCACTCCGGGTCAGAGTGGACCTTGGAGCAATGCCAATTAAAGGGTGGCTCCACACTTCCCAAAGCTTGCAAGCTGGGGCCTCACCATCGGATATAGTTTAAGGTCATATCCAGGACCCCCATTGAGGGACTTTTACCCTCTGCAGAGGGGGGGGGGTAGTCGGCGTATTCTAATGCCCCACCGACAGGGCCGTACGTGGGTTGGATATGACAACATTTGCATAGAATCGACTAGTGGGTTATAAAAACACCCCTATCGTTGATATGTGTTGTTGGCCTTTTTGTTTAGTCCAGTTATACGTTTCGTAGTTACTATTACAAGGACGATCTGTCGTTGTAAGCAACGAGGCAATTCGTTGCAACTCCAGTTAACCAAGAAAAGTCGCGAAGGATTCACCACGCAAGGTAAGAGTTTCATTGTTTTTTTCCTTCTACGTCGAGTTCGGGTTTAACACGTCGAGTTGCAAAAACGTCTGCCCCCCTCCCCACTTTAGTCGGTTAAAATCCGACAATAGAAAACTCAGCGAGAACAGTTAATCCATTTATTGAATTGGACGCGGAAACTACTTTTTTTTAATTTGATATTGATTATGATTTCCTAACTATGGTTTTTATGTACCTCTCTTCCCCTGACATGAAATATACGGTATGACACACCCCTACCTCTCGTTTGTGGGGTTACAGTTAAGAAAAACTGACTCATGTCTCCCCCTTTCTCTTCTAATGTATAAAAATTGGGGGAGGGGGTGCAGCGTAATCACGTTCATACACCGGTTCTCGTTAGATAACCAAATTTAAGCAACGTTGGGCCTGGTTATTACTAAAAGGGGTGACCAATTTGAGAATTCAAGGCAATGTATGTAGGAGGACGTCGGAACCTTCCTGCACGAGTTGCAAAAACCTAACGTCGTCATATCCCCTAACGGGGATATACATGCAAGTGGGTTGTGAATTTCATACTTCTATAGAACTTCCTCCTTTAAGAGAAGCCGGTTAAACCCGCAGAGGATTAGTACCGTTTAATTTCCATTACATTTTGCTTGATTAACAGAAAAGCAAATTTTCAAAATAAATATATTTTAATATGGCACAATAACCTAGACGCAGGGAGGTGACGTTGTTTAAGTGAATAACGGCCGCGCAGCATCTCCTGCTGATCCATGAAGACTGTTGTCAGACATACGGGATCTATTCGGTGATTTCAGCTACCAAGATTGAGAGATGGTGACCGTGGCTAAGTGGTTAATAACACTGACTGACCACCGGCGTGTGTAAAGATCGAATCTAAATAATTCCACAGAAACGCTTCAAATTGAATATTTACAACCTTCACGTGGTCCTTATAGTAAGTAAGATACGCATTTTAAAAAGCAAATTCTTACTAGAAAGATATCCAGGAAACAAGTGCCAACAACCGACTTGTCACGTAGTTGTGAGCTCCGCCATTAAATGATTATGTCAGTAAACGTACGGATATTGATGACTCAAGTGCCGAGTTAATTTCGCGTCAGCATTTGAAACTGTGACGTGGGCGTGACGTCACAGAATTCAATGCGTATATAGATATAAATATAGGAAAATGAAGAGAGGAGGAAAGGAGTAGGAGGAGTAGAAGAAAAGGAGACTGGCGCGTGGCGATTTGAAAGGTACGTTCGATAAACACACGGGTCTTTTTTCTCCTACTACCCTTTTAGAAGCAAGCCGGTGGACCTGTTAATTATAGAGAAAATTACAGCTACACTTTCTCTGCTTGTAACTAAAAAATAGGGCTTCTATTCTACGAAAGATAGTAAGAAATTAGATATTTTTCGTATTGTAAATACGTGTAGGCGAGGTAAATGAAGAAATTAAATAACTTTTTTCTTTCACCTAAAAAGTTCGTGTCAAAATTTTATTTTTTTTCTTTACATAAAAATTCTAGGTCCATTTAAAAACGTAATAACAACGTTACAGACGCATCAGATTCATAATGAATGAATAAATGAATGACGTTCATCAGTAAAATAATAGTTTTAGTTTTTAATGAGGATATGAATGTCTTGTTAACCATGATGACTTTGTTTCTAACAAAAATCTTCGACATCCCCCGTTCGTCTCGTTAATTAACTTTTTCTTTATAAAGTAGTATGTTTGACAGGTCAGCAGATATGGCCTCTGATCCTGTCAACTGCAATGGCCGTGATCGTCCTCTTCCAGAACTACTTTACAGGATACTCTCGCGTCGCAGTCGTCGTCGTCAGCTACTGATGCCGGCGTCCACTGAAAATCAATTGGCTTCTCATGCTAATCAAAAGAAAACAAACTCAGGGATTCTAGTCTACAAAAAGTTAATTCACGAAATTACAGGTGTTTTACGTATATACAATTGTTCAGTTAGATTACACCAGAAAACAGTCCAAAATCTTATTCTTCGTTCTCCACGATGGCGACCGAGATGAAAAGGGGATGGGTGGCGTTTTCTTGGGTGTGTGTTTTTCTCTCGAGATTCGGCTCCGATCTGCCTCAATCTTGGTCCGGGCATTTTCTTATACTGAAAGGTGATGGGGTAGGGTAAGCTGTTCCCCAGACCAATCAGAACTCAACATGTTATTTGGGAAATTCCTGAATCCTTGCGTGTGTGCAACCATGCAAGGCTTGCAAATCTGGGATCATAATTCAAATTTATTCACACGCTCAGAAAGGTTAACACTTTGACCTCTCACACTCAAAAAGCCAGACATCCTGAGCACGGGTTCGTCATGCCAAGATCGAATGTATGATGTCATTCTAACTTTAATCTGACATCTCTTGCCACTTTTCTCAAACAATAAAATATGTCTTTTTTACAAAACACAATAAATTCATCCCGTCAGATAGGTTACCCGTCGTTGTCCGGGCACCAAATTATCGCTTAACAAACAATATCAACATACTTACCCGGCCTTACTCAGTGTTTAAGGGGGTCTTGATTTCCTCAATAGGGAGTGATATCGGTCCCTTAGTAGGTCACGCCACATCAGATAGACGACATAAAATGTTACAAAACGCTTTCTTGGAAGTATACATACGTGAATCTATTGCATTAACCAAGTGTCTTTAATTGCAGAAACTTGGGAAGACTAGGCGCTGTATGTACCGCGCTGAATAGAAATCTCGGCCGCATTAATATACTGGAAGAAATACACCCTAAGTCTTCGTTAAGACATGCATCTTGAAAGAAAACTCTGATGTATAAACCCGTGCTTTACTATATGCGTTGTCTTGTGGCCGACAAATATTAATAATAATACCAAAACCTGTGGTTGGTTATACACAAAGCCTTCACCACTATAATGAAATCATCTATGTAGATTTCTAAACAACTGAGTTGTTGTGGTGGAACCTCATATGTCGAAATCAACATTAATAAACACAGAATTCAGAATGAAAACAGGTGAAACCTAAATGAGCTCTATCTTATTATGAAAGCCATTTCTTCTTAAAAACTGTTGAACTTAAAATTTAAATGTTACACATTTTCTAATTTCAAAATCGCGTAATGATTCTGAAAGTTGGAATGAAAATTCTAGATAGGTTTAGTGTAATAATATCATAATTCACATTTTCATCCTGGTAAGCAAGCGTGCTAATAAGCTCTTCTTGTTAAGGAAAAGAATTAACTTTAGAGGGACATGTATTGTACTAGAATATACACGCATATACACACAAATAATATATATATATATATATATATATATATATATATATATATATATATACAGGGTGGCGCATAAGTCACATTAAAGTTTGAAAATCAAATAATTTTTTCTTAAATGACTGTATTTAATAAATGTTTTTTTTATTATTACACAGTTTATAGTGTGGAAATTTGTTCTGACTTAATTAGGAAAGTCGGCCCTTTCTAAGCTATTCTTTATTTTCTATACTTACGTATATATATATATATATATATATATATATATATATATATATATATATATATATATATATACATATATACTAACAAAAGTACCCGTTGTTGACTCGGTTCAAAAACAGCCTACAGAAAATCGACGCTGATTTATGAAAGTATGATAGGTTATGAAAAGGAAGGGTTGTAACGAGATAGCTTCGAATTTGGGGTATCAACACCAAAGCAAAATATGACGAAAATAAAAATAAAATAGATAAACCCCATAATTTATTATACCATACCTGTTCACACTGAAACACTTATCACAATATTCTGTGGATCTATATTAAAAACCTTGTTAAACTTTATGACATATTTCCATTCTATGGAGGTCAGGCGCGAACGAACACCCCATAATTCTATTATATCATATTTCTTCAAACGGAAACATAATTATCAAAGTATACTTACGCAGATGAATATGAAAAGTCTTTATAAAAGTATGTGCCTATTTCCATTCTATGGAGGCCAGGCGCGAACGCAGACCCCATAATTTTATTATACCATCCCTATTTAAGTTAAAACATACTTATCAAAGTATTATTATGTACATCTATAACAAAAATACTTGTAAACGTTTTTTTTTTGTTTCTTTTTAATTTTGTATTTCCATAGTTTGTGGACCAGGCGCGTACGCAGAGCCCACAATTTTAATGAATCATCATTATGCCAGATGAAACATACCCATTCCTCTATCTCGATACATCTTCTATCATTATATGTGATCAGTTTTTTATGATAGTCAACCATATAGGAGTCTATTCGTGACCAGACACATACACACAGACGTTCAGCTTTATATCATATATATATATATATATATATATATATATATATATATATATATATATATATATATATGTGTGTGTGTGTGTGTGTGTGTGTGTGTGTGTGTGTGTGTGTGTGTGTGTGTGTGTGTGCATGTACATATATTTTAATTTGAATGATGTTCCTGCAGGTGTGAAATATGTCTGAGCATGAAAATCTCTGTGGGTTTTAAATGATATGTTAGAACACGATTTTGTCAACGTACCTTCAGAGCACAGACAAATCGCCATCACACACGTCTTCATATTGCTATAGCAGATATGACAAAAACCAGAACATATGCTTCACCAACAGAATAAAATACAACTGTTTCAATTTATCGCCCAAAGGAAAAACAGATTTACAATTTACTCTTGTTCTCTGCCTGTAGCAATGACCGAAACGTAATTAGTGGAATATTGACCAGAATCAAAACAGCACCACCGAAATCGTGTTTGGTCTATTCTCTGCGATTGGCTCTTCATAAGTTAGAAATAAGGCGACACCATTTTATTTATTCTATTTCTCTGATCAAATTATCTTCGCCGCACTATAGCCAATTTTTTTTTTTTTTTTTTTTACCAATTTCCATTTTTATTTTCTAAGTAACTCCGAGGCGCACTTCAATCATCTATTCGTGATAATCAAAGTTAAATGGAAAAGTAAATATTAAACAATATGCTGAAGTCTCCACGGAGGATTGAAGATAATTATATATGCTAAAATTGAATGGGTGACAATTTGTGAATATCTGTTCTCCGCTTATATCGTCATTGATTCCAGTCGTCTTGGACTTTTTATTATTTAAATCAAGCAATGCCGATTGAGAAGTATAGTTGCGTATTACGCGAGTTTGACTTCTCCGCTGGCCTAGGAGAGGTATCTCTGTTTTCCAAGACTAAACGGAAGCCATATCAAATATGACAGTTAATATCGGTAGCAATGTACTATGGAAACAAAGAAAATGTCCATTTACAATTTAAAGAAATTAGAGCGAATAAAGGAATTTTATTTTACTCACATTATACAAGGCATATTGCTATTTGTAGTTAGAGAGCTATTGTTTGGGATTATGTTTTTATTATACCATGTGGGATAAACGAGATGTCTGTTCACATTTCATTTAAACACTTGCATATTAGTACAGCCAAGTAAGCAGTAATTGGAATGCGTGGCCAATATGTCTTGTTCTCATTAAATAAATTTCATAAAGCATGTTCTAAATAATGACCTGACCACTTATGGAAATATTATATTGCCTATTATGGTACCCACGATGTCCTTTTCAAAACTAAACGGTTTCATTATTGAAGGTTTTGGGATGGCAACATATGTGGCATATTTCAAGGGGTACAGTGACATCTGAACGACTTCATCTGGCGGCTGTTAATATCTCCAGAACACATAGTTCTTACAGTGAACGTGTGTTGGTGAAGAATTAGGCTTTATCATGAGACCACCCTTTTTTGGTAGTCGAAAGATGCGCAAGTGTTAATGATGAAACGATCGTTTTGTGGTATTTTAAGACATAATTCTAATTCCCATGTAATATGGCTCGTATTACTAGGGTGATTAAATAAATTAGGCTTTCACTGATAAATATATAGGGAAATATTATTGATATAGGCGATACAGTTTAGTGTCTATTGGGAAGCTTATAGAACCATATGATTACTAATTTTAAATGGGTTATATTTGTATTTTTTATGGAAATCGCTATCGACAAATGTTTATCATTTGTCGATAGCGATTTCCATAAAAAATTGAAGTAAGAAGCTAAAATATTATTTCAAAACTTGCAAACAATCAGAATAGATTCGGATCCCGAAAAAAAAAAAACTTTTCCCCTCATTGTCAGAAACATCGCCTCTGAAATGTAAGTGATAAAGTAAATGTAAATGATAAAGTAAATGTAAGTGATAAATTAAATGTAATAAAGTACAAAATAATAGTAGCAAAAGTAAGACGACTGTTGAAAGGAACCTCAACATCCACTTTTAATTCTCCTTATTTGAGAATCATACAAGAAAAATATCATTAGTATTGGTGGTATTGTAAGATAGGTAGAATTTATATTGGAAAACATATAGAACCATATCATTAATATCGGTGGTATTGTTAAATTCAACTGCCAAGTTTAGGGGATTAAACGTACAAAATCAGGAATGGAGCCCCGAAGACGTATTAACTGACTTCGGAAACTCTTGCAATCAAACTGATTCCAAACTTACTGCCCTGCTTTCATTTGGAAAACACTAGCGAGTTCAAGAGAGAGAGGGGGATATTCAGTACTGGGCAGGTTAGCATCTTCATACACTCTGCCCAGGCTCGCGCTCTGGAACAAACATCATACGCGAGTCTCCATCGTCTATCGAGACGGATGGATGCTCACAATTTTTAAATAGGTTAATTGTATGCAGGAACGCTAGACTTCGTGGTTTAGTGGGGAATGCCCTTTTCTCTTCCCTGTACTCTCTCCCCCACAGGAGAGACGTTGCAAGCCTGTCTTTGTTTTTATCGTTATTTCCATGGCAGGTGCTCGTCTGAGTTCCAATCCCTCGTCTCCCCTCGCCAATCTTTCACGAGAAACTGGCTGAAACTATTGTCAATAATTTTCCCCACTCTTTCTCTGTGCCTAAATCCAAACGTAGATTCCATGAGCAAAGCTTCTTTCTTAGAACTGCACGCCAGTGGAACTCTCTGCCGCTTGCCTGTTTCCCACCTGACTACAACTTGGACGTCTTCAAGTCCAACATAAACAAAATCCTGACAAACCGCCCCCTTAAGTAAGACACTCTATCAAAACCCCCAATACTAACGATTACTACAATGCTATCTCACGCAATAACATTTACTATCCCTAATACTAACGATTACTACTAACGATTTACTATCCCTAATACTAACGATTACTACAATGCTATCTCACGCAATAACATTTATCCCTGAATGGCCTTCGGGCCTTGATAAGTGGTGACCCCCATGTAAAAAAAATCCATCAAGAACTGATCATTGAGGGTTAACAGAAATATGTGATTGAACTTTTTCAAAAGAGGAGAGAGAAATTATAAAGTACTTCCGGAAACGTCTTCATCGTTTAATTACTGATAATGCTCTTTAAACTCATTCTCGTTCCAACGATCAATTGTTCAGTTGTCTTTGATACACTTCACAGTCTGGTACATTCTGAACAGTTTCCCGACCAAAGGTAAAGCACAACATGGTTGCCTGGACACGTTCCTAAAGAATTTGAATGCCTATTGGAGGGACAGTCTATGTTTTCCTAATAGAACTTGATATTTTACTGTAAAGTACTTGTATACTAACTAAACACGTTATTTTCGGGTGTGTAAGGTGTCGCTGTACAGGGGTCAGTAAAGGACACCTGACATGCGGATACTTTTGCTAGACTAAATATTCAAAAACCCTGACTAAATATTCTAAATAACATAGTATTTATGGCGCATATAAGATCTCAACGGTATGGCTAACCAACATTGACTTTTACAAGGAATGGTACACCTTCTTCAAGTGATATTACTGCAAATAACATCACGAAGCTGGATATTCCACCACACTAGACGAATTATTGTCCTGGAATTAACTAACACTAAGAGACCACAAGAAAGATATGCTATAACATAATTAAATGATTAATCATGGAGAGAAAAATTATGCAGTTGCTGAGAGGTAAGATAGAACATTAATTGAACATTCGAATATCTATGTATCTCATAGGGATGAAATGGAAGTGGGCCGTTGATTTCAGAAAAATCTTTTGAAGTAAAATGAAACTAAGAGGCGAAAAGTCTCACAAGTATATTTGGTTCTTTTATTCTTAGAACCTTATTACGTCATCTCTTACGTTTGCAAATTTTCAATTTTTCTTTTTATAACATTTTTTTGTGATCGTAACTGTTTTACTTTCTATTTTCTGTTTTAATTATTTAACCCGAAATATCGACGGGATATACAGCAGTGTTCGCGAAGGGTTAAAACGTTCATTGTTTATAAACAAATAAGTGAATTGGGAAGCGCCATTTTTTTCTTAAATTTTGTAAGGAGAGGTGAAAGTAGTTCTAGGGTCAAAATTCTCGCCTTATTTTGTCATTTGTTCTCCACATTCCATGAGCGATGTTTTTGAAAAAGGGCGGATAATTACTGTTTTCTAGGTCAGAATCGATTCCATCTAACACTTACGTTAGCAACCTTGAAACAGTATTTTTAGTTTTTTACATCGCACGGCTCTAAGCCTTGTCTGGCGATGTTTCTATTAAAAATAAATATATTATTGTTCGTTAGTATCTCACACATTCATTTAAATTGAAGAGTGACTAGAGAGATTCAGCTGGACTCATCAAATTTTTTAGACTCTACAATTTTAATTTCCTTCATAAATTATATAATTTCTATTAAGATATTTTAATTATTAATGTTTAATCAATATATAACAAGCAAATCATTACAATATAAAACCATAATAAACATCATTTGTATGGTTTGATCTTATTCATATTAACTCAAGACTATAATCCTTGTCTACATAATTCCCTGGCTCTATTCACTACATCTACCAGTAACGATCTAGTCCACATCCACGTGGAATCTAACGTTATCTTTGTATCTACCTAGCTAAGCTATGCAAACTACATATCTAAACTAGCTAACGTAATCGACTCTTTTCCATCGCAGGGATCGAATTTGTTACTTGTTTCTTATTTATAGAATAGTATCCGTGGGTTACACGACGGATTACATTTTTAGTAACTTAAATCGTTCACTACGCTTCCAATGTCTTCATTTAGTCTTATATCTATAAACCTTCCATGACAATAAGATATAGGCGCAAAGCACAGAATATCTATTTAATTAATTTTAGTAGTAGCAACATCTTATGGGAAAAAAGAGGAACATAATAAATAAATGACATGAATAAAGAAGAAAATGTAAATTAAAGTACTATCAAGAAGATACGTTTGTAAGTTGATAAGAGAAAATCATTGAGTGCTTTGTAAATATCAACATTTCATGAGATGCGCATTTTTAATACACAATATCTATTGTAGATAATACACGATTAGTTAAACGACAGCCCATATTGTAAACGTAATATGTAAGGAATTTGTGTGTTCATTAATTTTCCAATCATATTTGTTCTTAATTTAATGTTGTTATTATTTTTTAAATGGACCCAAACGTTGCGTGTAGAGAATTAGAAGAAAGTAAAACTTTTACACGATTTTTTTAAAAAGTGAAATAGAGGTTTTTTTTATTCTGTTTTTAGAGGTTTTGGTTTTTTTTATTCTGTTTTTAGAGGTTTTGTGAAATAGAGATTTTTTTTATTCTGTTTTTTTATTCTATTCGGTTTCAGATATAGGTCACCGATACGCATTCAGAAAACGACACAACATATTAATCCATTCTTTCCATTTTCTGGTACTCTTTTTAGCTACAATCCACTTTAGATTTCCTTTTGGCCAAGATCAAAGTGTAGTATCTGTTCTTCAGATGCTGGACTTCCATTTCTTGTTCTCTTTCCGCGGAGGAGCAATGTCACGACTGAGACAATTTTTATTTTTGTACCTTTTCTCTACGTTAAAAAACGACCCTGGTGTCTAACTCTCGTGGGAGCCATTATAAATAAGTACAATCAATTTGCAGTAACCATTCATTAAGACCAACAGGTCGACCGGCTCGTTCCTGAATAAAATACAAGGAAGAGACATCGCCTGCTTGTCGAGTATACCTTTCAAATCGCCATGCATTTTCTCTTCCTTTTTATAATCATCTTTCTCCAATCTTAATGCTTATATATGCGTTTCGGTCTGTGACGTCACGCTCATGCTTAAATGTTGGCTTGACATTAACTCGACACGTGAGTCGTCAATATGATACGTGATTAAACTACGGAGGTAGGTCAGTATTGTTAAGAGGAGAAAAAAGAAATAAATTCGGGAAAAATAAAAGGAATAGAGGAATGCAAAACAGAAAAAAACGAGAATAACGATGAAAAAGAAGAAATAGCAGTAAAGAAAAACAAGAAGTAGAAGAAAAAGAGAGTAAAGAGGGAAGATGGATGAGGTAAGTACGAAGCAGAAGGAAAATAAATAAGAAGTAAGAAGAGGGAAATAAAAATAAAAATAATAAGTGTGATAATATATATATATAAATAAATATATATATATATATATATATATATATACATACATATCGTAGCTGTATGTTTTTCAACTCGTTTATTTCAGTTGAAATAAAGTCGGCAATTTAGCTCATAATCATATAATGATTAGATCAATCATTTAAAATAATTTTTTTTAATTTCAACAGTATTCTCGCGGTTAATGGTGGCCGAATCGATTAGGTCCTTGCTAATGAAGCCAGAGATCGCTTCTTTTGCCGAGTTCGAATCAATCGACCGGTGTTAATCGTGACACTCTGCACTGATGACTAGTGTATGCAGGTATTTAATGACTATTATAGTAAATAATTATATATATATATATATATAAAATGAACTCATTTTTCCCCTCCGACTTTGACCTTCATATGATTAAAAATCATGACATAACATACAAATTTAATGCGTACAAGTTGTAGTACATGATCTGAGATGTGTTATAGGCCTATTAGCTGTACAGTTCCTCGAGAGTGGTACATTCCTATATTTTTTCCGGTGAGAGTCCACTGTCAAAATCAGTTAGATTCAATGGAAGTTGCAACATCTTTACTCTCTATTAGATTCCTCCTTTCCCCGCTCCCCTTTTACACCGCAGCGGATGCGTTCACAAGGAACAGTACGCGGAAACATCGTTTCGGAATCGTACAAGGTTATTTATGCCGTATTTTGTTTTGTTTTTTATCTTTTTTCCCTGATTTATGCTTTCTGTTTTTCCCATAATAAAATAAAAATAAAAATGATAAATAAAATCGCGAAAACGCGATTATTATCATTGTGTCCTTTTTGCTTTTTTCCAGTTAGTGTAAGACGCAACCTGCGGGACTAACCGGTTTTTACTTCCGGTTTTAATGACTCTAACTGTGAAATCTAATTATGAACTTTATTTATTATTGCTTGCAACTAAACATTTATTTTTACCCAAAGAATTCATTCTTTACTATTTATTATTACAACGCAACAATATCGTGATTTCACTTGCATTACCCTTAAATTACAATTAAAACAATAATTTAATTTAGAATTCGAGAAAGCAAAAAATAATAATTTAGAATTCGAGTGTGATACGGGACTACTGAAACTAAACCAAAACAAACTTCACTGTGGAATTAATATTTGACCTAATTTGCTTTTTAGTTAATTCATCACTTTTTTTTGCGCTTTCGCCTCAATGATTCGAATTCGAGCCCCCCCCCCTCAAACTTTTTCCGATTTTCAAACACCGGGGCACTGCCGGACCGCTCGTATTGCATCACGTTCATTTCTTAATTGTTTGTTTTTTTCACGAAATTTTTTTCATAGTTTTAACATTGTTTGTTTTTATAATATTTAAACATGGTTATTACTTCGCTTTGTTTTAATTATACCACCCCAATCACACAAGCCTCTAAAACCCCGGGCAATGCCGTGTATCCCGCCCCCCGCTAGTATATATATATATATATATATATATATATATATATATATATATATATATATATATATATATATATACGGGGCATATATAACAATTGTGTTTTTCTATAATGAGTCGCTTTTGCGTATGATTCTTAACGTTCAGATATGTGGTTCATTTAGTTTATTCTCTATTGGGTGTTGATGTGTATATACAAAAATTAACAGTTTATAGACATCGTTGCCGGTTGGAACATCAGCAAAAAACTACCTCAAATCTTCCTTCCATGCGTCCTGAAATTAAAGGTGCTTCTCTCCAAAAGTGAAAACGCTCAGACGAAAATTATATTTGATATAATCATTTATTCCTTGCTGGGTTCGTTTTCAGATTTGGCACGTTTGTATAAGATTACATTTTTCTAAGTTGCCCCCTTCTGACTTCCTTGGGCGTCCTGTCATAAAACGTCATCCGCTTCTAACGCGTTGCGTATCAAGAGTGATTTCCCACGTAACTATAAATCTACGTCTACAAAATCCATCTTTTTATTACATCATCACTGCACGTAGTCTAAAGATCATTGCTGGGTGTTTGTCGCGTATATTTGCTTATATTACGGTTAGCTAAAATTTCATCTGTCAAATAAACATCAAATTAACATTCCTGACAACCATTAAATGTAAACATTTAAACTTTTTTATTACATTTTTACTCCAAACAAGGCACATCCCCACTTTGATGTAGGGGGCTACTATCAGGGACATAAGCTACAGGGAGTTAGGCAGCAAGATGAAAACTTGAGATAGACTTTCACATCCATAAAATATTTCTATCTATAAATATACTTTAACCAATAAAAATAATCGATTATTATAATTTCATAACAATAATCGACCATTTTAATTGTTTCCGATGCTTTCCGGTAGACTAACATAATACGTTTTTAGTATGGAAACCAATTTTTGAAACAGTGTATTTTTTGTATATGTCAACGAAATTGCAAACAAACAGACAGTAATGCAACTTTATTATAATAGATTAAACAAAAAGTTAGAAATATCATACGTAAGATTAATGGTCCTAAAAAATTTAGAAAATCTGTGGTCATCCTCTATGTGGCACACACTTAGCGAACATATTCATCATTTAATTCAGCCTTAAATACCAAAAATGGTTGATATGTAGTAAAACGAAAAAAAAAATAAAATAAAACAAGTACACTATCATTTTCAAAAATTCTCAGTCATGGATCAAATAACGAGTTTGGTATTACCAAAGCACTTTGTGACGTTCTTCTTTCTCTGCCTACATTCTACCACTTTCTAAAAATAAATCTTTAATTATAAAATTCTTCTCTTGCCAGATTATTTCAATCTGTCAACTGACATGACAGCTTGACCAATAAAAGTTCGGCTCGTTTGTGTTCCCAAATTTCAAGAAATTGGCGAATTAATTTCTTGACATCCTTAAGGAGAGTAGAAATTAGACATTTCAATAACTTTCAATTTCAATAATTTAATAACTTTCGCCTCCCTTATGTTGTCCTTTTGTCCTTTAGTTAAACATGAAATATGTTTCTGACAAAGGGGGAGGAAGTGCTGATTTCTAGGTCGGAATCCGCCCAACTAACTGCAGGGCAGTAGAAAAAGTATCATGGTATTTATTTCGGCAGCCTTGTTATTCATTATTTTGTCATTTAGTCCTTACATTCCATGAGCGATGTTTATAGCAAATGAGGAAGAATTGCTTTTTTTCTGAGTCAGAATCTGTTAACAGTGTGGTTCGGCACTAACCCTATGCGGGTTTAACTGGCTTCCTCCAAAGGAGGAAGTTTCATGGAAGTATGAAATTCACAAATAGTCCCCAGTCACATGTGTATTCCCGTTAGTGAAGATGACGACGTTAGGTTTTTGTAACTCTTGTAGGGTGGTGTCGATGTCCACCTGAAATTCTCAAATTGATCACCGATTTTAGTAATAACCAGGCTTAACGTTACTTAACTTCGGTGATCTGTTGGGAATCGGTGTGTCAACGTGGTTATGCGGTATATTCACTTAACAGTGGAGAGTAAAAATGGACGTTGTCTTTAATTTCGGCAGCTTCGGAACTATCGCTTTCTTTATTGTCTTTTATGTTTTACATTTCATGGACAATGTTTCTGACAAAGGAGAAAGAATCAGTTGGTCACAATCTCTCTATCTAAATCTTATCGTTGGACATTATTTTTTTATTTTTGCCTTTAAGTATTTGTAATTCTTATATTAAGTGGCTTCATGTCTTGTCTGGATTGATTTCTTTTTAAAAAAATTATCAAAACGCAATCTCCTCGTCTGAAATCAAATTGTCTGTCACTCTGATTAATCAAGCGTAGGACCACCTTGCGGCACATTATCGCAGACGCACACATAGAGGCATTTTGAAATCAAGAAAAAAAGTGATAAAAATGACCAAACAATGAAATATAAATAACTACGTTTTTGCGGGAACCAGATTAGCAATTTACTCATTTTTTCTTCTCTGCCTAAAGCAATGACCAAAACAGAATTACTCGAATATTAACAGAAACGCCGAAAGCGTTTATTTCAGTGTTTGTTGTCTATTTTATCTTCTTTTCGATTTCTTCATAAGTAATGAATAAGACAACTACATATTATCGATTCTATTACATCGATCAAATTATCCTAAGTTCTAATACTTTTTTATACTATTCTTTTTTTCTTTTTAGTTTTTTTCTATCTGCCCAACACAAATCTATTCCAAGAAACCATACTTTTATAATAGTAGATGACCAATACAGGGATGTTTTGGCAAAAACCGCCAAAAAGGGAAATAAAAACAATAGTTATATATGCAGCTGTTATTCATTTCTTCATCACGGCGGGTAAATGTGACACAAGGTTTGCAAAATGAGATTTCAGAGCCACACCCTAGAGAAAGACAACTCTAGTCTGGAAAAAATATATCTGAGCATCTCCATCATCATTTTACGTTAGAGTCTCCAGGCGAGTAACAATAAACTAACACTTTCTACAAGAGTCAGAAAGCAAAATCTCGAACTGCACGGAGCCAGCAAATACCACAATAACAACAATTAAAGTTACATACATTATTTTTCAATGAAACCGCCGCCAGCAAAGGCGACCATTACAAAACGTGTAATATTACAGGGGTTTGAAACGTCGGTAGATATATTTGGGCTTGTGTATGTATAAATTACTAAATATATTTGTTTAATGTCTATACTGCGTATTCACGTTTGACACACCGGTTCTCATCAGATCACCGAAGGTAAGCAGCGATGAGCCTGGCCAGTACTAAAATGGGTGACCAGGGGCTGTATGTGCTCTCCGCTTATCTCGACATTGTTTCAATCCGCCCTGAACTTCTCCTTGCCACTAAACACAAGCAGTACCGATTCCGGAGATTGAACTGGAAATTGCGCAACCCTTGCCAACAATTACACGCAGAGCTGCCCCTTACAGGAGGTATCCTTTGTCTTTCGAGACTGAACGGAAGTATCAATTGATCTCTAGTGGTTATATCGACGTGTGTATAACATTTAAGGGACTGTTCACTACATATATAGATAGCAAAACATTGAAAGGAGCAATACCTTCTCGTTCGATATGTTCCATTCACTCAGTTCTTGGTTCACCTGTTTGGACTATCGGACCTGGAATAAAGATCTTCAACTTCACCGGAGAAAAAGATCAACACAGAAATCATTGGTAAAATAATATTTACACCACTTTATTCCGCTAGTCCTTTTTCCCCGAAGTTGCAAGCACCGTTCTTATTCACATTTCCAGTCAGGTGGAGTTGAACTGCCTCCTGTTCGTTCAGAAAAATTCAACTTCTTTGTCAGCTACAAAAAACCCAACTCCTCTAACTCAATCCTCACGGTTCATTCTAAGATCCACGTTATGTTTAGTGATCTAGAACTGCATAGAGTCAGCAAATACCACAATAACAACAATTAGAGTTATATACATTATTTTTCACTGAATCCGCCAGCAAAGGCGACCGTTACAAAACGTGTAATATTACAGAGGGTTGAAACGTCGGTAGATATACGCCAGACAGCTAGAGGTCAGACCTATTTTTAAATTATTGTTATTTTATCGCTTTTTAACCGCATTTTGTTTATACTATTTGTCTTAACCTAGTTAATATTTATATAAACATTTATTTTAACTAGAATTTAATTTCAAAGAAACAATAAATCCTAGGCTTACAGGGTTATCTCTTATCGTCCGACCTTGATTATCCTACAAACGACCGCAAGATGCGTCACACGCTTTAATGACCATTTCCTTATTTATAGTGGCGACCGCATCCACGATTGCAATCCGTAGAGAGTCGAATGTGTTGTGGGCATGCTTGCTGGGTTTCACCTCAATCATGTCATAGAAGAAATAGTCACGGGGTTTTCAGTTGGGCGAGGATAGCGTATGCAAGTCCCACAACCAGTGGCGGAGGGGGGCAATGTTCGGCAGCCACGCCTGGGTGGATTTGATCTTGTGTGTATGAGTGAAGTCTTATTGGGAGAGATATAGCCGTCCGTTGGCGATCTCATCTATCGATATTATCACAAAGCTAAGCACTTTCCAGTATATCGTTTAATTTTTGTGAACGGTTGGATTTTGCTGTATACCTTGCATAAGATATTAGACAGGTACGATTTCGGTCAACGTCGGTAGATTGTAATGGTTTCTTCTCTTTTTACTATCAATATCATTACCTTGTCTTTGTAAATTCTCAGTGTTAACGCCTGTATCGTTGTGGAAAATTCAAATTAGTTTCAAAGAATTTACTTTTTGTAAAAGAATGGAATGACACCATTCACATCTTTTTTTAACCTCGTTTAAGATTACTAATGTTCAATTATAACTATTAGCATACAAAGTATTAAATTGAAAACATAAACCTATTCTAAAATCAAACAATATACCATATCACTAAATCGGCTCAATTCAAACACCAGACAGAACACCACTCAAAAATGTAGATAACTTTGAATATCTCGGCAGCTACATCGCATCAACAGAAAAAGAGGTTCACGTCAGAATAGCTAAAGCTCTGAGTGTACTTAATCGGCTGAAATGTAATTGGAAATCTGCCCTCTCAGAACAGATCAAGAAAAACATTTTTAGAGCCATAGTGGAGACGGTGCTACTTTATCGCGCATCGGCATGTACAAAAAGTTTTTTTAAACACTTGAAAGTAAGTTAGTTGGTTGGTTGTTTTTTTTAACGGCATATCAACCCTTTTCAGGTTATTTAATGCCGAATCCAAAGATTTTGAAGAAAAAATTTTTCATAGAATATATTTGTTGTTTTCAAGTCGGTTTCTATTCAACCCATAGTTGGAACCCTAACAGGTACTACCACTCCGGGTCAGAGTGGCCCTGGGAGCAATGGTAATTAAAGGGTGGCTCCATACTCCCCAAAGCCCGCAAGCTGGGGCCTCACTACTGGATATAGTTTAAGGTCATATCCAGGACCCCCATTGAGGGACTTTTACCCTCTGCAGGGGGGGGCAGTCGGTGTATTCTAATGCTCCACCGACAGGGCCAAAAGTAAGTTAAATGAATTTACTCTAGAATGTTCTTCTGAAGTTTCTTCACATGAGGTTGAACTCACAATCTGGCATAAGACGTTAGATGTAAAAACATTAAGAATATTAATTACGATGCTTAAAATCCAAACAACCCTGCTAGACTAAGAAGCTACTCTTCATTATTTATAAAAGTTTTCTGGTTTTTAAGGTTGTACTTATTGGATCATACAGATATCTTATATGCAAAAATTAATACATTCTACTCAAAAAGCCCTTTTGCAATATCTGGAAAACACATTTAACCATTAACCCTCTGCATGGTCGGTTTCCTATGCTCTCTTCAGTAATAAAAGAAAGAAGAACATGATATGCCGGACATTGCTACAGAAGAAAAGATGAGGTCGTCAATGATGTGGTACTGTGGGATCCTAAACACGAAAACGCTCAAGTAAGAAGACTTACACAAAATTATTGACAGCAAACACAGGCTTACAATTTGAAGATCTTCCTAAGGCTTCGGAAGAGAGAGACCTATAGAGGAAAAATATCAATTTCGCCCGGGTAATCCGTCCGATAAGATCATGAGGAAAATCGAACACAATTTTATTAAATATGATGACTATCGTCCGAGGTGGGAGGGAGTAGATTAATTTATATATCTATATCTATATATCTATAAAAAGTGAACGTGTCTGTGTGTCTGTGTACATTTTCCTTCATAATAATTCTGTTAATTTTCAGTCTACAGACTCGAAATTTGATATACAGGGTACTGAGATTTAGAAAAATCTATGTGATCGGTGTTCTGCCAGGAATTTGGCTGTTAAGCCGTCAAAGTTCAACAATTTGACCTTTGAAAACTCTACCCAACTCCTCCAACAATTTTGAGTTTAAGCATTTGAAATTTTAGATATAGGTTCCTTGGACATGGATCTAACTTAATAACTCGATTTGAACCCAAAACAATAAATGTTAAGGGGTCATAATCAGGGTAAAAGTTTTAAAAAAATTGACCTTTTTTCTTTTTTTTTGCTCAACAGTCATTTCCAAATATCCGGGCAACGCCGGGCACCAATGCTAGTATATCTATAAAAGTGAACGTGTCTGTGTGTCTGTGTGCATTTTCCTTCGCAATAACTCTGTTAATTTTCAGGCTACAGACTCGAAATTGTATATACAGAATACTTAGATTTGGGAAAATCTATGTGATCGGTTTTCGGCCAGAAATTTAGCTGTTAAGGGGTCAAAGTTCAACGATTTGACCTTTGAGAACTCTACCCAACTCCTCCGACAATTTGGGGTCTATACACTTGAAATTTTAGATATAGGTTCCGTGGACATGCATCTTACTTAATAATTCGATTTGAGCCCAAAACAATAAATTTTAAGGAGTCATAATAGTGGTCAAATTTTTAAAATACTGGCCTTTTTTTCCTTTTTTTTTTTTTTTTGCTCAGCATACACCTCCAAACACCCGGGCAATTCCGGGCACCCATGCTAGTACGTATATATTTTTGTTCAATCTGTTAGTCTATCTACCAATCCATCTATCTATCTATCTATATATCTATCTGTCTATCTATCTGTATATCTATAAAAGTGAATTGTCTGTCTGTGTTATATTTGTGTGTGTCTGTGTACATTTCCCTACGCAATAACTCTGTCAATTTTTAGTCTACAGACTCGAAATTTGATATACAGGGTACTGAGATTTGGGGAAGTCGAGGGGATCGGTGTGGGGCCAGAAATTTGGCGATTAAGGAGTCAAAGTTCAACGATTTGACCTTTGAAAACTCTACCCAACTCCTCCAACAATTTTGGGTCTACACACTTGAAATTTTAGATATAGGTTCCTTGGACATGGATCTAACTTAATAACTCGATTTGAGCTCAAAACAATAAATTTTAAGGGGTCATAATCAGGGTCAAATTTTAAAAAATTGACCTTTTTATTTTTGCTCAACAGTCATTTCCAAATACCCGGGCAACGCGTGGAACCCATGCTAGTATATCTATAAAAGTGAACGTGTCTGTGTGTCTGTGTGCATTTTCCTTCGCAATAACTCTGTTAATTTTTAGGCTACAGACTCGAAATTGTATATACAGAGTACTTAGATTTGGGAAAATCTATGTGATCGGTTTTCGGCCAGAAATTTAGCTGTTAAGGGGTCAAAGTTCAACGATTTGACCTTTGAGAACTCTACCAAACTCTTCCGAAAATTTGGGGTCTACACACTTGAAATTTTAGATATAGGTTCCGTGGACATGCATCTTACTTAATAATTCGATTTGAGCCCAAAACAATAAATTTTAAGGAGTCATAATAGTGGTCAAATTTAAAAAATACTAGCCGTTTTTATTTTATTTTTTTTTTTTTTGCTCAACATACATCTCCAAACACCAGAGCAATGCCTGGCACCTATGCTAGTATATATAAAAGTGAACGTGTCTGTGTGTGTGTCTGTGTACATTTCCCTACGCAATAATTCTGTCAATTTTTAGTCTAAAGACTCGAAATTTGATATACAGGGTACTGAGATTTGGGAAAATCGATGTGATCGTTTTTGGGCCAGAAATTTGGCGATTAAGGAGTCATAGTTCAACAATTTGACCTTTGAGAAATCTACTCAACTCCTCCGACAATTTGGGGTCTAAACACTTGAAATTTTAAATAAAGGTTCCTTGGACATGGATCTAAATTAATAATCCGATTCGAGCCCAAAACAATAGATTTTAAGCAGTCATAATAGGGGTCAAATTAAAAAAAAGTTGACCTCTGCGGTCTCTTCCAAATTACTCAGACAATTGCTGGTCTAAATATTTGAAATTTTCCATAAAGGGTATTCAGAGATAGAGCAAGCTTTTTCATCAGTTTGGGTCGAAAATTTTTAGTTACCAATATATAAATGTATATATGCTTGTAGATTTGCATGTTAGTCTTAACCTTTGAATAGAGGCGACGGATTTTACCAAGATCGGTATCGTTTTAAAGTTCGACCTTTCATACGACAAATATCGAAAAATTGGCCAAAAACATAAATATTTTCCCCTTCACCTAGGCACTTTTCTACATGGGGGACACTTTTTTCGCCGATATTTTTGAAAGCTATCCTCTCCTTTAGATTGTCTAGCCTTTATTTTAAAAAATGTCGCTTCCGGTTTGGCGGTGGTCGTAACAGCATAAACTTTAGATTTTACCCCGTTCTTTTCCTCCTGTGCGGTACGGGGTCGAGCCTGCCTTCTTACTACCACTTTTTCTTTTTTTTTTTTGCTCAACATACGCTTCCAAACATCCGGGCAACGCCGTGCTGAAATGCTAGTAGATATATATATATATATATATATATATATATATATATATATATATATATATATATATATATATATATATAATGACATGATGAACAAGTTTGAGTTAGAAATCATTTTAGTATTAGACATGGGATCGAAGATTTAACATTTTCGTTGGAAAGTGTGAGTTACGCTAAAAATCATAAAATAATAAATAAATCAAAATTAGAAAAATAAAGAAAAACACCATTAATAAGCGTAACATGAAAATTAAAATTTAGAAAAATAATTTGTTTTTAATTTAGTAAATAATAATTTATTAAAAATATTTTCTTCTAATTGTTAGTACTTATATCGAGAATGTCCCGTGCTATTTTTATATAGTATTTTCAAGTTAAATTCAAGTTTTATGGTAGATTTTGTTATTAAATTCTTACGTAAAATTACAGAATAGTTTTAAAAAAAAAACACCCTCACGTTGCCATATAAAGTATGGGTTTGTAAATAAGAATGCTATTCCAGCACGACCGTTTCTGCATAAATACCCACTTTTAAAATAAGTAAATATGTTAGTTAAATCAACGTATTTTCAATATGCACTTAAAAACAATAGCATATTTAATTAATATTCTCACTTAAAATGCGTTGGAATTCAGTCTAATTCCGACAACGTATAATTAAGTAAAAATGTTTTCACCTGAAATGCGCTAGTTTAAAATATCCCTAATCTTTACAAACACTATATGATTTTACTCATTTCGGAACGAACCTAATTACTGCGCCTGAAAAGCGTTTGAATTACACTAATTTCGACATGACATGTAAATAAGTAATAACTTTGGCTTTTTATTAAAATATTTTTTTCTTCCGGGTTTCATGCGCTAGCGCAATGCTTAGATTTTTCAACACTCAAATGTTCATCATGTCACAATCTTCAAAAGAAACAACATCAAGCCACTTTTATCGCATAAACACATTTTTATCGCAATCTGGCCCCGAACGTTTATCTCAATATTTACCCACAATTTTATTCAAGTAAGAATTAACGAGAGAAAAAAAAATGATCTTAAATTATTTACAATAATATCGTAAACAGATAGTTAACATTTTATTTTATTAAATTTTATTTTTGAATGAGATGAAATTTCTAATATGGCATTTAGGACAGGCGTATTAAAGACACACTTGTTTTTATACTTCTCAAGCAAAGCCGTCGAGTTTTCGTTACTAACAGCAAACTCTTTAAGACTAGCAAGTGACGATGATTGAATGGGTAACGACGGGAACCGAAATCCAGGATGTGCCGTTTAGTTCATTCTATACAAATACTTTCAATGCAAGTCGCCCGCAACCTACAGATTAACCCTCCCATATGTACCCGATGTTTTCTAGGAATAATTGCAACTAGACAGATATCGTCAAATTCCACTGCCTGGATTTCCCTCCTAACAACCACAGCGTCATCGACAATACAGATATGTTGTTATACGAAGTGCATTTAATAAATTTCCAGACTTTTTTTTTATATAGGAATTTAAAATTGTCATAGGCTCTTTAAATTTTTTATGTTGTTTCTATACATCGTATGAGATGACTGGCCAATTTTAATGATTTCATGAACAGCTACGGCATGAATAGGAATATACCCTACTAAAGCCTGATTGTCACAGCTGAGAATTTCAAAAATGCAATCTGGACGTGAGGGCACATTAGAAGAGCAATATGCAATAAAATTCTGCTTTAAACTTGGAAAATGCCACAAAAAGGTGTGGAATACTTAAGACTGCTTTTGGACCATCTTGCATGAATCGATTATCAGTTTTTGATTTGCAGAAGAAATTTAACAAAATAGTAGGGAGTTTGTGAGGGATGCTGAGAGGTGTGGCAGGAGTAATGATGTCAGACACCAAATTTTATTGGCCAAATAAAGAATTTCATGGATACAGGCCACTGTGTGTCTATAGAGATAATAAGTGCACAGTTTGATGTCAGTGTGGGAACTGTCACACAATTATTCGCGAAGAACTGAAGATGCAGAAGATTTGTGCGAATGAATCAGTTCAGAACTCTATCATTGTCACAGACTATTTGATTAAAATTAGCATCAATACAGTTCTTCATCCTATATATATTCCAGATCTTTCTCCCTGCGCCTTTTGGTCATTCCCTAAGCTCAGGAAAAACCGAAGAGTCTGTCCTTATGAGACAACTGAGGCGATGAAAGGGGCTGTGAAGATCATTAAAAAGTGGACTTCAATAGGGCCTTCCGAAAATTGTTGGAACGGTACAACATGTCCATATTGCGGCCGGATCAGCTTACTTCTAAGGAGACTAGAGTTTCATGTGTGTACTATTAATAAAAGTGTTCATACGAAAAATTTCTAGAATCTTATTGAAGGCACCTCGTATTTTCATATATCAGTGTGTCGTCATTCTTTTTAACACAGGAGAACTACAAACCTCATAATACAGTCAGCAAAGTGTATAATTTTATCGTTGGTGTCCAAGCCTAGACTCAACTTAAGATAATATAATTGAATTGCAGAAAGGATTCTTAATTGAATTAATGATACTATGGTTGTCATTCTGTATTTTGTAGAGGGTGGGGGGTGACATCCCAAAAATCAGTTATTTTTTGTAGCTAAATCTTTGTAAAAGTCATTGCAGTTTTTTTTTCTGTTAAGTTTAATATGCAAACGTTTCCAAAAAAAAAAAAATAATAATAAGGTAACATAATAAAGAGACAAGAAATGTCCTTTGACTTTGTCCTTGAAAAATAGTATGCACATCCCTAAGTCGGAGAGCATCATCATGTCAGGTTTGCTCATGATCGGTTCAGTAGTGTAGGCTATCTGAGATGTGTACACACAGACACACACAAGCACAAACACTTTATTTATATTCTTATAATTTTTATTTTTATTTTATATATTGATATTTACATTAGAAACACTTTTTTCTATTTTTTTTTTACACAGTGATCACCACTTATAAAGGCCCGGAAGCCACTCAGGGATAAGGGTTATTGCAAGTACATTACGTTAGTGTTGAGATTTGATGAAGTGTTTACTTAAGGGGGCGGTTCATTAGGAATTTGTTAACGTTGGACTTGAAGACATCCAAGTTGTAGTCCGGTGGAAAGCAGGCAGACGGAACAGAGTTCCACAGGCGTGCAGTTCTAAGAAAGAAGCTTTGTTCATGGAATCCGCGTTTTGATTTAGGCACAGATAAAGAGTGGGGGAAACTTTTGACAGTGGATTCAGCTAGACGGGTGTTTTTCGTGAAAGATTGGCGAGGGGGGACCAGAGATTGGAGTTCAGACGAGCACCTTCCATGGAAATAACGATAAAACAAGGATAGGCTCGCAACGTCTCTTCTGTGGGAGAGAGGTTGCAGGGTAGAGAAAAGGGCATCCCCCACTAAGTCACGAAGTCTATTTTGTACTCTGTCAAGGCAGGATAGGCTGTTTTTAGCAGCTCCTGTCCAGATATGGCAACAGTATTCCATCCTTGGACGTACTTGGCTTTCATATAGATAGAGAATTGCATCAGTATTTATTCAAAAAAGAACAAACTTTCTCATATATGGGTCGTGCAATTGCATTCATCTGCGAAGGATCTAACTAATTTACAGATTCTTTTAAACATTCATTTTAATTAATTCCCTATTAGTTTTTTCCCCCATGGGATGATCATTTTTACTTAACAATTACGTGTAATTATATTCATGCAGATATTCTACATGATTTATACTTGCGTAATATTTGCGTAGAAAGTTTATAGCAAACACGAAACTCTTCCCATATATACTTATGCATACGTTTATATATTTTTGTTTAAAAATTTATGCCTACTAAACTCCTTCTAGAGTTTTTGGTCTACAGAGATGAAACTTAATATATAGCGTATTCGAACCCAAGCAGAGCTTTATATTTGGGTTTAAACACGGGAAGATCTGTACAAAGTGTGAAAATAAAAATATAAAATTTGTCAGGTGAAGATCGAGCGAAAACAATACTGTATGCATGGGCGAATGGTGGCCTTGTAGAGGTATAGGATACTCTCATGTGTGAGTAGTCTTCTAGTACGATAGAAAGGAAGCTACATTATTTGCATCTGCTTTCAGAATGTCTTATATGTATTTGTTATTATCGGCTGACAAGATGCTTTCACACAGGTCATCAAAGATCTCATTGGATACAGCCTGTAGTGTTCACTGGAAGCTAAGTGACAACAAGTCTCCCCAGATTTTCCAGTACTCTCCACCTCTTTCAATAACATTTTCAGATATATTTGCATTATCGCAAGAGCTGCTTGCCATTGATTTTTCGTTGGCAGCGGCTATTCATCTTTACTGGAATTTGAGTGGCAATAACCCTCCCCAAGCTCCCAGTTCTCTTCGCACTTATACAGTGGAGGTCTGGTCAGTGCTTACTCCTCGGTCTTTCCTTCCTCCTTGACTACTTAGTTATTCAGTCTCACTTTTTTTTAGGGGGTAGTGATGTTGTAATGGGGAATGGGTGGGGTCAGAGAACTTATAGGTATGCAGCTTCAATATTCTTGGTTTCAGGAAGCGCTACATGTTTTGTCTCTGCAGCAGTTTGTCTAGTCTACGCTGGTGGTTAGTGTGTGTGTTAGTCTCTACATTCAAAGATAGTTCTAAATATTTCATCTGTTTTCATTATTGTTGTTCGTTGTATTTTTCCAGTCATTTCTCTGATTCCAATTTTTCCTATTCTTTTAGCAAAGTTTTCGGGTTTGTTCCTAGTGCTCCAACTATTATAGGTACTATTTTGATTTTCTTTATCTTCCAGATCCCTTTCAGCTCTCTTGCTAGCTCTGTGTATTTGCTCCGTTTCTCCTTTTCTTTGATATTCATCCAGCGGTCGGCTGGAACAGCAAAGTCCACGATTTGACAGGATTTTTCTTTGTTAATTATTACGACACCTGGTCTCCTTGCTTGGATAGGTTTTATTATTATTATTATTATTATTATTATTATTATTATTATTATTATTATTATTATATAAGAGTTCTCACAAAGGCCGTCACCAAGAAACTATCTTTGATAACAACCTGTGGTGTTCCCTGGAGTCTAAGTGACATGTCTCCTCAGATTCACAGCCCTCACCATCTCTTTCGATAACCTTTACAAATTATTGTTCGTTGTCGCTAGAGCCGTTTACCATTGATTTTTGTTTGTGACGACCATATTATTATTATTATTATTATTATTATTATTATTATTGATAGTAGTAGTAGTAGTAGTAGTAGTAGTATCATTATAATATTTTTAAATGATCTTTTTCTTCCCCTTTATGCCTGGCCTTTCTGCTTTGTATTCTCCATCGTTTTTTACTCCTTCTGCTCATCCCTTGTTTAGTTCCTTTCCTCATTTTTATTTCCCCCTGTCTTTCCGCGTTATTTACTTTGCGTTGTTATTGCTTGCATTTTTTTTTCGCTTTATTTCCTTTATTTTTGGCACATTTCTCGTTCGTCGTCGCCTTTTCCTAGTTCTCGTCGATTTAGCCTTGTTTCTCTTCCTTTTACACAGTTTTCTCGTTTTCTTGATAGTCTCTCGAGACCACGAAGGGAAATGCAGTCTTTTTAACATTAACAAAACAAATGTTACAACGGTTGGCGAAACACACGCAGGAAAATAAAATAAAAAACAAATAACCAACTTCATCCTCAAATAATGACGTTTTTTTTTTCTTCTTTTTCCTTTAGTGCACGATGAATAGAAATGTCGTTGGTGAAAGGCGACTTCTGTTAATGGCAACGACTCAAATGAATGCCAACGAGTTTCCTCCGTCATAGAATGTTCAGAAAAGCATACATTTTCCCGCCTGTGAGAAACGGGATTGTAAAACGGAAGCGCAGAGAACTCATTGGCGGAAATCACTCCGAGCAAGTGACTGTTCCTTTTTGTAATTCATCGATTTAACAAATTCTGTTTTCGTATACAATAATGAGATGATATAAGAATACGTGCTATTAAAGTAATGCATCCAGAACATTAATCCATAGTTTAGCCTAACCTGACATTATACAAGTAGACACTATATCAACACTTAGTGTCTGTAAAATATGTCTAAAACCGTCGAGAATATGGCGTGATACCGGATATGCCAGGTCCATTAAATAAATCACACAACTGAACAAAGCAGTGGTCCGCGTAGTGTATAAAGTACTGGTAATATTCGCTTGTTAGTTATATCATTTTCGAAGTTGAAGGTTCAATGTTCTGTGCAGGCGACACCTAAAATGCAGTCGCGATTAGTAAGTCTTAGAAAGCCGACATCAAGAAATTATCTTTGATAACAACCTGTGGTGTTCCCTGCAGTCTAAGTGACAAGTCTCCTCATATTCACAGTACTCACCATCTCTTTCAATAACCTTTACAAATTAGTTTTCGTTGTTGCAAGAGCCGTTTACCATTGAGTTTTGTTTGTGACGACCATATTATTATTATTATTATTATTATTATTATTAGTGGTAGTAGTAGTAGTAGTAGTAGTAGTTGTAGTAGTAGGGTCATTATAATAGTTTTAAATGATTTTTTCTATCGTCTTTATGCATTTTTCAAAAACATTAGTACTTGTTATGGCTTATCGAACAAGAGCATGCTGCCATTTGGATTAAAAAAAAGGTTTAATTCGAAATTCCGTGTAAATTCCTGAGTTCGATATAAAGATTTCGAGTTTGATGGAAAGATTCCAACGTTCAACATAAAGATTCCTAAATTCATCAGAAAGATTCCAAAATTCGATAGAAAGATTCTTGAATTTGCCATAAAGATTAAAAATTCTCGAGTTTGACAGAAAGATTAAAAATTCTCGAGTTTAACAGAAAGATTAAAAATTCTCGAGTTTGACAGAGAAATTCTCGAGTCCGATATAAAGATCACAATATTCAACAAGATACAGCGCAAGAAGGTCGGAGGTTACACTGACCGAAACATTATGAAAACAATACTCGGGCTGAGAACAATAGCCCGAATAAAAAAATATACAAATAACCAATCCTCACCTTAAAAATTAAGAAACATGATAGATGGTGTTGAGAAGAAGTTGAATGCTTGCTGTAGAAAACTTGGATAACAAAACACTTTCTTAGGTGGTTTTAAGTCTTTTTTATTCATGGGTTAGCTATTCGAATGTTTGTTTTTTTTGTACACGTTTCGCAATAGGGAACCATAGATTGGAGCACAGACAAGCATTTGTCATGAAAACAACGATGAATCAGAGACAGGCCTGCAACGTATTTTATGAGAAAGTGGTTGCAGGAAAGAGAAAAAAGTGTACTTACTAGGTCCATGCTCAGATGTGGCAACAGCACTCTATTTTAGGACGTAACTGACTCTTATACGGATTGAGGATCGAATCGGCAGTGAGATACCTGCTGGAGCAGTAGAATGATCCAATTATTTTTTCCGGCTATATTGACAACAGAATTGATGTATGTGGTCCACTTCAGATCAGGAGTAAAAGTCAGTCCCAGAAGCTTGTAAAGAGATGGTGCTTCCCCAAGACGAGAGCCATTCATTTCAAATGGGATCAGATAGAGGTCAGAGAGATTATGATAAAAAGAGAGAAGCTTGGTTTTAGATTGTCTCGTTTTATTACGTTTTTCTTTAATTTTTTCAGATTTTCATTCTCAAGTACTTTAGCCAAATATATGGAGGAACTCCTTAGAGCACCATTTCCATGGCTGGACAGAGATTAAAATCGGCTTTGAAAACTAGTAAATGATGTTCTTTTTCTTCTCCCTGCAACCTCTTTCTTACCGAAAAGACGTTGCGTGTCCATCGTTATCTTGATGGAAAGTGCTCGGCTGAGCATCAATCTATTCCTGCAAAACTTTCACAACAAATACTCGTCTAACTACAACCACTTACAACAAGTTACCCCATCCCTATCTGTGCCTAAATCTAAACGCCAAACTTTCTTTCCAAGAAATGCCCGCCTGTAGAACTCTGTATTGCATGGGAGTTTCAAGTGCAATATAAACACGTTCTTGAGCTGTCCCTTAAATAACCAAATTTTTATTATTTTTATAACATATCAAAGCTCGGAAGCCACTCGGGGATAAGGGTTATTGCGTGTACAGTAATCAATGGGATAGTATCGGAGTAATCTTTAGTATTGGAGATTTGATAAAGTGTCTTACTTAAGGGGGCGGTTCATCAGGAATTTGTTTATGTTGGACTTGAAGACATCCAGGTTGTAGTCAGGTTTTGATACAGGCAAACGGAAGAGAGTTTCACAGGCGTGCACTTCTAAGAAATAAGCTTTGTTCGTGGAATCTACGTTTTGATTTTGGCACAGATAAACAGTGGGGAAAATTTTGGACAGTGGTTTCAGGTAGATGGGTGGTTTTTTTGTTAAAGATTGGCGAGAGGGGACCAGAGATTGGAGCTCAGACGAGCACTTGCCATGGTAGTAACGATAAAACAAAGACAGGCTCGCAACGTCTCTCCTGTAGGAGAGAGGTTGCAGGGAAGAGAAAAGGGCATCCCCCATTAAGCCACGAAGCCTATTTTGTACTCTGTCAAGGCAGGATAGGCTGTTTTTAGCAGCTCCTGCCCAGATGTGGCAGCAGTACTCCATTCTTGGACGTACTTGGCTTTTATACAGATAGAGAATTGCATCAGCAGTGAGATATCTTTTGGAACGGTAAAAGGATCCCTTGGCAACTGACAATATACGTGTTCCATTTCAGGTCAGGAGTAAAGTTCAAGCCCCAAAGCTTATCAAAACATGGAGCTTCCCCTAGACGAAAGCCATCCATTTCAATTGATGCCAAATGGGGATTAGAGCGCTGATGATGTAAAGATAGGAGCTTGGTTTTATATGCATTAAAAGTAACCAGCCACCTTTTCCACCACTGTACCACGCGCTCTAGATCAGAGGAGAGAGAATCAGAGAGAACTTTTTCCACCATGACGCTGTTATCTCACTGACCATTTTATACAAATTAACCGTTATCCTCGAGAAGCTTCCAGAACTTGATAAATTGTGACTCTTTTGTAAAAAAAATGACGTAATGACGTAAGCGGCCACTATAAATTAACAACAATATCAATAGGGGAATCCTAATTATTTAAGAAAAAATGCGTGTCCAGATGCAATTTAGATGTGTGTATGTTGTACAATCATAGAAACAGGGAGCACGAAAAGAATTCCAAACGTAAGTAATTTGATGAATGGAGATCGTGTATAAGCCTCACGATATCTGACGTTCTATACAGTGAAGGGGTACAATTTTGGCTGAGAGTCGGGTCAGCTTTGGGTATTTACGTTGAGAGAACAAAAAGTTCATTCAATGGAGCACATTCTATTAACGTACTCATAATACAACTACAGAGATGCAACACTGTGGCGATGGGACAGGGATTAACGCTTGGTAAACACTGGTTTAAGATCTATTTAGTTAGAGACGCTTTTGTAGCCTGTATAGTAGGTGGAGAGTAGCGGTTCTTACATCATCCCATATATATATATATATGCGCGTGTGTGTATGTATGTGTGTGTATGTTATCTATTTGTGTTTGTTTTGCAATACTTTTTAATAAATTCAATTATTTATACTAAAGTGCATTTTTACCTAAACACGAGTTGGAAATAATTTTCCCTTTTACCGATTTGGTACCCGCAATGAAGAGAAGGCACATGTATTGTTTAAGATGAAATTATGCACTTACACGTGTTTCATCATCTACGACTAATCAGTGGCTAAATCAGGTCCTGATTTCGAATTTCGCTAGTTTCGGCAATTCTGATGAGTCGTAGACGACGAAACACGTGTCATTGGATAATTATATATTAAATAATATATATATATATATATATTAAACAATATATATATATATATATAAATATATAAATATATATATATATATATAGAGAGAGAGAGAGAGAGCGAGAGAAAGAGAGAGAGAGAGAAATATCAAGATTCTCTCAGTATTAGTTATGCATATATAGAATTATGATTAAGAATGAAAATCCGATATGTATGGTATTAATAGTAGAGGGGGAGAGATCTTAAAACTCGACTACGTTTCGCCCGTTTTGTGGGGCTTTTTCAAGAGTAAAGAATGTTCGTTTGAGGTCAGTTAGTTAATATATATACCCCTAATCAACCTTCTCGTCAACGGACATTTTTTACTCTTGAAAAAAAAAAAGCCCGCACTAAACGGGCGAAACATCGTTGAGTTTTTAGGTCTCCTCATCTCTGCTTTTAATACCATGCATATATATAGAGAGAAATACAAAGGAACAACCCGTATTATGTGTTCATCAACGTTTCGTCTTTATTTCGAGACTTCTGATACTGACGACCGTGCGGGATTTTCTTATAAGTTTATTTAGTCAATTACGCAAGTATCTTTACTTATGGCGAGACTGAAGTAATCTGATCATAAATTATAAAAGGAGTGAAATTATTTTCATTTATGGCGAGTTAATACATCTTACACTATAAACTTATATTTATGGTGATGGTTTTTGTTCAGCCTGTTTTATATATGGCTATTAGTTTTCCAGGGTCAGTATTCAATAAAACACCAGCCATATATACATGGCATAATAACGTTGATACACATATTTTCGTTAAACCATAGAAGTTAAGACACGTTGATCATGCTCAGTATCAAATCGGTAACCGTAAAAAATACCAGGCGCTGTATATAGGAGAATGCAGACTCTTCCATTCAAGAACTAAAATTTAACGTCAACAATACATATACATATGGTCATGATTGGGAAGATTTTTTTGTCTGTGAGTCACCACTTATCAAGGCCAAAAGGCCACTTGAGGATAAGAGTAAATGAATATAAGGTGGTAGTGTAGTAATATCTTGTATTAAACTGGGAAGTAGGCCAGCAGAACAGTGTTCTACAGGTGGGTAGTTCTGGAGAAGAGGCTTTGTTCATGTAATCTGCGTTTACATTTCGGCACAGATAGAGAGTTGGTGAAATCATATATATTGGCTGTTGCTACTCGAGTGCTTTTTCTATGAAGGTTTTGCAAAGGGGACCATCAATTAAAACTCAGCCGAGCACTTGCTATGAAAATTGTGTTTTGCTGTTCCTGCTATGTTACTATCTTACATGCCCGTGTCTATGGTCCACAACAAGAATTTCGAATTAATCCACATTAATAGTTTGAACATGCTCAACCGGATTATTTCTGAACATATTTGTTAAGATATCCTTAAATTTTTTCTGAAACAGCAACTTTTTCTCGATATAAGTGCGTTTTACGATCGATGCAGAACCCGACTTTTCATCGGCATCTCCCGACACTTTACTCTTACTTTTAAGATGTTGAAATGCCTAGCCAATTAGATTTCTCTTTGTTTTGCAGATTTTAAATTTCAGCTGCTCTGTTAAACGCCGCAAGCAGGATAAGGAAATATAGCACAGCGCAAAAAATTCAACAAATCTCGCCATGAATTATAAATAAATAATAAATAAAGAAACAATATCAAAGAATATCGTTTCTCTGTTCTTTCTGCCTAGTTCCTTTTTAAATGAGTGTATCAGCGTACGAGATTTCTTCAATAAGGTTCCAGAATTTTTTGGTACAGGTATTTAAAATTGTCATAGACTCTTGAAATTTCGATAATCACTTTATGAGATGACTGACCAATTTTTATGATTTCAGGTTCAAAAGAACAGTAACAGTCGGTATTGGAATACATTGTACTAAAACCTGATTAGCTGGTGTATTTCAAAAATGCAATGTGGACATAGTACAGTTTAGAAGAATGATATGCAATACAATTCTGTTTTAAACTTGGAAAATTGTCAACAAACGTATAAAATATACCAAACTGCTTTTGGACAATCTTCCATGAATCGAGCATCAGTTTTTCAGTAGCATAAATTATTCAACAAAAAAAAGGGGCGCATGTAGAGGGTAATGAGAGGTGTGGGGTGTAAGGAAGCAAGAAAACCAGCGAAATAAAAATTCTATGTGTTTCGGCTGTAGAGACAATAAGTTCATATTTTTATATCAGTGTTGGAATTGAAGATGTGAAAGGTTTGTGCGAAGTTTGTTCCAATGGAGCTCAGAGACGATCAGAAAAAAATATGTTTTCATGGACATAAAGAGAGTTCCTCACCCTTCCTATAGTCCATACCTTACACTCTGTGACGTTTGGTTATCCCCAAAGCTCAAAGTAAACTTTAGAGCAGTCGCTAAGAGACAATTGAGTAGATGAAAGAGGCTGTGACGAGAGTCATTAACACGATAATACAAGAGAACTTCCATGGGGCCTTCCAGAACCTGTTCAAACGGTACAAGAATGCATTGCAACTGGAGGAGATTACTTCGAAGTGGAACAGAGTTCCATATGTATACCGTTAATAAAAGTGTCCATACGAAAGCAGTCTGGAACATATTGAAGACACTCCGTATGTATACCTGCATATAATAATCACATTTTTGTATATAAGTAAAAGTATTTCTTTTATTTGTTTTTAATTTTCTTTCTTTTTGTTTAAATTATCGACTATATAATAAAATGATTGCAGAAAACCATAGTTTTGCAACAACATATGCCACATACAAATTTATTATATCTACATTATTAGCCACTATCTTGTGTAACTATAGAACGCCATTTTACATGCATTTGTTTGTTATAATAAAATGCTACATTACATTCTTGTTTAACATCATAATAATCCAAAAAATTTTTGACGAGGTAGTTCCTATTTTTCCATATAAATCTACAGTTCTCTTATTGCCCTTACTCATCAGCGGGACTATATACACACCGTATAATTATTTCCCCGGCGCCCTTCTTAACTGGTTCATACACTCATATACATACAATTATCTTTCCAGTTACCGATTACAAAATAATAATTTCCCCTTTAGAAATTTCCGGCTGTTCTCATTGGCTGAAAAGTAACAGATCCATTATTCGGGAATAAACAACTCATTAAAAAACGAACGCGCCAGACCTTCACAAACATGGTGTCTCTCTCTATACGAATCATTCGTTTTATATATATTAACAAACTACAAAAATTCATAACACCTTATAATCGTACTTTTACATATTGATACCCTTATCGTAACCTACACAGACATTTTCACCACGAAACTAACCCCCTTAAAAAACATCACTGATACAAACATGATGAACATTTACTGTTAGCATTCTTTTTTCTTTGAGCCTCCATACCAGTCAACGATGCTATTTTTTGTTTTATTTATTTTAGTTTGTTTTGTAATGGGTCGTTCACTTTTCCGTTATTATTTCTTTAATTTTTTTCTTTGAATTCTTTCTAGTGTCCACCCTAAAAAATACAATGCCCGAAAAAATAATATTTACGGGTGGCATTGTTTCTTTTATTACTTCGATTCTCCTGACCAGACAGTCAACAATGTTATTTTCTTTGTTACTTCTTTACACAATTAACTATAATGCTTGAATCACCTAAATTAATCAGAACCGCAAATTGACATTTTATGTACTTACAAATATCATTACGAGCGATTTTTAAGCCTTTAAACTGTCTAATACTATTTTCGTAGTGCGTGCGTGTATGGGTGCGCGTATAGGTGCGTGTGTGGGTGCGTGTGTTGTGTGCGTGGGTGTTGTGTGCGTGTGTGTGGTGCGTGTGTGTGCGTGAGTTTGGTTGTGCGTGTACGTGTCTGCGTCCTTTTTTATCTGTGCATGTGTGTTTGTGTTTATATTGCATGTGCGTGTATGTGTTTTTTGTGTGTATGCGAGTTTGTTTGTGCGTGTGCGTGTGTGCGTTCGTGTGTCCGTGTGTTTTGCGTGTGCATATGTGCATGTTTGTGTTTTTTGGGTGTATGCCTTTTGCGCATATGTGTGTGCGTGCGCGTTTCTGTACGCGTGTTTGTGTGTGTGCGTTTGTGTCTCCGTGTGTGTGCATGTTTTTTTTGTTTTTTTTTCGTGTGTGGGTGGGTGTTGTGTCTGTGTGTGTTTTAGTGTGTGTCCTGCGTGTGTTTGCGTTTGAGTTTGTGCGTGTATGCGTGTTTTTGTGTGCGAGTGGGTTTTTTGAGTGCGTATGTTTTTTTTTCGAGAGTGTGCTTTTTGGGTTTGTGCTTCCGTGTGTGTTCGCCTGTGCTTTTGTGTGTTTTTGTGCGCGTATGTGAGCGTGTGTCTCTGAGATACAAATCAATTTAATACTTGCGTCAACCAGACTTGGCACGGCAACGTGAGGCCGGGCGGGTACAGCAAGTATATTAATATTTCTTCTCTTCTAAAGTTTTGTATAGATGTGTATATGTCATGTTTACCACTGTGTGTGTTCTAAAAACACACCGTTTGCTTGATTAAGTTTCTTGTTGTTTTGTTTCTTTTGTGCGTGTATGTGTGCGCGTGTGTGCGTGTGTGTGTGTGCGCGCACGCGCGTATGTGTATGTGTGTTTGTACCGTCGTTAATGATGAGCATCTCCCATTTTTTTTCTTTCCCCGTTTCTTGTTCCCACGCTTTGCTAAACTCGCCAGTATGTTAGATTTCTATTCTTTAAAATCGGCTTTTAAAACTCTGTGGGGTGTGCTTTCTATATTATGAATTCATTTTCCAATTTATCTAAACGTATATATCTTTTATTTTAGATTTACAATGCTGGGTATTTCTTTTCTTAAAATTACCCCAGTAACAGCACTCGAAAGGGACACTACTGCGTTTTGACATTTTGTCATACTCACAGAAATCTTAGCTGGCATTATTATTGCCAAAACCACATGAAACGTCACAAATTGTATTTATTACTTTGGTGGCTGCTTTTTCTAGTGCGTGGCCTGTGTTATCATTCCATTCGAAGAGTTTGCTGCCTGAAATCAAAACTCTATATTTATAAATTTATTATGTACTTCTAACAGACTGACATTCTTTACTCTCTCAGTCTCTCTTTAAATCATATAACGTCAAATGCATTTTTGTTGATTTCAACAATCTTGTAATCCCCAACGTTGCCCGGTCGTCAAACACGCATAAATATTATATTTTTATTCATACAGAAACTGGGCTATGTGAAGGCTGAGATCGAAAGCAAAACCTAAAAACAGTGAGTCAAGTACGAAAACTATTAGTCAGATTACACGATCTTTAAAAAGTGTTTTCAAACCTACTTATTCTACAAAATAAGGAAGCTGCCACGTGGACGATTAACGCAGGCGCATTCATCGAAACAGTTGACAAACAGGTAAAAACTTGATTTGGGGGGGGGTCACCCTGTATGTATATATACGTTATATACAGGGTGACCCCATAAAAACGGGCCCCAATTCTAATTAGACCTGCTTCTTAGTGTTTTGTCCGAATGTTTATTATATTCAAAAAATCACATCAAAACACTAGGGTCTTCGGAATGTTCAATTTAGCTCTTGTTTTTGGGTGATCCTGTATATGTATACATATATATGAGTATACATATATATATATATATATATATATATATATATATATATACGTATATAAGTATTCATATATATATGTATGATTATCCACATATGCCATATATATATATATATACGGCATAATCTCGTTGACACACCGGTACCCGTCAGATCACCGAAGTTAAGAAACTTTGAGTCTGGTTATCACTAAAATAGGTGATAAATTTAGGAATTCCGGGCGCTGTATGTAGGAGGACGCCAGTGTACCCTGAATAGCGTTAGTTCCAACCGACACACACACACACACACACACACATATATATATATATATATATATATATATATATATACGTACATAAATATATATATATGCATAGTTGTGTATACGTAACTACAGACCTATATATACACACATGCGTACATGTATCTCTATATGCATGTGCATATATGTATTTATATATATATATATATATATATATATATATATATTATTTTTAAAATATAATTATCCACTGACACGCGTTTCGTCGTCTACGACTCATCAGAGTGGCTGAATCTAGCGAGACTCGAAATCGGGACTCCATGATAAGAAGCCTAAACCTCTACCACGCGGCTGCCTCGCCTGACAACTGAATGTATCGCGTTTTTATGTAGATGTTTTTATTTGTTTTTGTTAGCGATACAAATTGGTCAAAGGGAAAAGTATTCCCAACTCGCATTTAGGTAAAAATACAATTTCGTATGAATAATTGAATTCATTCAAAAAGTATCGCCAACAAAAACAAATAATATATATATATATATATATATATATATATATATATATATATATATATATACGTGCATTTATACGTACATAAATATTTATACGTACATAGATATATATGCGTACATAAATACATATATATATATATATATATGCATCATAAATATGTGTATGTGCACACATACACAGGCATATGTACATACATGTATAAGCAAACGTAATATTGAACTGTAGTAAGCAATGAACAACAATATTTTGTTTGTTTATGCTCAGATTCATTCACACAACGAATCAGTTTTCCATAGACATTCATCTTCTCGGATTAATGTGTAATTAATATACGTGTCGATTTTCCCCATAAAAGAAACTTAATATAAACTCAAAAATCTAATATACATTGAAAACATGTGCGCATGCACGACAACATAACCTCTTCAGAAATGCAATAAATGCTAATAAGGAAATATTAATCCTCCTCCTACGCCTGGAATATGTGACACAAGCGTCAGAAAGGGAGATTGACGAACTAGCGCCATAGAAAAAAGAACACTAATCCCTAATACTAGCGGGATCCGTGGAAATTCTAAGCAGCATCTTTCATATGTAATATATCGCTGCAGGGCATTCTGTGGACGTTTAGACTTTAATAGAGATCCCGCGATATTTTTGTAGCCGTTTTGTTAAAACTGTAAATGTATTTATCTAAGTAATCTAGTTAATGTAGTGTCAGAATATATTTTATTATGATGCTTTATCTCAAATATAATTGTAGGATCCTGACATATTTCTATTGTATAGAGGCCCGGCGCGAACGATATCATTATACCATTTTTAGATAGAACAGATACTACTCTTAAACCCTAACCAACAAGGTATATTATAGTTTCAAGTACGACCCAAAAAGCGACATCATCTAAATTTAGTTGTCTTTTTTTACATTGCGCCTTTGATGATCGGGAGATCCTATTTATTAAAAAGGGGGATAGAATGCGAGAACGTACTGCGAACATTAAATTAGTGTATCTAAATCTAATTTTTAATCTGGAAACCCTGATACACGTACGTACGTACGTGAAGGTACTACTGTAATGATATTTCCATAGAACCCCAACATCCACCCATATACAGTGGGGAAAATAAGTGTTGGACACATCCCATTATTCTTTATTTAACACATTTCTAATGCAGCGAATAACGCGAAAATTTAACAAGATATAGTTACTCATTTAACAATGACAAATAACTTTAGGAATTGGAACATTTTTATGCATAAACTAAAATTACATAATAAAAACGAGAATAGCCTGGAAAAAAAGTGTTGGACACATTGTTTTAAATTATATTTTATTATTATTTTTTATAAATAATGCTGGAATAAAGAAGGAAAGAAAAAGTCAAGGGACGTAATTCACTTCCGGAAGGTACAAGCGGAAGTTAAAGAGTTCTCTTTTATTTCAGCACAACCATACTCTACGTCGTTGGGAAGTATTGGAACACGTTAGTCACCAGTAAGCCATCACGCCTGAAGGTTCTCAGAATGAGTAAACGTTAAAGAACTCTCTCAAGTCGTCCGTGATAAA
>NC_136519.1:11481273-11526273 GCF_053919585.1 Euprymna scolopes | reverse complement strand
ATACCTTTATTCTTAAATCCTATAGTAAAAACATTTTGTTTAACAATTTTCATGGCTTGGATGAAATGCTTATCTAACTTTTATCCTGTCTTTTTAAGATTATATTAAAATCTCTCCTCTCTATTTCAGTTTGTATTTCTCCTCACACCACAACTCATTTTTGCAACCCCCTCTTTGTATTATTACAGGTTTGAATATTCTCTTTGTTTCAGTTTGTATTTCTACTCACACCACAACTCATTTTTTGCAACTCCTTCTTTGTAATACAGGTCTGAATCATGAGAAAATCTGATTTTTTTTAAACAAATAGTTTAAAATAACTTTTTTAGATTAAATTTTTTAAACTTCTTTCAGAATAGAAAATCTTTAAAATTTAATAAGGAACATATTTCATATAGGTTTCATTAACAAATATTCAGTACATAACGAGAAAAATAGAGATGAAAATTTCAAAAGGATTTTATAACTGTTTATAGTCAATAGTAGTCCTCGCCAGCGAAAGTCTTTGTTATTGTTATTCTATTATAAGTATTATTAAAAATATTTTGTGCCCTGCTCTTTCACACGAGGACTAATAAGTGGAGACATGTTTCAGTGTTATGTCAATTTAGAGACTAACCTAATCTAACCGAAAAATGAGCGACACTCAAGGTAACTCTGAATCGGTGTGTTTCCTAATTTAGATTCCACTGAAACATATATGCACATATGTAACCAATGATGTTTGTATAATAAACATAACACACACACACATACACACACACACATATATATATATGTATATATATATATATATATATATATATATATAGTAATTTATAAAATATATATGGCGATTAAGCTACACTGAATAGTCGGCGTTTCATCCACTCTAGGATTCGTCAGGCTTATGCGCGAATTCTGTGGTTGTTTATCGTTTTATATGCTCCTCTTCTGTTGAGAATTTTAGTTAGCAAATCAGCTTTCCAGTATCCACCGCGCCCCTTCTTATCAGCCAATGGGCATTCACTTTATCGAACAAAGGATCTGTTTTAAAACTAGTTTAGTGGTTTAAGGCAGACATTTTTTTTATATATAAATATACTTATGTGTACATACATATATGCACATATATACATATATATATACATACATATATGTGTGATCGTTTATGTATATTCACGTTTATTTAATTTATTTATTTGTTTATTTTCTATTGTTTTTGTTAGTTTTAAAACTATTTTGTGTCGCTATCCTAGAGTAAATTTTATTTTGTGAACACAGTTATTTGCTATTTCTCTTCTACAGTTTAATAGATTTTGGGGTTCTTTAAAGTACAGGATAGCAAATTTTTCATGAAGGCATAATTTACATGGGTCGTCTAAATGTCTACACGTGGTAGCTTGTCTTATTATTTTCAATTCGACTATCCTGTACTTTAAAGAACCTACCTACGTATTGAGCACTTTTGAAGTAAATACTTAAAGTTTACGCATAAATCTATACTTTCTTATATTAATTTTATGTGAGTAAATGAAGTAGTTTATATATATATATAAAAATATATATATATATATATTTGTATATATCATTTCATTTTAAATATAAGAGTATTGATTGAATTAGAGATCGATAGATAGTTAGCCGTCAACAGATTGTTTTGATGCATCACTGCTCTTTAATGGTGTTAGTCAAGCATCGATTACATGTTACGGATTGAACCTTCGACCATCTTGTTCAAAGTCAGCAGCAATCACCAATGACAACCGCTGGGAAATGATATCTGCAAGTTTTCGTACTAATATTTTGACTTTATATATTATTTTAAAAGGCGTTTTTTTAAATATCATTTAGGTTTTTATTAGCCTTTCTCGCGCAGAAAGTTGTCGTATGGTTGAAAAAGTGGTAGTTGGTAGGCAAAGGTTTGGAGAGTATGGTGGATGGGGCAGAGTTTCGTAGCCCAATTCGTTCATGTTCTGCAGGGTCGGTTTGACAATATGCGATCGGGCATTGTTGTGGAGGAGAATTGGGCCTTTTCTGTTGACTGCTGGGTGTTGCTGTCCAAGTTTCTAATGCATTTCATTCATTTGTTGACCGCCGTAATGGTTTCGTCTGCATTCAAAAAACTATAATGGATGAAACCGGTCGCAGCTCACCAAACAGTCACAACCCGGTTGAGAAAGCGGTCATTCTTCTTGCATAAAAGAAAGGAAAACGACGCTTCATAACTGCGTTTATTTAGTTGTCGTTCAATTCGTGAAACACTCATTTATCAAGATTTTTTTGTCTTTCTAATCTCTTTCAAGTAGTTAGAAATCGTCGCATACGCTACATTTAATACAGGAGCAAGTTCTCAAGCAGTTTTGTATGTAATGGCTATAAATAAGGCTCTTAATTGATCATTGTCAACATCCGATTGCTGACCACTGCTCTCATCAACTTCAAGACACTTGTCGGCGCCACGGAATTTCTTAAACCACCATTGTGCCGTGCGTTTAGCAGTGGTTCCTGGGCCAAAGGTTTCGTTGATATCGCGAGCTATTACAGCAGCTTTTCGGCCTAGCTTAACCTGAAATAACAAAATTGTGCGATTTTGCTTTTTTTTTTCATGTATTCATCGGTTTAAAAACAATTGTAATTTAAATTATTAGTGAGGACGAGAAACGTTCTTTAAAATGATATATAAAGTAAAAGTATTACTACGAAAACATATTTTAAAATACATCATAGAAACAACATCGCGTGTTCGATGAAGGAATATTTAGTTCCCTGCAGTCTCTCGTTTGAAGTTAACCGAAAGGACGCAAAAAATAATGTAAATAATCCAAGTGTTGCCGATCTTTCAGTCTAAGTTGGAAGAATAAATAAATGATTAATTTGTTATTTTTACATGGTAGTCACCACATATCAAGGCCCGAAACCGCTCCAGACAATAGCTTATTAATAGTTAATTACATTGGCCTCTCTCTCTCTCTATGAACAACCCTTTCTGCCTAAATAAAACCTTTAAAAACTCATCAAGTTGTGTGTCCATGCTCGATTGGTTTTATTCGTCTTATTTAAACAGAAGATCACCGACGGCCAGTCAGGGACAACAGCAAGAAGTGACTATCAAAGACATACCAGCACGTATAAACAACCCGTACAGCTTTCTTTTGTTGATCGCTCACTAATGGGAACGCACATGTGCAAAGCTACACGCTTATGAAAACGACCACGTGCGAAGAATCTGTTTAACGTAAAAATGTTACACCAGTTACGGCGGATGAAGGGTTAGTTATTTTTATTTTTAATTATTTCTTTTTTTTTTTTTTTACCGTTCATATAAGGAGATCTCGATACAGAGCCTGATATTCCCAAATGGTCACCCATATATTACTGACCCGCCTCAACATTGCGTAACTTCGGTAATTTAATAGCAACCAGTATGTCACCGTGATTATACCACATGCTTAGCATATAATAGACTGATATTCACAAACATTTACCCAGCTGGTACTGACCAGTCTCAATGTTGCTTAACTTTTGCGATTCAACGAGCCCAAGTGTGTTACCTTGATTATGTCATATATGTAAATAAACATTGGATAGGACTAAATAGTATTGTTAAAACAAAGGTATAATTGCACGTATATTAAAGAAAACTATATTTATAACATAGTAATGATTTCAAAACTATAGCGACGCGCGTTGCCAAAATGTAATAAATAATTTAGTCGTATAATTGCGTAGTTAATTTTCTTTAACAAATTCAGAACTATTATTTGTTGTCGAAAAACGAAAAAGTACGGCTAATGTCTTATATAGTTAACGTTTCAATTTATGGGGGAAACATTGACTATTGTCGAATAAATTAAATAAAATGTTGTTAAATGACTTTCTTTATATTTAACACGAAAAGAATTATGAATGCTAAGAAATGGTGCTGAAACAGTCATGAAGAAATATACTTAAATGCGTTATATATATATATATATATATATATATATATATATATATATATATACATACATATATAAATACATATATATATACATATATATACATATATATATACATACATATATATATTTATATATAACTATATATATAACTATATATAACTATATATATAACTATATATAACTATATATATATATATATATATATATATATATATATATATTGTGTACAGAAAGTTGTTAGCTGAGACAAGTTATTGGTATCGTCGGTTTCAAGCCCGATAATTAGAACCGTTTAAGATATCCTTATCAAGTCCTCTTCAGCCAATATTCGTCTGATGAGAGAATATTGGCTGAAGAGAGCTTGATAAGGATATCTTAAACGGTCCTATTTATCGGGCTTGAAACCGACGATACAAATGACTTGTCTCATCTAACAACTTTCTGTACACAAAATATAAATACGCTCTTATATTTCGGATTTTCCTTTTAATTGAGCACTCTGCTGGATTTCTTTTTCCAAAAAACTAATCATATATATATATATATATATATATATATATATACATATACATATATATATATATATATATATATATATATATACTAGCAGAGAGAACCGGCGTTGCCCTGCATTTAATGGAATGAGGATCAACAAATCCCCCACACTTCCAATGCTTATATTTTAGTCGCAATCAGTGAAATCGCACATATTTCAATCAGAATGATCGATTGCCTGCTCTAGTTACGGACCCATCGCATTGCACTGAAAAATAGCTTCATATGGCTCCCGCTAATGAATTAGTCCCAAATATATTGCAGTGTACACTGAACTATATAGAACTTACTGTTGATTTTATGCAATTATTTTTATATGATGGTTTCAATTAAAGTTTAAAATGCAAAATTCAGGTAAAATAGTTCAATTGTCTTCTAAACAGAAAGAGTCATTAGGAACGTCTCTCTCTTACCAAAAAAACTACTGTTTAATATGTAAGGCGGGATTTTCTGCTTGAGCGGCTATAAAAATTCTAAAATGCACTTGTTCTGTTAGAATGTATACAATTCTGACGGTTTCATCTTTTACCGGAGTTTTTTTTCAATAAAAAATTTTCGATATTTATCGGAGGCATTACGATGCAAAATCTATCTATGAACTCATAAAGTACATGAAGTTTAAAAATCAATCGGTATCGTCGTTGCGGAGTCCACAGGGAACGAATTCGAAAATGTGTCTTACTTCTCTCTCTCCCCTTTCTCTCTATCTCTCTCTCTGTCTCTCTCTCTCTCTCTCTCTCTATCTATATATATATATATATATATATATATATATATATATATATATATATATATATTGTAAAGAAGTGAACCATAGCGGAAATTTAGTCGACTAGAATAAGATGGAAAACGTAACTTCCCCCAATTTATTTTCCTTTTCCTCACCCCGTTTTCCATCTTATTTTAGTCGACTGAATTTTCGCTATGGTTCACTTCTTTACAATATATATATATATATATATATATATATATATATATATATATATATATATATATATATATATTGTGTACAGAAAGTTGTTAGTTGAGACAGGTCATTGGTACCGTCGGTTTCAAGCCCGATAATAAGGCCCGTTTAAGGTATCCTTATCAAGCTCTCTTCAGCCAATATTCGTCTATACACACACACACACATTTTTTATTATTTGGTTTTAGGTGAGGGTAGCATATCCTACCGGATGCTAGATATTCACCCGCTATCTCTTACTTTTAATTAGTTAAATACAATTATTTGTATTTCTCTTACACTTGATTCGTCGGGTGTATTTGCTAGATAGTTTTTTAAATTCTTTTTCATGAGTTAGGTTTCCTTTTTAATTACTGGAATAATGAAGATATTTCAAGAATTCCCGTTAAATTTCATAAGACACTGGTATTTCGTTATTTTCCCTCTAGCTGCGTTAATTTTACTAATGTTACTACTTTTTGTTTTCTTTTCCCCGTATTACTACGTACGGTTTAATAGGTCTGATGTCTAAAAATGTAGTTGTAAGAATTGCATAATAATAATGGATAGTATATGATTTATACCCAACTGCTTTTTTCGGGGGGGGTATCTGTTCTTAGGACTTGTTTCTACATTTTTTTTTTACATGGGGGTCACCACTTATCAAGGCCCGAAGGCCACTTAGGGATAAGGGTTATTGCGTGTACAGTAATCAATGAGATAGTATTGTAGTAATCATTAGTATTGGGGGTTTTGATAGAGTGTCTTACTTAAGGGGGCGGTTTGTCAGGAGTTGGTTTATGTTTGACTTGAAGACGTCCAAGTTGTAGTCAGGTGGGAAACAGGCAAGCGGCAGAGAGTTCCACTGGCGTGCAGTTCTAAGAAAGAAGCTTTGCTCATTGAATCTACGTTTGGATTTCGGCACAGATAAAGAGTGGGGAAAATTATTGACAGTAGTTTCAGCCAGGCGGGTGTTTCTCGTGAAAGATTGGCGAGGGGGGGGGGACGAGGGATTGGAGCTCAAACAAGCACCTGCCATGGAAATAACAATAAAACAAAGACAGGCTCGCAACGTCTCTTCTGTGGGAGAGAGGCTGCAGGGAAGAGAAAAGGGCATCCCCACTAAATCACGAAGTCTATTGTGTACTCTGTCAAGGCAGGATAGGCTGTTTTTTGCAGCTCCTGTCCAGATGTGGCAGCAGTACTCCATCCTTGGGCGTACTTGGCTTTTATACAGATAGAGAATTGCATCAGTAGTGAGATATCTTCTGGATCGGTAGAAGGATACCACCATTTTCACAGCGACCCTGGCAACAGATTTGATGTACGATATTCAATTTTTTACACGTTGTGTCGCATTGTATAGTAGCCTTCACCTAGCAGAATCTTACAATTTGATGTTGTTTAATTGTTGTCATTGCAGAAACCTCTCATTTTCTTTCTACTCATATGTCATCAAGTTTTGATCTTTGGCAGCCATTATAATCCTCTCCTGGTCACAATGGAGCGGTGCTCTTTTTTAGTCAGTTTATAGAACTTACTTAATTAATATAATCCTGGGTGAGTTAATCCAGAAAATACTTGATGCCCTATTGCCTGGCCTATTCTTCCGGCTTTTGTTTTGTTTTATTTTTTTTTACAAGTGAAGGTCTTAGTATATTTTTGTAGTTCCTTGAGGTTATTTAAATAACAGACTGATTCTCTTATTTGTAAGAAACTTTGGTCCAAAATGTTTGTCCAGTTTCGCGATGGGTGTTTATAGATGCTGGAACGCCTTCTTCTTTGATATTTTCTGAGCTCTTAGTGTGAGCTTTATTCAATTTTAGTTTGCTTGTTTATTTGTTTGTTTGTTTTTTTTTAGAAAGGGGGTGAAAGGTGTATGAAACCCTTAGAGGAGTGTTAACAATAGCTATAAGACATAAATTAATAAACATTTCCCAAATTTAAATTTGTTTCACTGGGCATGGTGTGAGCATAATCTCTTATTTGAAAATTAACATATTTTTAATTTGCATTTCTTTTAATTGTTATAGTACCAATTTAACGTAACGGGCTACTATTTGATAGCAAATCTACAGGGACGTTAGGTAGGGAGTTGAGCAGCAAGAAGTCTGTTCACATCACACTTTAAACTTCTGCATGTCAGTTAAGTCAGAGAAGTAGCGATCCTAAAAGGGAATTCCAAAGTCTAGCAGTTGGAAAGACGAAACGATTAGAGTAGAAGACTTACCGGCATTTAGGGATAGTCATTGGACTTAAATTCCCTGAATTTAAGTTTCTTCTTAATACTGTTTAAGCTTAAGCCTGTAATTTTAGACATATTCCGGAATTCAAATCATGCGACGTTTTTTTTATCGAATTTTGATGTATAATTTGTAACATAATATTCTGTAGCATTACATGTTTTGTTTTATTAACAAGGAGTATTGCCACTAAGAGTCTACTTTTTGACACTGTATATGCAGGAGACTGCGGGAAGTTCAGCTGAAACGTGTCTGTTGCATTAACATTTATACACGTTAGTAAATTCATGGTAGCAGAAAACAGGGACAGAATTCCAAGTTTGCCAGCCCTAAAGAAAAAATATTTTATACTAGAAGACTTTCCGGCATTTCGGAACCGCAACGATTGTAATATTACACATACGATTACACACAGACATGTAGACGCAGCACATTGCAGACTCCTTTACGAAAGAAAACAAAGATAAGGAATAGGAAAGAAATTCAACTCGCTGTTTCAGGTTTAAAAAAAAAAAAAACTTTTATTCCCTATTCTCTCGTCACGCGTGACTTCTCGTTACGACTGTGACGTCACCGACGTAATCGTCTATAACGTAATCGTGATCCTCTCGAACCTAATCCCGATCCTCTCAGACGTGATCCCCGGTTTGCGCATGTGTTCTTTTTATATATTTTTTTCTTTTTTTCCTTGCCGTGACATCATTTTGCACATAGCTCGGTGCTTGCATACAGCCACTTTACACACAGCCGCGCTCTGTTACACGTTGAAAGGGTGCGATTTTACTGCTTGTCGGGTTTAATAGACATAAATAGGTGCAAGACTGTTGTTCTATTCGGAGACGGGTATTCGTAATCACATAACGCAATATGTTTAAGATATAACTAAATATAGAAACGTATATCTTGTTCTATGGAAATTTAAAATATAATATATGGCATTCTTATCATTCGTATAATGATAATATAATGTATAATAATAATATAATGTATAATATAATTCGTATAATATAATATATGGTATTCGTATAATATATGGTATTCGTAGTCACACGACGCAATATGTTTAAGATATAACTAAATATAGAAACGTATATCTTGTTCTATGGAAATTTAAAAATCACGTAATTATATAGAATTCGCACCTGCTTCGAAGTAAATAAGCGCAAATATTATTGCGTTTTATTATATGTCGAGTATTTATGCTTTTCATCCAACGTCTTCCGTCGTACTCAACATGTTTATAATGTTCACATACGTCCGACCTTTGACGGATACGCTTTTCTGTGCGATGATTTTCTGTTATCTTTCGTAACAATGGCAAGTATAATGAGATCTTTTGTATAGAATATATATATATATATATATATATATATATATATGCATATATATATATATATGTATGTATACATATATATACATATATATACATATATATATGGCAAGTATAATGAGATCTTTTGTACAGAATATATATATGCATGCATATATATACATACATATATCTATGCATACATATATATATATATATATATATATATATATATATATATATATATGTACGATATTAAAATCAGACGAAAAGAAAAAAGCGTAAATGTAAATATTTATAGAACACTCTGTAATGAGTTGCTTAAACATTGGCTGTTTATATAATCGCCATTTTGGAATCTATTTCTATGTAAATTTATTGACATCTCCGTAAATATTTTAAGATGTTCTCTTATGCAAACATTGTGTGCTTATAAAAGTGAAAAAAGAAGGAAATATGGGAAAAAAATTTAAACAGAGGATAAAAAAAAAATAAAATGTACAATATAAAACTTTAAGAAGAGAAAAAAGAAGAAAAAAAGACAAATAGAAGTCAGAGGAAAGGTAAATATTCACAATTCAATCCAGAGAAAGCGAATGATAAACGAAAAAAAAAAAAGGAAAAACGGCAGACAAACTCTTCGGATTAACATTTAGAGGCAACATGAATTGGAACAGACACATTGAAGATATTGCCAAAGTTGCTAAAAAACGTTGGGTTCTGTCTACCGTGCTAGAAAACGACCCATACTTAACATTATCCTCTATCTCAACAAGACTACCATTTGCCAAGGCATGAAATATTGTTGCCAGATATGTATCGGTGCATTAACATTAGTTTTTCTATAAGAGAGAAGAGAATCTTTAAGCTAATATGTTCCGCACTATCGAACAACTTCACACCTCGGTCCCATCACCACAAAATTGCATCGCTGCCTATTTTACTCGTGATTTAATAGAATGTGCACTGAAGAACTCGCAGCAATTGTCTCCCTACCACGTAAATAACCCGACAAACATGTTTAGCAGCAAAATTTCACGCCTTCACAGTAGAAGTCCCTAGATGCCGGAAGGCCTTCTACTGTAATAGTTTCTTCCCTCAAATACTAAAATTTTAGCATTCCCTCCTTGGGCACCTGCTTTTATCACCGTACCAACATGCAGACGTTTAAATATAATGTGAACAGATATCTCACTGCTCACTTTTGTACATAGAGCCTCTATAGACAGGTTCGCAAGTAGTAAGGCTTAACTTCCAAGTGGCAATATGCCTTGGCGGTGAATAAAGAGTAAAAAATAAGAAGTTAAATAATTAAAACGAAGAAAAATACAAGAAAAAAAATGAAATGTTGAATGAATAAGAAAAACACAAATGCAAAACAAAATAAAACTAATATGAGAAAAAAGTAGGTAATATAAGTTTATTTCTAAATCTCGGTAAGAATAAAAAAAAACTAAAAGATAATTACCTCAAACTCTTCATAATGAATAATTTAAATATAAATTTACAATTTGTCATTTCAAACGAGGTTCACCTAACAAAACGTGAAAAATAGATCTTGTTTTCGAGTTTTGATTGCAAACATAAGAAAAAGAAAGAAAAACAAATAAATAGAAATAGTAAAAGCAATAATTTGAAATAGATGTTTAATGTATAAACTACGATATTTAAATCAGGATAAAAGCGCAAAACAATGAAGTAAAAATGTAATTATCTCAAACTCGCCGTAATGAATCGTTGAAACATTGACCTTTCGTCTATCCGCCATTTTGAATCACTTTGGAAAATGGCAAAATGTGGAAGACAGTTTGAGGATTATAAATATATGGAAATTTGTTTGAATATTTTATTTTACTTAGACAATATTTAAAGATAGCATGATATACACTTTTGAATCGAGAAAATAGTATAATAAAGTAAATAATTAAAAATAAACATTTTTCAGAAAGCAAAAGGGTACAACTATTTATTTATCATTTAATGATATGAAAGAAGGTTTCACCCCAACCGTAGTAGTAATTAAGCTCGGCTTTACTCGGGCCCTATGCACGCTTCATAACTTTATGTGCATATATATATATATATATATATATATATATATATATATATATATATATTAAAAAGTTTGACTCATGTCCAGATAACCTACATCTAAATATAAGTTTTTAGACCAAAAATTGACAGAGGAGTTTGGTAGATTCTGCTAAAGTCAACTCTTTAAACTTGCCAGTCAAATTTAAGCCCAAAAACAGATTTAAAAAACCTTGCTGTGTATCTGAATACCTTTTATGTAAAATTTCAAATGTTTAGACACAAAATAGACTGAATAGTTTGCTAGAGACGGCAAAGGTAAAATATTTTGATGACCTCTTAGCAGTCAAAATTTTTACCAAAAACCGATTAAAAAGCTTTTCCCATGTCTGAATATCTTTTATGTAAAATTTCAAATGTTTAGACTAAAAATTGGCTGAGTAATTTGGTAAAGACCGGAGATGTCAAGTTTTTTTTTTTTTTTTTTTTAGTTTGACTCCAAGTTTGACTTCTTAACAGTTATTGTTTTGGGCTCAAATCAGATTAAAAAGTTTGATCCATGTTAAAGTTATCTACATCCGAAATTTCTGGTGTTTAGACCCAAAATTGGAGGAGGAGTTTGGTAGAGTTTTCAAAGGTCAAAATCGTTGAACTTTAACCCCTTGCCAGCCAAATTTCCGGCCGAAAACCAATTAAAAAGATTTTCCCAAATCTCAATACTCCTAATGTCAAATGTACTGAAAATTTGCAGAGTAGTTTGGCAGGGAAATGTACACACAGACACAGACACACACACACACACACACACACACAGACACACACACACACACACAATTTCACTTTTATAGATATATAGATTTTTTCCTGTTTGGAGATATAGAAATCTCTCTGGCAAATAGACCGTTGAGTTTTAAAGTAGACAGTTTTTAAGCTTTCAAGTGAAATATGCGACTCTTTTTTACATGGAGATCACCACTTATCAAAGCCCGGAAGCCACTCGGGGATAAGGGTTATTGCGTGTACAGTAATCAATGGGATAGTATCGTAGTAATTGTTAGTCGCGTGACAATGTTATAAAATAAAGACTCGGACTTATTTTTAAATGATTGAATATTGTTGTTTATTTTTAACAAAAGACGAACGATATCCGTTCGTTTTTAAGGGATGATTATTTACCTTTTACAGTTAATTTACACAGCTATTGCCCTGTTTGCCAGAAATAACCCGTTATAAAAAAGGACTTACTTGTTGGATGTTTTATCCGGTCTGGTTTCGTCATTGCTAAACTATAGTGGGTTAATTTACCTGAAAATACAGGCCGGGTAATTATGTAAGGTGACCGTTTGAGCGAGCGATATTGCTCCTCGTGGGGGAAATTTAGATCCCCCTAAACCCTGAGGGAGGCGGGTAAATATTCTGAGATTGTCTGTTGAATGTTAACTGAATCCCGGACAGCGGCAGGTGACCTATCAAAAGGGATAAGAATTGTACTCGAAGAAAAACAGACATAAATTTTATTGTTTAGAAAACCCAATGACAGGAAACGTCAGAATAATGTGGAGATGAAACCAGACCGATACTTGCCTGGAGAACATCTGTTCAGACAATGCCTTTCTGAATGACAGGATTTGACCCCTGGCCTCGTGTGAAAAGATCTAATTTTTGGTCCCAGATTTTCGAAACTATGGACGATTTGCTGAATTGCACACACGCAAAATGACTGTCGATTCCCCTCTTGACGTGTTGAATTTTGGTTGGTTCAGCATATAGCCAGACCTCAACCCGTGAGCTTTATATAAGAGCACATACTCGGGTCGGATGAGGCAGATTGAAGCTAATTCTCGAGAAACACACCCGCTTCCAGAACGCCCAGATCCCCTCCACCTATCGTGACTGCCAACCAGTGGGCGAAGAATAAGACATTTTGAGAACTTCATGTTTTTTGTGAACTGAATGATGTACATATGTAAAAAGCCTGTAACTTTGTGAAACAAACTTTTCATTGTTAGAAACCCTGAGTTTGTCTTTTTTCTGACGTGCATGCGGAGCTGTACTGTTGCTTTTCAGCATAAATCAACACAGAACTAAGACGCTGAGTATTTTATATGAAGATCTCCTGGGAGAAGACGATCACGAGCCACAGTTTCTGATGAGGTTAGAGGTTAGTTGCTGACCTGAGCACGGGAGACCTGTCACAATTGGTGTCCGTGAGCTTCAGGATATGACTGTGAGGGTGTAATAGATTTTCTGCGGGTACAATAAGGTAAGAAAAACATTTTATATGGAAAGAGAGAGACAGACAGACGGAGAGAAAAACGTAAAGAAAAACACAGAGACGGTGAAAAAAACACGCGTGCACCACACATTTGAAAATAAGACGATCGCGAAAAACTGAAAAAAAATCTATAATAAAATACGGAAAGAAAAGTGAAGGTTATAGAACATAGAGACAGTAAGAGAGAAAAAGAAGAGAGAGAACTTTTTCCCCTCTTTCGGGAAACGCGCGCGAACAAGAGAAAAGGAAGACGAATCTAACCACGAAGAAGAAAGAAAGAGAGCGAGACAGAAGGAGAGCGGTAAAGCGAATTGGTTTTTCTGTTTCTGTGGTGCTCTGCTTAACCTGTTCTCGGTGATAGCAAAAGAGAGAGAGAGAAGCATATTAATGATTGTTGCCGGGAGCAAGAATTAGAGAGAGTGAGGGAATGTCGTTAAAAATGAAACTAATTTATCATAGTAGTAATACGAAAGCGGAGTGTGCTTTGCACTGCAAACAAAAAGAGAGAAGAAATAAGAAAAAAGTGAGAGAGAAAAACATATTCACGATAAAGTTGTTGCCTGCATCGACGAATTAGCCAGAGAGAGAGAGAGAGAGAGAGAGAGAGAGAGGGAGTGTTATTAAAGAAAGTGAAAATACTTTGACAGCAGTTCATCTATACGCTTAGCGCGTAACTGGGATTGAGTTATAAGTTCGTGTATTGACTTACATTGGAACAAGAGAGAGTTTGAAAAAAGAGAGAAAGTAGCTTTTAAGGAGATATTTGTAGGGTCTTTTCAGTGGTTAAATTGTATTGAATTAGATTCTTTTTTTATGTTTTAATTGTTTGTGTGATTTTTCTCTTCTTGCTTTTATTGGTTATATTGTGTATATTTGACTGTTTTGTGTATTATTTTTTTTTATTACATTTTCACCCCAAACAAGGCACATTGCCACTTTGGTGTAGAGGGCTACTATCAGGGGAAATATCTACTGGGGTACTATGTAGGGATTTGGAAAGCGAGATGTTGGTTCACGTTGCACTTGAACTGATGCATGTCAGTACAGTTGGGGAAGCAGTGACCTGGAATGTAATTCCAGAGTCTAGCGGTTCTGGCGAAGATACTACTGGAGTAGAAAGATCTTTTACATCTAGGGATCTCTACAGTGTGAGCGTGGGGTTTTGCAGCTTGTCGGGTCTGTCGAGGGTGTTTACGTCGTGGGAGCACAAGTGCTTGCAGTTCATCAGAGCATTCACCATTATAATACTTGTAGAACAGGCAGAGGGATGCAACGTTTCGACGATGGGACAGAGGCTGAAGCTTAGATGCCAGTTTAGGGCCTATCAGATTTGCGACTCTCTTTTGAACCCTGTCAAGGAGCGAGAGACTAGTAGTCGATGCACCAGCCCAAATATGACAGCAATACTCCATACATGGGCGAATTATTAGGGTGTAGAGAGATAATAATGAATATTAATGAAATAAATGAGTAAATTACGAGAATGTCGAGTGATGACGTAAGAAAAATTTCTTAATTTCGATCCTCGTGTTAAAGGGATTACGAGATGCGGGTATTTTAACAGCAATGGGGGTGTGGCGTTAGAGATCACCATGGGGGCGTCAGAAATTACGATGACGGCAGAGGTTATGATGGGAATGGCTGGTGACGATGAAGGAGAGAAACCTTAGCAGCCCTCTCGGGGATGTTGGTTGACAAAGACATCAAGAGACGACTCCGTTCAGGTAGTCCAAGGAAATTCCTGGAGGGTCGGAAAATAGGCTTGACTCTGAATGACGTCACAAGAGGTCAACGACGAATAGTTAATAATGACCTGTGGTTCAGGTTCAAATGAGTGCTCTAAGAGAATGTCTGTCTTTGAGAAGCGATAAACCGCAAATAGCATATGTGGAGCCATGGCCCACCAGATGCAAGACTCGAAGAAAAAGGTGGTTCCCTGCCTCAAGAATAGGTCAAGATAAGGTAGAGGGTTTTATTCACTTATTTTAAAGTGACTACTCGTTGAGTTCTGTCGGGAGCGAGTTGGCTCTGATGATAATGATATTGATTCAATTTCATATAAATTGTGAAGGGAGAATTCCGATGATTGAATTTGATTGAAAAAAAAACTGGGGGTAAAAATTAGCCTATTATTTTAACAGGTTTTGTGAATCTTGATGATTTCTGTTAGCTGAACTAGTGTGTGTCTTGTGCAGCGATGTTCAGCGTTGTTGTTGGGAATTAAATTTTTGAGAGTTGTTTTTTATAATTTCTAACGAGAATAATCAGAAGTATTATTTTTGAGAATTGAATTGATTTTGGGGAAAATTATTATTTTTCCCCTCAGTCTAGAAGGATTTCGTTTATCAAATCGAGCAGATTATGGTTGAATTCAGTTGAGAATAATTAGAAATGTTTATTTCGGCGATTAAATTGACCTTTGAGAACGAATTAGAATTTACCTCAGTCGAGAAGGATTTCTTGATCGAGAAATAAGATTCAAAAGGCCGCTAACTGAGTGGGATTAATTGAAAATAATTATAAGTACTGAGCGAGGTAATAATTTAATTGTAGTACATCCAATTTAGCTTTTGTACCGCATATACAATCGCAAAGCTTCCTTCTCAATCACCGGCCACCTCTGTTGGGTTTCGGATAGCTTTTTTTTTTTTTTTTTTACATTTTGGAATCCATTTTTTCTTTTATTACATTTTGGAATCCATTTATAACGGGCATGCTTTATTGTTAACGCTATAATGGGAGCTGCCAGTCGGCGAAATGCATGTATAAATCGCCGATAATAGCCGATCATTCCAGTGAGCCCTCGCACTTGTCGCACGGCCTTCGGCTCAGGTAGAGACATGATAACCTCCACTTTGTCTACGTCAGGTCTTATTACAGCCTCATCAATCACAAACCCAAAATATTTGGTTTCCTTGTTAAGAAACTGACATTTTGGTAACTTTATTTTAAGTTGGTGTTGGCGCAACCTCTCAAGTACCTCCGTCAAATGTGCAAAGGACTCCTCAGGCGTTCGCGAGAAGATTAAAATATCGTCCAAGTATGCCACCACAAACCCCTCCAACCCCCGTAAAACTACCGACATCAATTGTGAAAAGAACCCTGGTGCATTACAGAGGCCAAACGGCATAACTCTGAAGTTAAATAGTCCCGCATGACATGCAAAAGCCGCTTTCTCTTGATTTTCCCCATCGAATGCTACTTGCCAGTAACTCGATTTTAAGTCCAGGGTAGTAAAGCATCTCGCTTTACCCAACAAAGCCAGTATGTCATCTATTAGGGGCAAAGGCACCGCCAAGGGTTTGGTAATGGCATCCAGCTTCCGGAAATCCACACAAAATCTGTGTCCCCCGTCTTTCTTTTCCACGATACCCACGGGGAAACTCCACGGTGAAGTGGCATGTTCAATTATTCCCGTCTCCAACATCTCAGATACCGCCTCCTCTACAATTTTTCTTTTATGAATCTGGGTTCGGTAGGGTTTTAATCTTACAGGCGGGTGGTCTCCCGTATCAATCCTCATCGTTACTGTCTGCCACCATATCTATACCCCCTCCTTGTTCTACGACCGCCGCGACCAGTGACTTCTTCTTAACGTCGTCACTCGACACTGTAATAATTTACCCTTGCGTTGCCTTTATTATTATTGATTATCCCCCTTGCACCCTACGACAAAATGAATTTAAAAAAAATCAAACATAATACCAAGTAATAATCAAAACAAGAGAGAGAAAATTACATAAACAATCGAAATAGAAGGGAAAAAAGCACGGGAGACCTGTCACAGTTATGTCGTTTGTGGACATGATAGTTTGAGAAAAAGAAATATCCATAAATAGTCTAATTAATCAATTGTTTGATTTCCATAACCTGACATAATAATATTTTTAAAGGCATATAACTCCCGCCAACTCTAGAGAGTTCATATTTTTTCGTCAATCCAGTTGTCGATTAGACGATTAAAGAGAAATATAATTAGGTTCAATATGAAGGACCTATGAATGAGTTGCATTTGGTCCAAAAACTTGTTAACAACTGACACGATGTCAAAATTCCTGCCAATGAAAAAATATCTGTTTTCCGGCAGAAGTTATTAATCAACCAGGAATCACGTTTTATCCGCGTAATTTCTGACAATATATAAAGAAAGCTATCTCCTCCAACGGGACTTTCGCAAGCATTTTTTTTTTTTAATCTTTCAAAAAATGAAATAAAAAATACATGAAAGACAAAGCCGGAAAAAAATAAAACATATAAACAAGAAAAATCAAAAACAAAGAAAAAACAATGGTAAGAAATAAAAACAGGGGAAAATTGTGCCTCAGATAATTAAGCAGGTAGAATAGAAGTCGTTTCGCACACATTGGTAGCTTTACTTATTGCCCTTTCAATCTAAACAAAGTACAGTGCCACTTTAATGTAGGGGGCTACTATCTGGGATATAATTTGTACAGAGTTGAACAGGAAGATATCTGTTTACTCTACATTTGAACTTCTGTATGTCACTATAGTCAAAGAAGCAGGAAACTGGAAGGGAATTCCAAAATTTATGTATGGAGTATTGTTGTCACATCTGGGCTGGTGCATCTGCTGCTTGTCTCTCGCTCCAGGACAGGGTTCAAAAGAGAGTCACCAACCTGATAGGTCCTGAACTGTCATCTAGGCTTCAGCCTCTGTCCCATCGACGAAATGCTACATCCCTCTGCCTGTTCTAAAAATACTTTACTGGTGAATGCTCTGACGAACTGCAAACACTTGTACCTCCCCGACGTAACTACCCCCGACAAACCCGACAAGCTACTAAGTCTCATCCCTTTACAGTAGAGATCCCTAGGTGCAAGAAAGCCTTTTACTCCAATAGTTTCTTTCCCAGAACTGCGGGTCTTTGGAACTCCCTTCCGGGATTCTGCTTTCCTAACTGCACTGATATGCAGAAGTTCAAGTATAATGTTAACAAACATCTTTCTACTCATCTCCCTTCATAATGATCCCGCTAATTAAGTCCCTGATAGTAGCCCCCTGCTTCAAAGTGGCACTGTGCCTTGTTTGGGGTGAAAATTGAATAAAAAAATCTAGCAGTCTTAGGGAAAGAACTATTAGATTAGAAGGCTTTCTAACATCTGGGGGTCTTTATTGTGTAAGGGTAGGATTTTTTTGTTTATCAGGTTTGTCAGCGGTATTCATGTCGAGGGGGTAAAAGAGCTTGTAATTCGTCGGAACACCTAACATTAAAATACTTGTAAAACAGGCAGAAGAATGCAACATTTCATCGAGATGACAGAGCTTGAAACGTACCTTACTGTGTAGGGTCATTTAGGGTGTGCAACTCTCGTCTGAATCCGGTCTAAGAGTGAGAGACTAGTAGCAGACGCACCAGCAGAAATGTGACAACAGTGCTTCATACATGGATGAATGGTGGCCTTATAGATGTACAGTGTGCTTACGAAAACAATGGAAGTGCGTGTAAATGTATGTCTAGAATGAACTAACGAGTTAAATCTTTGTTATGGATTTCGGAACAGCTCGGCGAAAGACTGGATAATGTGGAATAAATTTACTAGGATTCAGCCTATCCTGCCTTGACAGAGAACAAAATAGACTTCGTGGCTTAGTGGGGGGTGCCCTTTTCTCTACCCTGCAACCTCTCTCCCACAGAAGAGACGTTGCGAGCCTATCCTTGTTTTATCGTTATTTCCATGGCAGGTGCTCGTCTGAACTCCAATCTCTGGTCCCCCCTCGCCAGTCTTTCACGAAAAACACCCGTCTAGCTGAATCCACTGTGAAAAATTTCCCCCACTCTTTATCTGTGCCTAAATCAAAACGCGGATTCCATGAACAAAGCTTCTTTCTTAGAACTGCACGCCTGTGTAACTCTGTTCCGTCTGCCTGCTTCCCTCCTGGCTACAACTTGTTTGTCTTCAAGTCCAACGTTAACAATTTCCTAATGAACCGCCCTCTTAAGTAAACACTTCATTAAATCTCCACACTAACGTACTGTACTTGCGATAACCCTCATCCTGAATGGCTTCCAGGTCTTGATAAGTGGTGACCATCGTGTAAAAAAATGCTAAGCGGCTGTTACGATAACGCAATTTCTTCCGCAAAGATTATCGAAAGAGGTGGAGAATATTGAAAATCTGAGGAGACTTGTTGTCACTCAGACTCCAGAGAACACCACAAATTGTTCTCCAAGAGAATTTTTGTGATGATGACCTGTGTGTATACTCACCGTGAGTAAATAGTAATAATTAATTGTTTTTCATCCAGATATACTGGATTCGATTCTCAGTGCCGTGGAAACTAGGCAACAACTTCAGTTTGTGTCGGGGAAAGTGACAAATTAAGATTTATGCTGATTACCTTTTATTTTGAAAAAATTAAGATTTGTGCTGATTATATCACCTTCTATTTTGAAAAAAATTAAGATTTATGCTGATTATACCACCTTCTAATTTGAAAAAATTAAGATGTATGCTGATTATACCACCTTTTATTCTGGAGTTGCTTTTCACCAATCTCCCTCGAATCAGTTGAAATATGCCACTGGTCATAAAGTTGTTAAGGTTATGGGTATTTAATCATTAACTTGCAATTGTAATCATTACAAGTTAGGACAGCATGATGCTGTTCAATTTAGAAAATCAATACAGCTATGGTTTCAAATTTCAGAGCTACAAGCTCGGTACTTAAAAGAAAACCACCTGGATCTCCTCGAATACTAGACAGTATTGTTGGGACATTCTGTCACTCATACATGTTCAGCTCACAAACACGCTTTGATTTTGGGATTGTCTGATCAAACACTCTGACGAATTTTACACAGATATGCAGTTCCGTCCAGAAAAATTAATGATTGCTTAGAAACTGCATTAGCGCAACTGGGAAGATCATATGTCAAAATCTGGGAGATATTTGTATCGCCCCCTGTAAATTTTGTGCTGAGAAGTTATGAATTAGCAGTCATTTATCAAAAACGAAATTATCCTGAACGAATTAAAAATATCCGCAATTTCAAATACAATTAATATCTAAAATATATCTAGTGTATTTTAAAAGCAGTCGTTTGCATAGTTCAAAGTAGGCGACGTTTCTTAACTGATTAATCCATAATTCGATATTACTTTCATCTAGTTTAAGCTGCGAATTATCGTTTCCTTTCTTTCTCCATATAGTCAACATTTACTGTTTTGCTCGGCCATGTTTCACTTCGCTTTTGTGTGGTTTCTTCTGATCGTGTTATTCCAGGTTCTTTACTAGCTAATTTGAAAAAAAAAGCCCGTTTCTCAAGGCAATTTTCATCAAAGAGTTGTATGCGTTTCCGTTTTCCTATTTCGTTTGACACAAAAGTTGAAAACGCCTCCTCTCGTAAACTTTCTGAAAATACGGACGTGTTACGCCATTCGTATTTGTCTTTTGCATTAAAAGAAGGAGAGTTCCAGGAATTGCATTTCTATTCATCTTGCACTCAATGTCGGCCATTTTGGTTTGTATGACTTTTCATTTTAGTTTGTGTGTTTCCACTTGCCGTTGTCTTCGTTTCTCTTGTTTGAGAGGCTGCGTTACCCATGTGATCTCGGGAAAATAACAGGAAGAGCAGGAAGAAGAGGCGCTAAGAGGAAACGACGGGGGTAAAGAAAAAACAAAAAACTATTAGAATAAGTAACAACAGTCGAAAAGAAATAACGAAGAACACAAACGCAAACACCAGATCAGGAAAAATAAAATAAAGGTAAAGATGATATTATTATTATTATTATTATTATTATTATTATTATTATTATTAATAGTAGTAATAATAATAATAATAATAATAATAATAATAATAATAATAATAGAAAAAAGAGAAGAGGAGGAAAGAGACAACAAGATACAGAAGGAAAAGAAATAAGAAGAAAGGGAGAAAATACAAGAAATTAGCATCAGATTTTTTCCTTTTTTCTTATTTTCTTTCTTTCTAATAATATGTTTAGTTAGAATAAAAAAAGATGGGAAAAGAGGAACAAGAAAATGTAGAGAACAATAAAAAGAAGAAAAAGAAGATGCCGAAAATAGAAAAGGAACATATAAAAAAGTAGCCACATAAAGAAATAATAATATTAATGTTAATATGTTTATAACAAAGAAAAAGAATATGTAGAAAAAGATTTATAATAATGATAATAATAATAATAATAATAATAACAATGATAATAACAATGATAATAATCACAATACTATCAAAAACAATAACAGAAATAATAATTATAATAATAATAACAATTGTAATAAGAATAATAATGACTATAATAAAAAATAATAACAATAAAAAAATTCAAATTATATTTACAACAATCATAGAGTAATAATAACAATATCAATAATAACATAAATAATACTAACAATAATAACAATAATAATAATAATAATAATAACAATAATAACAATAATAGCAACAATAATAAGAAGACTAAAAATTAACAACAATAAGTATAGTAATAAAAATAATGCTAACAATAATAATCACAGCAATAATAATAAAATAATAATAAACATATTAATAAAACCAATAATAAAAATAAAAACATTATAATAATAACACTAATGATAACAATAATGATAATAAAAATAATAACAACAATAAGAAGAAGAAAGATAACAATTATAATAATAATTAAAATAATTACATTAATACTACCACTACTACTACTACTAATAATAATAATAATAATAATAATAATAATAATAATTACAATAATAAAAACAGTAATAATAACAACAATAATACTAATTACAATAACATTAATACTTCTACTGCTACTACTACTACTACTAATAACAATAATAATAATAATAATAATAATAACAATAATAATAATAATAAAGTAAGAGTAGAAGTAGTAAAACATTGTATAAAAAAGGAATAAAAAAGAAAATAGAATCAACAAAAAAATGTAGCAACACAAAAAAAACAAGAAAAATAAAGAAAAAGAAGAACATAAACAAGAACAAAAACACGAAAAAAAAAGGATGAACGGTCGAAAAAAGTTTATTGAGATTGTCGGACTGACTTCCTCATCTTGGTTGTTATCCTCACAACGTTTCGGCTGTTTTGCCCTCCGGCCTTCATCAGGTGTTTTTTTTTTTTTTTGTATCGAATTGGGGAACCGTTTGTTAGGAGTCTCAAACCCAACCCTTTATTATTATTACGGAGGTACCGTGTTCGGACTCCAGCTAGGCTTTGGGATATAGTTGCTGATTCTATGTTTTTGAATGTTACTTTTCACTGCCTTCGTTCCGGATTGAACTAATTGAAAAAAAACAGACAATTACGATCGAAAAAAGGTTCACTTGCACGAGGAGTAACGTATGGAAATTATCAGGCCAGTGCAAAAAAGTTTGCACGTTTGCAGAAGGATTACTTAAAAGCATTGTACCTAAATTTTAAGCATATTGTGTTGCTTAAACATATCACCATCATCATTATTTTTAATAATATGCATAAAATTAAGTTACAATACTTTAAACGACAATCGTGCAAACTTTTTGATACTTACCTTACGATCTCATACTATTGAACCTTTTTCCACCATACATCTTTCTTTTTTCTTTTCTTTTTTCGCCTTCCTGTTCTTATGTCCTCCTTTTTTTTTCTTTAATTTTTACTTGTTTTTCTTTTTGTGTTCTACACATATCACGAATAAATTTTGTGGGATTTTGGCCCATTTCTCACTAAATCTCTTGGGAATCTCGTGGGAAGCTGAGAGTTTACTCTCCAAAATAAACCAAATATCTTAGTCTCACTTGTTGATTCGAAACGCTTAAGTGTTCTCTGCACAAACATTCGATTCACATTTAAGGTCTTTCTGGACTTGAGTAGATGTACATTTGCAATTCGTTTTGCTAAATCGTGGGTTATAATGCTAAAAGTAATCTTCAAGAAAAACTTTATCCATATACACCTGAAACATTAATAAATATTCATCCAATATAGTTAAAAAATAGAAAGTTGTAAAGATAAATATTGAGCACTATTTATAATAAAAATATGTTCATTTTAAAAGAAAGTGATACGCCTTCAGTTATCCCGATCTCAATTGTCAGAAATTAAATGATGAAAGCAAACGTGGAGAACATCAACGTGACATACCTCTATTTATCAACATGAGTAATATATATATATATATATATATATATATATATATATATATATATATATATATATATATATAAAAGTTACAATAAGTTTAATAAGGTAATCAAAATGGTAAACTTAAAATATATTATAAATATTAAAGAGTTAATATTTACAAGTAAAATAAACTCAGCCAGATATAAAAAGCTCAATAAAACCGAAAAGGAAATAGAGCTTATAATATGAACAAATGATTAATAAAATATATTAAAAGACATCTTGAAAAAGAGTTAAAAACATATTTAATTTTAAAAAAGAAAGCACAAGATAAGTGGATAGTCCTTAATCCGCGGAGTTTATACTCTCCTTCTCATTAGAGGACAGGAATTAGCAAAATGCAGGATCGGATTTTGCATATAAAAGTATTTAATGAAACTACAAGTAAGTCAAAGATCTTACTTGGTTAAAAAAAGGTGAGGTAAGGGGAACAGGAGGCAAAAGAAAAATAATAAAAAGAGTTCACATGAATGGATAGTCCGGTGAAGGGTAAAAATCCAAAAATGGTAAAATCCAAAACGGTCGAATTTAAAATTAAAATCCACTGGGTAAATTCCAAATGGTCCAAAATCATCCAAAAGGCAAGGTTCCTTGGAAAAAAGTGCAAATGAAATGAATTCCAAATCATTAAAAGACAAGTACTAGAGATAATATTTGAAACACGTCTGTCAAGGCTGGATGAATCAGAAAAATATGTTTTTAACTCTTTTTCGAGATGTCTTTTAACATATTTTATTAATCATTTGTTCATATATATATATATATATATATATATATATATATATATATATATATATATATATATATATATATATATATATATATATATAAAGCTGAACGTCTGTGTGTGTATGTCTGGTCACGAATAGGCTCCTTTATGTTTGACTATTATTGAAAACTGACCACATATAATGATAGAAGATGTATCGAGACACAGGAATAGGTACGTTTGATCTGGCAGAACGGTGGTTCATTAAAATTGTGGGTCTGCGTTCGTGCCTGGTCCACAAAGTATTGAAATAAAAAATTTAAAAATAAAAAAAACGTTTACAAGTCTTTTTGATACAGATGTACATAATAATACTGTGATAAGTATGTTCTAACTTAAATATGGATAGAATATTAAAATTGTGGGGTCTGCGTTCGCGCCTGGCCTCCATAGAATGGAAGTAGACACATACTTTAATAAAGACTTTTCATATCTCTCTGCGTAAGTATACTTTGATAATTATGTTTCAGTTTGAAGAAATATGGTATAATAAAATAATGGGGTGTTCGTTCGCACATGACCTCCATAGAATGGAAATATGTCACAAAGTTTAACAAGGTTTTTTAATATAGATCCACAGAATATTGCGATAAGTGTTTCAGTGTGAACAGGTATGGTATAATAAATTATGGGGTTTATCTATTTTATTTTTAGTTTCATCATATTTTGCTTTGGTTTTGATACCCCCAAATTCGAAGCTATCTCTTTACAACCCTTCCTTTTCATAACCTATCATACTTTCATAAATCAGAGTCCATTTTCTGTAGGCTGTTTTGAACCCAGTCAACGATGAGTACCTTTGCTAGTATATATATATATATATATATATATATATATATATATATATATATATATATATATATATATATATATATATACGGGTCTTCAATTACTGGCCGTCATATAAAAATCCCGTCTTGTGCAGCGAACTTTACTACGAACTCCTTTTCAATCCTGAGTCGTGCTCACTCATTATTTCATTTAAAGCTTTTAAAGACTTTCACGTTCGGTTTAGAAGGCCTTCCGTCTGTAAACAGAAGGAATAGCTCTTGGGTTTGAGCATGATTAGTAACTAGGATCTTCTAGTAACATAACGTTGCTGTATTTTTAATCGCTTTTCCCATTTTCCCCCATACATAACACAACGCAATTTGTATTTTACATATTTTCGATTCCCATTTGTTTTTTTTTCTTTAAAATAAATCTCTTAATACAGCTTTAATAAGGTGAGGGCGAAACCGGTCAGCTAACCTCCCCATTTTTCTTCTCTTCACCCGTTAACATTATTTTAAACGTTTTAATCATGAGTGTAAGTCTTCCTTGATAGTATTATATAAATTTTGTACCCCTCAAAGAATCATGAAATATCTCAAGACGAGGTACAATTCTAGTTTAATTAAGAAATTAAATTATATTCTACTGATTAAAAGCCAAATAAGATCAACGCAAGAAAATATAACATTCCTAAATTCTCTTGTAAATAATTATGAATGTCCCCCGTTTATTTTATTTCAAATAAAAAAGCGAGGTTATCACCAGGACAAAAAATTGAAAATGCTTTTATTCATAATTATACGGATTAATTAGCGGTAAATTTAGAAAAATATAAAGAAAAATATATGCAATCATGGAGTGAAGCAGTGCTCACTTTATCGTGTTTTGATAAAATTGTGTTCGCAAAGTTTATTGCAATTTTACAAGAACGTAGTCATAAAAAAACTACTTCTAAAATTTAACAGTAAATAGCAACATTTAATATACAAAAAATGTCGATGTACCATCAATTCCAATATTGGTAGGAACGTCTTACATCTATCTTCCCATGATCTATCTTCCTCGGAACCATTAATACTTGACCATGGTATAGATTTTGTATACCATTACCTGGTGTTAAACGGGGAAAGGTATTTTCCAAATTTGAAATCCTCAGATTCTTCAAAAAATAGTTACAGAAAGTGATTATCTTTTATATATAAAAAGAAACATAATTGACAAAGTAGCCAAAATATAGATGATTCAATCCTCCGATGGGAGCATGACCCGCCAAAGTTCTCTCTCTCTCCCTCTCTCTCTCCCCTCTCTCTCCCCTCTCTCTCTCTCCCTCTCTCTCTCTCTGTTCCCCACAACCTGTATAGTTGATACAGAAAATAAAACACCCAAGTGACAGAACACACGAAAATGGTAACTGTGGGAGAAATTCATCCGAAATGAGTCAAGAAGCAAAAACTTATGGAAACAGTTGAACCACACAACCCGCATTATTAGCTATGCCATGTACAACACTGCGGTTACTGGGAGTGTCAAGCCAGAGTCACGCTGCGAGGCCTACTGAAACAACATCAATTACATCGGGTGAAATCCATTCTGGTATCCTAGATAGCTAAAATGTGTGTTCCTATTATTACTGATGGCACACAAGTTATTTGTTTTTCAACTTTTTAAATCACTACTATATATTAGGTACAATATAATAATCGAAAGAGAATTGGGTCTATAATAACAAATACGAAATCTGCATTAATTAAAATATATGCATGCGTATTTTATGACCGAGCAACGCCGGCCGGTCTGCTAGTAATTCTTTAAACTTGGTTCTTTTTCTAAATTTGTGTTTAGGTTCCTCTTTCATAAGAATGAACTTTTTGATTAAACCAACATATGTTTGATTAAGATACATACATAAACTGATTTATAACAGATACAATATTAAACGAAGGAAACTGATCAAAAGTTGAAAAAAAATTTCAAATGTTGTTTGTTGTTTTCGGTATTCAACTGTCGGATTATAAACAGGACAGTCACGACACTTTATATTTGTAAAGAAGAAAAAACACATGACAATTCAGTAAAAAAAAATCTAAAAGATTCAAACACGAAACAAATAATCATTTTCTTACACACTACGACTACTAATTCTCCTAAAGCTGTAGAAATGATTTTCACGGAAAATAAAATTAGACGGAATAATACACTTTAATCCGCAAACGAAGAACATCCAATATTTGACATATCTTCATCAGATTTGTAATAAATCAATCAAATATCGAAGAATTATACAGTGTAAAATTTAGATAACCTGATTCGAGAATGTTGAAGTTGTTTTGGTGCTTTTGCTATTTTAAGATGTCTTCAAACTGCTCGGGTTGCATTAGTTCAGACAAACGGTGAATTTGATATTAATAAAATATACGAAATGAACCAATGGAAAGTCGATAAAAACAGAGAAATGTGCGCACTTCTGTGAATATCCTTGAAGCAGGTTTTAATATTCACATTTTTGCAAGAATAAAAATTTAATCAATATTTATTGGTTATAAATGCTTGTATGCAAACTTCTCTTAAACAGGGCATTTTCGCTATCATATTGTCTTTGTTATATAAGCTCTACTGCTAATGAATCTTGCCAAAGAGAATGAAATAGACACTGTGAGAGTGTTCCATATGTATATTATCTATATAATAAAGTAAAGTAGATATTCCCTTGTCGTTTTGGCTATAATGAAATTTGAACCAAATGCTTCATATGCTAATCTGTTCCACAAACCACTTAACACTTTTCATAATGTGTGTCTTCAGAAAACATGAGTATATTTTATCTTCCTTTAAAACGTATTACATCTCTTCCAAATAAAAAGCTATTCGTACAACTTATGTACCCCACAGAGAAACTGGCAAACGTTTTCACCCCCCTACAATTATCTGTTCCCACATCTTACACGTTATGAATTTTATTTTCCTAAGAAAAATATGTGGGAAATAGTATGAATGATGAGGGATGGTGTTTCTAAAACACAAATATAAAACAAAAATGGATAAAGTAATATCATTATACACATCTACTATAATGTTAATAGAATCGAATATAAAAATAAAATCTGAATTTTTTTTTCATCAAATGTCGAGACGCATGCAATGGGAAATAAGTACAGCACGCTATGATAATCTATAAACACTGTATTCATTATTTGACATTCATATTTGCGTGGGTAATACCATTAAATAAAAGGTTAATTTAGTTCGCGGGACTAAGAATAAACAAAGGAAAGGAAATCACAATTATTCTTTTTCATCTTTACTGCTATTTTTTCTGTGGATTTAATCTCTGACTTTATTCAGATATATATTGAGGAACACGGGAAGCATTCTGTCAAACTCGGGAATCTGCACGGAATTTTGAACGTAACCCATGGATCATGCGGAGGATATGCATTGATTTGGATATCAATGAATTCACGAAGTTAAAATTCTAATTAAATCTTGGAGTAGAGCCTACACTCGTTCCATCAGTCACGACGTGGTATAAATCCTAAGTAATTCGCAATTCTATTTTGAGGCGTAAAGGACTCTATTTGAAATCCGTGAAAATTCACAAACTTGATAGGTCGAAGGTTACATCGACGGAAACGTTGTGAAAATAATACTCACAATGAGAACAGTAGTCTGAATAATCAAAATAATACGAATAATATTCCTTTTCTGTGCCTAAATCAAAACGTAGATGTCATGAACAAAGCTTCTTTCTTAGAACTGCACGCCTGTGGAAAGCTGTTCCGCTTGTCTGTTTCCCTCCCGATTCAACTTGGATTTCTTCAAGTCCAACACAAACAAATTCCTAATGAACCGCCCCCCCTAAGTAATGACACCTTACAAATTCTCCAATACTATTGCTACACTATCCCTTTGATTACTGTACACACAATAACCCTTATCCCCGAGTGGCCATTGGGCCTTGATAAGTGGTGAACTCCATGTAAACAAAAAAAATTATATATTTCTCATCTAAAAAATTCAGAAACCTAGAGGGTCATCTGATATGTAAGAATAATCACTTGACAAACAAACGTTCAATTAAATAAACTCAATTCGAATAAATCAGTTTGATGATAGGATGGAACTGACTGGATTCGAACTTGGAAACTCAGTTATTCAGTGTGCGTCGTCCTAAACGTGAGCACAGTCACCTCCCTGATTTTTAGCTGGAATGGCTCCCATTAGTTTAAGTATAATCTGGAAGTAACATTTGAGATGACTCCATCATCATCGCAGCCTTGACACAACAACATGAGGGACAGACATTTTACTTGTGAGAAAAAAAAAAACTTTTTTCATTTTCTGATGAAGGATATGATAATATACGACATTTATGAAAAATATCTTAATTTAAAAACATAAGTATTGTTTTTTTCTTTTAATAAAATATTTACATCTTCATATGTTTTCGAAACAGTTCGCTTATTTCTTCAAAGTTTTTAAATATATATATATATATATATATATATATATATATATATATATATATATATATATATATATATATATGCTAGCAAAAGTACCCGTCGTTGACCGGGTTCGAAACAGCCTACAGAAAATGGTCTCTGATTTATGAAAGTATGATAGGTTATGAAAAGGAAGGGTTGTAAAGAGATAGCTTCAAATTTGGGGGTATCAAAACCAAAGCAAAATATGATGAAAGTAAAAATAAAATAGATAAACCCCATAATTTATAATACCATACCTGTTCACACTGAAACACTTATCGCAATATTCTGTGGATCTATATTAAAAAACCTTTTTTAATTTTGTGACATATTTCCATTCTATGAAGGTCATGTGCGAACGAACACCCCATTATTTTATTATACCATATTTCTTCAAACTGAAACATAATTATCAAAGTATACTTACGCAGATAGATATGAAAAGTCTTTATTAAAGTATGTGTCTACTTCCATTCTATGGAGGCCAGGCGCGAACGCAGACCCAACAATATTTAAGTTAAAACATGCTTATCACAGTATTATTCAGCTTATATATATATATATATATATATATATATATATATATATATATATATAAGGTTATGAAAATATATATGGAAATTAAAGCTACACAGAATATTCTGCATTTCATCCCCATGAGAATTTATCGGGCTTATGAATTCTAAGGAGAATGGAACGCGGAATATTCTGTGTAGCTTAATTGCCATATATGTATATCTTCATCACTTACTACCTAGCTCCTCTTATGTATTGAGCACTGTTGAAGTCAATTCTGAAAATTTACGCATACAATTATATCTTTTTACATTAATTTATGCGATTAAATGAATTAGTTATGTATATATAAACAGAAATAACCAATGCCAAAAAAAAAAAAAAAACTCATATAAGAAATGAAGCTGCGTCTGGACACGTTTACTTAGAATATTGAGCCTTTTTTGATGACTGTATGTCACTTTCTTCCCGAGGAATGGCGAGTCTGTTTTCTTGTAAACTTCGCAGTCTCATTTCTTTGTAACTGTTTCAATGCCATAAAAATATAATCTTTTTTCTTACTTATCCAATTTAGTTCGGTCCTGGATATGACCTTAAACTATATCCAGTGGTGAGGCCCCAGCCTGTGGGTTTTGAGGAGTGTGGAGCCACCCTTTAATTACCATTGCTCCCAGGTCCATTCTGACCCGGAGTGGTAGTACCTGTTAGGGTTCCAACTATGGGTTAAATAGAAACCGACTTGAAAACAACAAATATATTTTTTTCTTAAATTTTTGGATTCGGCATTAAATAACCCGAAAAGGGTTGATATGCCGTAAAACAAAAACAACCAACCAACCAATTTAATTCGGCACAGGCTAATAAACATTTGAGGTGAGGGATGAAATTAGCGACTACGTGAAGAAATATTGACCATAAATTTTGGGAGGATTTTTTTTCAGTGAGTGGCGTGGTAAATAAAAATGATAAAGCAAACTCGTGTTTTGCGAAAAAAGTGATACTAAATGCTAAATCTATACAAGTTTCCGTCAATAATTTTTCATTCTTTTTTGTACAAACATTTAAAATTGTCGAAGTCAGTATTAAAAATTCAGTATGTTATTGCTATACATCATGAGATGACTGACCAATTTGTGTGATTTCAGATTTAAAGTAACAGCTACAGCAGGAATCGGAATACACCCTACTAAATCCTGATTTACACAGTTGGTGAATTTCAAAAATGTAATCTGGACGTAAGAACAATTTAGAAGAACGATGTGCAATAAAATTCTGTTTTTAACTTGGAAAAATGCCGCAGACACGTATGGAATACTTCAGACTGCATTTGGAACATCTTGCCCTAGTTTTTTTTTTTTTTTTTAGTAAAGTAAAAGATCCAATGGGGCAGGGGTCTGTGAGGTATGATGAGAGATGTAGGAAGAGTAAAAAAGTGAGAACACAATAGGTTATTAGCCAAATAAATAATTTCATGGATAAGGACCGCCGTTTGTGTATATATACAATAAGTGCACCGTTTGATGTCAGTGTATGAACTGTACACGCAATTATTCGCGATAAATTGACGTGAAAGATTTGCGCGCAGTTTGTCCCAAGAGTGTAGAGAAGATCAGAAACAAAAACATTGTCATGGCAGCAGGGCAGCTTGGCGATCTAACAGTCCAGACATTGCTCCTTGTGACTTTGGAGTATTTCCTAAGCTCAAGAAAAATCTTGCAGGCTCCCATTTTGGGAAACTTGAGGAAGTGAAAGATTTTGTGATGAGGGTTATTGACATGATCAAACAAGAGAACTTTCATAAGATCTTCCAAGAGTTGTTGGAACGGTATAATGAATGAATTGCACTCGGAGAAGATTACTTCGAAAGGGACTAGAGTTTCCCGTGTGTATTATTTAAAAAAGTGTCAACGGGATAAACGTTTCGAAATTACTTTAAGGCACCTTATATATATATATATATATATATATATATATATATATATATATATATATATATATATATATATATATATATATATATATGTGTGTAACTCTTGGTTCGTTCGCAATTAATTGTCTAAAAAAACCACTGGACGGATGGCTTCCACGTCTTGGTGTAATATGTTTACTATATCCATGTGTGTTTTTATATATTTCTTTTTAATTATAACATTATACTTAATTTTTTTATGATAAATACGTGTTTTTCTTTGTACCGAGAGGCCATTTTTTTATTTAGGGACAATTATTTATTACCGCTTCCTGTCACGTGACCAGTGTTACAATTTAGCGGTTTTCCTGCTAGATCTGGAGATTTCGTTTGCAATCTAGCGGGGAATTCTAGAAAATCTGGAGATATTTGGCACCCACACACCCGCATTAGATTATTAAAAAATAAAGAAAAGCGCTTGAAAATACTTTAAAACATAAAATAAACTCATTCATGTAAGTAAAAAAAAGTAGCATTTATTGCCTTTGGTAACAATTATTTATTGATTATTTGTTTTGTTTTTCACCTTTTTTCGACTAACCATTCTTAAATCTCACTATAAAATCGATTTTTCCAAGTACATTTTAGGTGGGGGGGGGCATTCCAACCTCCGAAGTTTAGTTTAAAATACGATCTAAAAGTGTAAAAAGCAAGAAAAAACAGCAAAAAAAAAAACTTATACCAATACAGTAGAATTTAATTATCTACCAACCTAAATACTTTTAATTAGGGGTAGGCTATAGAAACAAAATTTTTCAAATAAATGCCAAAAGTGGCTTATTACCTTCATTTATATGTAAATAGATGGGAACAAGTGATTTTGTTCAAAACGGGTCAAAATTGGAGGGTCGCTGGCCCCAAATGTGATTTGACCGCGTCGACGCGTGAAAATGGCCCAAATTTCGCCCCCGAACACACTTAATCACTTATTGAAAGCCACAGGGTGCATTTTTTTGACTATAAATGCATTTGTATCATTAAATCTAACATTCCCATTGGCTATCCCACAAGTATAGGGTTTTTTAGGGTATCTCAGAGTCCAAAATGGGTCAAAATTACCCCAAAATTAGCCAAAAATGGTCGGAAATCACGGATTTTCCAAAATGCACCTCCCAACGTAGTTTGCTTGGTGAAGTCGTCGTTTATGCTACAGCGTGCATGCGCGTAGCATAAACGGAAGCTGCAAAATGGTGGAAAGAAGTTCGTGGATTCAGGGGTAAATACCATGCAAACAGTAAATTTGCCCCAAGTTTGACTATCAGATTCGTTGTCAGCGACCTCAATTACCTATAAAAAAAACAAATTAGAGTGGTCGGTGTTCTGTAGTAGCGTATATGGATATTTACCTTTTTTTTTTTTCTTGCTTAAAAAAATAGCATTAATACAGTAAGTTAGGTAAACTGACTTTTTCGTTTAAAAATGGAATTATTTCCCTTTCGTTATTAACTTAAAAATTTTTTTTTTTTTATAAATATTTTGTGTTTTATATACATAAAGTACAATTGTTGAATGTTACTGTTTTGATTATATTCGTTGGGGGGCACAATTAAAAAATTAAGAAAGATTAAAATGAAGCGAAATTTAAGTTTCCGTTCCATTTTTACAACAACCGTAAAACAGTGCATACTCAGCAAGTTTTATCGTAATTTATAAGCATATTGAAACACTAAATCAACATTTTATTTATTTTTTTGCATAATTAATGATGGAAGTATTTTTCTGTTTATTTTCTTAACATCTGTTATAAAACATAAATAATTTGTACATTCTCTTGAAAAAAAGAATCAAACTTTTCTCTACTTTCACATGTGTTCCATTTTAACAAACTGAGCCACAGCAACGCGTGGCCGGGTACAGCTAGTATATATATATATATATATATATATATATATATATATATATATATATATATATACTAGAAGGCTGTTAGGCATTGCCTAGTTGTAAAATACGCTAAAATATGATATTTTGATTAAGGCAGATTTTGTATTTATTATTATTATTATTATATTTTATTGGACTTATGATTTAAAAAGTTTTTAAAAAATGACTTCTACGCTACCACCGAGAATCAAAAGCAAAACGTTTAGTTTACAATTTACTTTTTCCTTTGATGTTAATGCCTGGGCTATGAATGGATGTTTGCTGTAAGGCTAAACATTTAAACCTGAAGAATAGCTATTACGTTACGCATGCTAAAATCCAAATATAAAGTTTCGCATCAGTCTGAATGCTCTATATATAAGTTTTCATATCTGTAAACCCAAAACTGACCGAGGGGGTTGGTAGAAAAATTTTATAAACAAATATATATACACGCATACATAAATATATCTATAAAAAGAGGTTTATGTTTACAATAAGCTTTTTACGCAAATATTACGTAAATATAAATCATGTAGAATATCTGCATAAATATAATTACACGTAATAGTTAACTAAAGATGATTATCTAACAAGAAAATCGAAAAACCTAATAGGGACTTAATTAAAATGAATGTTTGAAAGAATATATAAATTAGTCAGATCTTCTGCTAGGCAGTACAATTCCACCATCCATCTATAATAATGTTGTATTTTCTAACCATTACGCTAATCGGCGGTTGCTGTGCGAGCAGTGAATTAACGATGTTTTGACATCGTTCGAAATACCTAAGCTCGATTTGTTTACACAAAGAGCATCGCTTAATACGCTAATGGTAATTCGTGTATCACTTCTCAATATGCTCAACTCAAGATAAGGAGCATTATGGTATATATATATATATATATATATATATATATATATATATATATATATATATATATATATATATATATATATATATATATATATATAAGTGTGGGTGGGTGTGCCAAGGTTTAGTTTTAATCACTTTTAAACACAATTTCTGATTAAATATTTCTTTTAATCGTTTTTTTTTCTTATTTCTGGCACATTCAAATTCCCCCGTAGTGCTCTTTAATTTCGCCCGTAATATTGTTTTTGTATGCTATCGATTTCTCCTGACGAGATGATAGCCGAAAGAGCTCTCGAGAAATTCCCGTATATTTTATTCAAATCCTTACATAAATTTTGTACCTCCAAATATATATATACACACACACACACATATATATATATATATATATATATATATATATATATATATATATATATATATATATATATATATTCAATAGCGTTCAAAAGTTAAGGAACGTTCGATCATTTTTTTTTTTTGTAAAAAGGAAAGAAATTTTGAGTGAATTTTCCAATGTTTAATAATAATAGTTCACAATAGTAATAATAGTTCACAAATTTAGCATATTTGCATATCAAGTAACTGTAATTTCTTTCTGATTTCTGCATTTCAAAACATTGCCATTTATTTTCTTCATATTGTTATTACTTAAATAATATCACCGTAATTAATTCATAACCTTTTCTTTCAGATAATTAAAGCCTCATTCATATTTTTCTGTAATATTCTCATCCATGTTGACCTGAGTATTCGCTTCATAATTCAACAGAATAAGAGTCGTCTTCCATCATTATAATGCTCGTTCACACACAGCGCTCCAGATCAAAGGTCTCCTAGAAGGGTGTCGTTGAAAGATGTTGCCCCATCCTGCGTGTTCTTCTGACCTAGCCCACTCGGATTATCACTTATTTAGAACATAAGAAAAACATTTAGATGACTTTAGGTTAGCGTCACGAGAAAATATATAACATGATTTATATTTCACATAAAAACCAAACGAATTTTACAAGCGAAGTATTTATAAACTCATTGATAGATAAAACCATATTATACAGAGCAAAGGTCATTATTGTTGGGAATAATTATTTAAAAAAAAAACAGCATTTTTACTTACAGAATAACTTTTTAGTGAGCAAAGATTTTTTTTTTAATTACTAACTTTAATTCGTTAAATATATGAATTTTTTTGTCACAGGCGACTAGCAAGTGGTGTGTGTTAAAACTGGACATTGCCTAATGATTTGTAACTGCAAGGAACACTTTTGAGCACTTTTTTGTGATCTGTCTCTACCAGAGATAAATTGACGATAAAAGATCCAATCCGGATTATAGAAAATTGCTTCAAGTCGATATATTTTTTTATTTTTCCTTTATTTTTCACGGTTAAATGATTGAATCATCTTCCGGGAGGATTATATCTTTAATTCCTTTGCACCGTTCAAATTGATAATACACACATGGTTGGTTGTATTACACTATGATTTTAACCTTATCTGCGCTACCTAATTGTCGTAAAATAGGATGTGTTTAATTAAATAATAACGGCATTTATCAATTTCAAATTTATGCAACAGACCAAACTAGAGTAGGGTGAAATTAATTCTTCGCACATTTTGCGTCATTATTATATTCTATAAATAGAAAAGCACCGTTGTTTTTATGAATGAAGACTTTCAAAAACACAGTTTTTCATTTGCAAGATGAAATTTTAATTCGACAAAACCTTTTGCACCGATCTAGTATATATTCGATTAAATTTGTTATAATGTGTCAAGCCTGAGTAATGATATTTAAAGCTCTTATCATGAATCTGGCTGAGTGAATTATTTTCCGATAAAATTGTACAATTCGGAATTACTTTCTTTTTTATTATCCTTTTTTTTGTGTCTTTTACGTGATTTAATGTTTTTAAGGAAATAAACTGTTCACCGGATGATTCTTGTTAAGATTTTAATCGCGGTCGTTAATAATCATATCAGACCAATTATCGATACCCATCAACAATAGATAACCAAGTGTAAGGGGAGATAATTACAACTGAAATAAAGAGATTCTAGTATCGAAGGAATGTGCAAATTATTATTGTTATTAAATCGGAGGTATTTATTTAAATAATAACTGAATTTATCATTTAAAAAAATGAGTAGGCGAGACGTTTATACAAAAGAAAGTAGACTAAATGAGATAGGGTAAAATTAATTAGAACAGCACATTTTGCGACATTTTCATTTACACATGAAGATTAAAATAAACATACAATTTTTCAAAAATTAATAGCTAGAATCCTTATTCTAATTTTGATCAAAATCAGTGACATACTATGTGCCTTCAATAAGTTTCAAGACTTTCTTGCACATGGATTTAAAATTGTCATATACTCTTGAAAATTCAGTATGTTATTGCTATATTTCTTATGAAATGACTGGCCAGTTTATAAGATTTCAGGTTCATATAGCAGGAATTGGAATACACCCTACTAAAGCCTGATTGTCACAGCTAGTGAATTTCTAAACTGCAATTTGGACGGGAATACAATTTAGAAGAAGTATATGCAATTATTTTAAACTTGGGAAAAATGCAACAGAAACGTATGCAATACTTCAGACTGCTTTTAAACCATTTTGCATGAATCAAGTATCAGTTTTTGTGTGACATAAGAGATTCAAGGAAAGCAGAGAGTCTGTGAGGTGCGATGAGAGGTATCGAAGGTAAGTCAGAACACCAGAGTTCAATGGCCAAATATTGAATGTCATAGGTCAGAACCATCGTGTGACCACAGAGATATTAAGTGCACAGTTTAATGTCGGTGTCAGAACTGTACACACAATTGTTCATGAAGAACTGAAGATGCGGAAAATTTGTGCGAATGCACAAGTATGACACTATTATGTCCCGGGGAGTGTTACTTGGTTGAGGAATGTCCTGGAAACGCAATCATCTCCCCGGGGGAATAAACGATATCAAACGATAGGAACATGGAAACTTCAAGGCAACGGGCTGATATGTCGCCGGCTGGCGTGGATCGCTTCTCTACTGTCTTCATTGCATCGTTACAGGCAACATTTCCATCGTCGGTATTACTGGTTGGGATCTAATGCAGAAATCGAACGCTTGTACAAAAATAGCGAACAAATGCATTTTTATTAAAAAAAAATATATAATTTATTTAACATTTAACAATGAGGATATTCAGTGGTCCATTTGCATGCACACCAAACTAATATATCCCGCGCGTAAGGGGTGCAAGCTTCAACTGTTTTAAAACAATATAATTATATTTAATTCTCTCTTTCTTCATTGAAAAAGAGAAAGACGGGGTTAAAGAGAGAAACAGAGAGAAAGAAATGGTGTGAGAGAGAGAGAGAGAGAGAGTCATACATGACGCATGAACATTGTTTTGTTTTTTTGTGTGCCTCGATGACGAGTTTTAGAGGTTTGACCCTTCGTTTTCTAGGTTTACAAATCGTTTAGACTAGGTTGAATATTATAAACAGACTGTCATTCTTGGCTTGAGTCATCCCAGATTGATATATTCTATTTTCAAAATCTCTAGCACTTGCTTAGCACAAGGTTCATTAATGTAGAAGCCCCCAGATCCCTAAAACGAGGCGCTCACCATTGTGCCACACCGGTTCACAACCCCAACCCTGTGACTGACTATTTGATGAAAATGAGAATCAAAATATTTTCTCACTCTCCCTATAGTCCATACCTTGCTCCTTGTGACTTTTGGTTATTTCCTAGGCTGAAGGAAACTTTTGGAGGCTGTCCTTATGAGATAATTGAGTGGACACGTTCACGCAAGAGGACTTCCATTAGGCATTCTAAAAGTTGTTAGTACGGTATAACAAGTGCATTGAAGTCAGGGGAGATAATTTCAGAAAGCACTAGAGTTTCATGTGTATACTATCAATAAAAGTGCTTATACGAAAGAATCTGAAAACTTATTGAAGGCCCCTCATACTTTCGATTCTGAAAAATATCTAAAATAAATGCTGGATATAAATAAATTAACATTCTGAAAAGCATGATTAATTGTTGTCAATCTGATGCTAATCTAAAATAATTACTTTTTTTGGAGGAATATGGGACCTGAAACCTTAAATATAATCAAATGAAACTCTGATCAGGATCAATTGATATAAACACAAAATCTATTTACATAAATATAAATATATCTGATTATACAATATTATAATTTATTTACATAAATATAAATATATCTGATTATACAGTATTACAATCTATTTACATAAATATAAATATATCTGATTATACAATATTACAATCTATTTATATAAATATAAATATATCTGATTATACAATATTACAATCTATTTACATGAATATAAATATATCTGATTATACAGTATTACAATCTATTTACATAAATATAAATATATCTGATTATACAATATTACAATCTATTTTCATAAATATAAATATATCTGATTATACAATATTACAATCTATTTACATCAATATAAATATATCTGATTATACAATATTACAATCTATTTACATAAATATAAATATATCTGATTATACAATATTACAATCTATTTACATAAATATGAATATATCTGATTATACAATATTACAATCTATTTACATCAATATAAATATATCTGATTATACAGCATTACAATCTATTTACATCAATATAAATATATCTGATTATACAATATTACAATCTATTTACATAAATATAAATATATCTTATTATACAGAATTAAAATCTATTTACATAAATATAAATATATCTGATTAAACAATATTACAATCTATTTACATAAATATAAATATATCTGATTAAATCATATTACAATCTATTTACATAAATATAAATATATCTGATAATACAATATTACAATCTATTTACATAAATATGAATATATCTGATTATAGAGTATTACAATCTATTTACATAAATATAAATATATCTGATTATACAGTATTACAATCTATTTACATAAATATAAATATATCTGATTATACAATATTACAATCTATTTACATAAATATAAATATATCTGATTAAACAATATTACAATCTATTTACATAAATATAAATATATCTGATTATACAATATTACAATTTCTTTACAGAAATATAAATATATCTGATTATACAGTATTACAATCTATTTACATAAATATAAATATATCTGATTATACAATATTACAATCTATTTACATAAATATAAATATATCTGATTATACAATATGACAATATATTTACATGAATATAAATATATCTGATTATACAGTATTACAATATATTTACATAAATATAAATATATCTGATTATACAATATTACAATCTATTTACATAAATATAAATATATCTGATTATACAGTATTACAATCTATTTACATAAATATAAATATATCTAATTATACAATATTACAATCTATTTACATCAATATAAATATATCTTATTATACAATATTACAATCTATTTACATAAATATAAATATATCTGATAATACAATATTACAATCTATTTACATAAATATAAATATATCTGATTATACAGTATTACAATCTATTTACATAAATATAAATATATCTAATTATACAATATTACAATCTATTTACATCAATATAAATATATCTTATTATACAATATTACAATCTATTTACATAAATATAAATATATCTGATAATACAATATTACAATCTATTTACATCAATATAAATATATCTGATTATACAGTATTACAATCTATTTACATAAATATTAATATATCTGATTATACAGTATTACAATCTATTTACATAAATATAAATATATCTGATTATACAATATTACAATCTATTTACATAAATATAAATATATCTGATTATACAGTATTACAATCTATTTACATAAATATAAATATATCTGATAATACAATATTACAATCTATTTACATAAATATGAATATATCTGATTATACAATATTACAATCTATTTACATAAATATTAATATATCTGATTATACAATATTACAATCTATTTACATAAATATAAATATATCTGATTATACAGTATTACAATCTATTTTCATAAATATAAATATATCTGATTATACAATATTACAATCTATTTACATAAATACAAATATATCTCATTACACAATATTACAATCTATTTAATATTTATTTAAATTCAATTTTCACCCCAAACAAGGCACAGTACCACTTTGAAGCAGGGGGTTACTATTAGGGACTTAATTAGCGGGGTCATTATGAAGGGAGAAGAGTAGAAAGATGTTTGTAAACATTACACTTGAACTTCTGCATATCAATGCAGTTGGGAAAGCAGAATCCCGGAAGGGAGTTCCAAATACCCGCAGTTCTGGGGAAGAAACTATTGGAGTAAAAGGCTTTCTTGCAATTAGGGATCTCTACTGTAAAGGGATGAGACTCAGTAGCTTGTCGGGTTTGTCGGGGGTAGTTACGTCGGGGAGGTACAAGTGTTTGCAGTTCGTAAGAGCATTCACCAATAAAGTATTTGTAGAACAGGCAGAGGGATGTAACATCTCGTCGATGGGACAGAGGCTGGAGCCTAGATGACAGTTCAGGACCTATTAGATTGGCGACTCTCTTTTGAACCCTGTCCAGGAGCGAGAGACAAGCAGCAGATATAAATATATCTGATTATACAATATTACAATCTATTTACATAAATATAAATATATCTGATTATACAGTATTACAATCTATTTACACAAATATAAATATATCTGATTATACAATATTACAATCTATTTACATAAATATAAATATATCTGATTATACAATATTACAATCTATTTACATAAATATAAATATATCTGATTATACAATATTACATTTGCTGTTAAACAAAATTACGATAATCTGAAATCTTTGTGATTTAACCGATATTTTCTTATAGCAAAAAGGACTACCTTCCTCCCAATCACATATACACATTGTGATGTCACTAGCCTCCATTAATATCACATAAATGATTGTGAAGAGTGAAAGAGGATGGAAAGATTCAGATAGTAGAGGGGCATTGAGAAAGTCTATTGTACCTTAATTTCATATTTACAATGGTCGCTTTTGGCGAAAAATAAAAGATAAGCAGCTATTGTGATAAAGCAAATTCATTTGCTATGATTTTCAAGAGGAAGAGTATGCTGGGAATCTGGGAAGTCTTGTTGTCATCCAACCTCCAGGAAACGCCATCGGGTACTGTCTGTGAGCAATAACTGATGAGGTATGTTTAAATTATAGATTATATGCGCACGTACGCGAATTTGGATGAGTCAAGGTCTTTGTCACGAGTCGAAGGTAAAACAAACCAGATCGAAGGATGAAGCAGTGGCAAGTGAAGTGTATGGACAGGTCGACTGGAAACAAATACAGAGATAAGCAGAGAACACATAGAGCGCCTAGAATTCCAAAATGGTCACCCAACTGGTACTAAACAGGTTCAACGTTGCTTAACTTCGATGATCTGACAACAACCGGTGTATCAACGCGATTATGCCGTAGTTTGACGATAATAAGTAGCTACAGTAAATTTACACTCTTCCACAAAAAAATTTAAATTGAAAGATAGGCTCCATTCTCGTTATAAATGGAAAAGAGGAGAGTAAGTATAAAAGATAAAAGAAAAGAAATAAGAAATAAAGAAACAGCATCATAATAATGACAAAAAACAGTACATCATAACAACGAAACACCAACACTAACAAATATAATGATCATGATAATGACGGCGATGATGTTTTACTGATATACGATATACTTACATATACAATTGTGCGCAATCAGGGTTTCAACAAGATTTATTCCAATAAAAACACCCTAAATGTTCGACTGATGATTGGATGTGACCTGGTAGATATGCGAAAGGCTTTGTCCGTTGATTTGTTTATCACGCTTAAGTTTTCATTAGCAGTAGAGTAACGAAACTTTGCACAGTTATTAGTCTTTCTCTCCATAGGAACCACCCAGAGTTATGCATTTCTCCCATCGTTTGATGCAGCTCTGAAGACCGTTTTTGTAGAACATCCCAGGTTGGTCCTCCAACCACGACGTGACTTCAGAAATCAAGGCTACATCATCTGGGAAACGCTTTCCTTTGAAAAACATCTTCATAGCTGGAAAGAGGTGAAAGTCAGAGCATGCAAAGTCAAGAGAGTAGGTAGGATGGGGAAGGTTTTCATAACCACACGCCCGACCTTCTGATCTGGCGACATGCGAGTTGTGGACCGGAGCGTTGTCTTGCAGGAGGAGGATGTCTTTGTTGATCTTGCCCCGCCTCTTGATTTTGATAGCTTCCCTTAATTTCCTCAAAAGTGAAGCATAATAGGCTCCTGTAATTGTGGTACCCTTTACCAGGAAATCTGTCGTCACTACTCCTTCCTTGTCCAAGAAGACTGTGAGCATGACCTTGCCAGCGGAGGGCTGCACCCTTGTCTTCTTTGGAGGTAGTGAGTCCAAGTGCTTCCACTGGGTTGACTGGGCTTTGATCTCTGGATCATAGTGATGGACCCAGGTTTCATCCTGTATAATCGGTCTTTTGAAAAACTTTGACTCATCTTCTTGGCACATCTCCAAATTCATCCTCGAGCACGACGCGTTATCGCTTCTGGAATGATGTGAGCAACCTGGGAATCCATCTAGCAGACACTTTATGCATATGCAAATGGTCAAGAATGATAATTTCCACAGACCCTGTACTAATTTTGACATCTTGGGCTATTTGGCGAATAGTAATGCGCCGATCTTCCAAAATAGCAGCCTCAACTTGACGGACAGATGTCTCATCAATGGCAGAAGGGGGGGGGCGACCAGGTCTGAGAGCTGTTTGCACAGAATTCCGGCCATGTTTGAATTCCCGATGCCATCGTTTTACAAGGTCATATGATTGAGCTTATCACCATAAGTTTCTTTCATTTCATGAAAAGTCTCCTGTGGTGTGCGTCCTTTCAAATACAAAAACTGGATCATTGTTCGACATTCAACAGGCTCCATTTCACATCTGACTCAGTTCAAACCGCTGTAAAACAGAAACCACAATTAGTTCAGAGCTCTAATTTGTCACATAACCCGTAGAGATATAAATCATTGCACATGCAAAATTTCAGCTATATCAGACAACTGGAAGTGGGTCAGGGGCATTACTTATTGCACGCCCCTTGTAGGTTTAAATTAACATTTCATAGACCAGTCGGAGTGAAATGTATCTACGCATCTCTTAAAGGGGCTCTGCCCGTTTTTCCATTAATTATGCCGTTAATATGTTAAACTTAAATTTACACGTGTAATCCTTATCACTTGGGTTATTCGGACTACTGTTCTTATCATGGGTGTTATTTTCACAACGTTTCGGCCGATCTAACGTCTGATATTCTTCGATTATCTCTTGTCGAACTCGGGAATCTTCACGGAATTTCGAACGCAATCTTTATTTGCCCTCGTTTGAGTTATACTTTCTTTTACTTAGAGTATTCGGAGAACTAATCACATCTTGAGCGTTATTTTCACAACGTTTTGATGGTTGTAACCTCCGACCTTCTTCGGGTACCTCTTGTTGAACTCGGGAACGAGACTACCCTACCCTTTGTGAATTAAGAAAAAGGTGCCGTTCAAAATTCCGGCAAAATTCCCGAGTTCGACAGAAAGATTTCTGTGGTCGACAAAAGATGTTTTAAATAAATATCTTAAATAAGAAGGTCGTATGCTCGTTCGGTTGAAACGTCCATCAATCTCGTCGTCTACACATAAATTTGAGATGGCAATTTTTTGGAATTGAAACGTTTAAATTGTATTAATTTAATTATTCTGGCTACTCTTTTCATTTCAAACTGTTTCGGCCGATGCAACTTCCGACATTCTTAAGATGCCTATTGTCGAAGGTGGGAATCCGTTATTTAATTCATGGAGCAGAATGCTTTAGTTACAATGATCGTTTGGATTATTTGGATTAATCGGACTACTGCTCTAATTTTGAGTGTTATTTTCACCAGGTTTCGGCCGATGTAACCTCGATATCTTTTGTTGAAAAGATGCAAAAGAGAATGCCTGACCATTGGAGTTAATTCGAAATTCCGGGCAGATTCCTGTGTTAAACCGGAAGATTCCTGACTTGAACAAAGGACAGAGAAATAAGTTGAAGGTTACATTGCCTGAAACGTTATGGAAGTACAGGATGAGAACGGTAGTCCTTATAATCAAATACAAATTATCAATCCTTATCTCAAAAATTCAGAAACGTTAAAACTTGACATTAAATCTTGCAATTAGCTTATGTAATCTTCTACCGCTCTA
>NC_136519.1:11271273-11476273 GCF_053919585.1 Euprymna scolopes | reverse complement strand
GGACATGTTATTGTCATGCCTATATCGCTGGAATCCATCAGGACCATCTTAATTGAATTATTTTCTCATAAAAAAACAGGACTTTCTTCCCCTTCCCAACATACTAGGTTTGGTATTCACGACCAAATCTGAAACTGTCAACTTTGTGACGTGGAAGCAATCGAGGAATTTGTTCATGCTTTTAATTTACCATGCCCTTTTGTTGCAAGTGTTGCCTGATGGTTATTGGACTTCAATCAGCATCTGTAACCGCCTTAATTTGACTAGAAGAAAGTCCTCTGTCATTCATAATAACCCGTCTAATTCTCTTACCGAATAAAGGGGGAATTGGGGGGGGGCTACCAAAGGATTTTGCTTTTCCATAATTCTCAGTGTTCTTTAGAAAGTTGCAAATAACAGTTTTACTGCAATTTACCTTAGCTACTACGCTCGCTGTTACAAACCTTGCTTATGGAATCATAGAATTGAGAGCGCTCAACTTCGGTTAACTTTCTTGCTTTAGGCATGGTAACACCTTTACGCAGTGATTGCCAATCTCTAACTGAACTAAAAACATTAGAATTACCATAAATCTAACAATTTATACCCTTGGTTTTATAATTTTGATAATGTGTAAAAAAAACTAATTTAATAAAAACGCAAATTTTTAAATAAAATTTTTGGAATGTAGCTATTTGTTTCAAGTTTATCCTTAAAAAAAAATTATTTTTAAAGATTTTTACGTGGTCTTAATTTTTTATCAGCAGTGTGCATATATATATATATATATATATTACCATTGGTAATCACCTGTTGAGTATAAATAGGTGTGCCGATCAATATTCCGATGGGTGGTTTTCTGTTTTATACAGTGCGAGGTCGAACTATCATCTCAATATCATTGAGGTGTTAGTTATTAACAACTCTCGACCTAGCCTGTGTAGACAAAAGATTCTGAAACATCAGTTGGAGATATTCATTGATTTAAAACCACCTGAACAGTGAGATATATATATATATTTTTTTCACTGTTCTTCCAACTGAAACCAAAATTCCCTTCTTCCCTCATTCGTTTCTTAGTTTTTAATTTATCATTTTGACGTTTTCATCTTAGAGGGTCAGACGATAAGGCCTTAAGGTAATTTTAATAATTTCACCTGCCCATTTCTTGTTTTTTTTTTTTGGTATTTAAATTAATTATGTTTCCTCTGAAATTTCTCCTTCCATTTTGCTGTACCAAAAATTTACTTACATATTTTCGAGGTCGGTACAGCTCACAATTTATCAAAACGTTAAACAAAGTTATACGTATTAAAAATAAGTTAATCGTTTTGAAGTGTAGGATGGAATTTCTTAAATCTTGCCGCCTAAATCATGTTGCTCCCGGTTATATCTGTCATCGTATTTCTAAAATTAAATGTAGAAATACATTGGCAGTTCAACGTGTTTTCCTACAAGATGAAATCCTATTTAATTCCGATACATATAATTCGTTAAGTAGTAAACACCTTTTTCTTTGGGTCATGGTTTGGAAAGAACTATCTTTCTTTGATAAACTCCGTTTTCCCAGGTTTTTATCCATTGGCGATAATTTTACCCGTAATAAATGTACTTCTTCTTATGATAAATATTTAAAAAATTTAATTACTAAGAAGTTTGGGATTATAACAAATTTGGATAAACATATATTTAATTATTCTTCTCATGTTTTGTCCAATACAGAAGAATTTGTTTTATCTGCTGGCTTACAATTTTGCATTCCTCCCCCTTTTGTTGATAAAATTTCAATATTTAGTGAAATTGAATTATTATATACTCAATTAAAACACCATTTGCCTATCTCTACTGATGAATTAACTAGTGTTAAAATTCAGTTGGGCGAATTAGGTCGGAGGTTTTCTGCCATAAATACTAAATCTAGTGATTTTGTTTGGCAGAAAAATCATTTTGAAGCGGCAAAATTAATTAGGTCTAATCCCGACATTTATCTTTCTCTCCCGGATAAAAGATCGGGTGTCGTTATACTTAACAAAACGGATTATATCTCCAAAATGTTACAAATCTTGGACGATAAAAGTAAATTTCTCCGTTTGGGTGATTTAAGCCATGATGATACTTTTCGTATGGAAATAAAAATCCAGAAAAGATTTCTTCAACTTCATAAAAGCGGATTTATTTCTAAGGAGATTTATGATAGAATCCGACCCATCGGCTCTCAAAGGCCTAGAATGTACGGTTTACCCAAGGTCCATAAACCCAACATTCCTTTGCGACCCATTTTATCTATGTTGGGTTCTGCACAACACGAACTTGGGAAATGGCTAGTTGATCTTCTTAAACCTGTGCTTTCTTTTTATTCGGTCCATTGTATCTCTGATTCTTTTCAATTCGTATCTCAGATACAAAAATTATCTTTATCTAAAAATACCGAGTTCTTGGCTTCCTTTGACATTAATAGTCTCTTTACTAATATACCTTTGGATGAAACCATTGGTATTTGTGCTGACTATCTATACCGTGGCCCCTCAAAATCTCCACAATTTCCTGAACGAATTTTCGTTGAACTGATGGAACTTGCTACTAAATCAGTCTCCTTTAGTTTCAACAACATTATGTACCGGCAAATTGACGGGATATCTATGGGTAGCCCTCTTAGTCCTTCGCTAGCCAACATTTTCGTTGGATTTTTGGAAAACGAATTGTTTTCCAAAATTACTAAGCCAGCATTCTACACACGCTACGTTGATGATACTTTTGCATGCTTTCCCTCACGGAGTGAAGCTGAACAGTTTCTTCGTCTTCTTTGCAACCTGCATCCATCGTTACAATTTACTATGGAGGTTGAGGACTGTGGCTCTCTCCCATTCCTCGACGTTCGTGTTTCTAAAGTTGGTACTACGTTTGAGACCTCCGTATATAGAAAACCTACATTTACAGGGCTCTATCTTAATTGGTTTTCTTTTGCCCCTCAGTCTAGAAAAATAAACCTCATTAGCGCTCTTACGCATCGTGCACTTATGATTTGTTCACCAAACCGTCTTGATACGGAACTTGGGGAGATCACAAATATTTTTCTTAGCAATGGATATCCCATTAATATAATAAAATCTACTATTAAACGTAAAATTACTACATTTAATAGTGTTAAACATATTGGTCCATCACGTTGTCCCATTTATCTAAAATTACCATGGTTGGGTCCTGTTGGCCTTCATATTGTTAAAAGGATTTCTTCTGCTACTCAACGTTGTTTTCCAGCTACTATGCTTAGAGTAGTTTACACAACTCGAACCTTTTTCTCTTCTTTTCGTAAAGATGTTTTGCCAACCATTCAAAAGAATTCTGTTGTTTATAAATTCGTTTGTCAGTGTGAAGCTGACTACGTTGGCAAAACATCCCAAAGATTAGAAATGAGAATATCCCAACATATCCCTCGGGATATTCGACTACACCAGGTTTCGAGAACATCCGGGCACTCCCAAGCTCATGAGTCCGCCATTGGTAATCACCTGTTGAGTATAAATAGGTGTGCCGATCAATATTCCGATGGGTGGTTTTCTGTTTTATACAGTGCGAGGTCGAACTATCATCTCAATATCATTAAGGCGTTAGTTATTAACAACTCTCGACCTAGCCTGTGTAGACAAAAGATTCTGAAACATCAGTTGGAGATATTCATTGATTTAAAACCACCTGAACAGTGAGATATATATATATATTTTTTTCACTGTTCTTCCAACTGAAACCAAAATTCCCTTCTTCCCTCATTCGTTTCTTAGTTTTTAATTTATCATTCTGACGTTTCCTCTTAGAGGGTCAGACGATAAGGCCTTAAGGTAATTTTAATAATTTCACCTGCCCATTTCTTGTTTTTTTTTTTTTGGTATTTAAATTAATTATGTTTCCTCTGAAATTTCTCCTTCCATTTTGCTGTACCAAAAATTTACATACATATATATATATATATATATATATATATATATATATATATATATATATATATATATATAACAGAATAAAAGACTGTAAATTATAATTTACAAAATTTTTTTGTTCGACATGATGCTCCCAGAGAATATTAAGATTTCCTTAATCTGCGAAGTTTCAAAGAATGTGTTTATTCTCAGAATTTCCTGATGTCGCATTTTACATAAACACGTTGGTTGCTATGTCGTCTATGTATATGTGAAAATTATCAATGTGAACATTATCAACTCATACAGAATAATTGGATTACACTCATTTTTGATTGTTAGTTTGGATCGCTATATAAATATCGAACATAAAAACTCGAGCTACATCTTATGGGAACATTGGATCCTATGCTATGACCAATTCGCTTTTTAGAAGAACCTAACAACTGCATATCCTTTATTTTACCGTTTTAATTTTTCAATTTTTCTCCATTTCATAAACTCTTTACACTAACTTTTTCAGAGGAAATTATTAGCGAAATATCTTTATGTATTTGCTGGTAGCTGCACAGGTTGAAACTTAAAGTTTTATAATTTGTAACCACAAAACTTAAAAACATAAGTTGTAAATATGTGAAACACTAAAACGGCTCATGTGGAAAGTTCATTCATGGTTTAAAGTTACCAAAAGGTGACTAACCGTATTTAAGGATGTCCGGTGTAGAAAAGGGTAAAAATTTGCCGGTAATTAAGCGGCCTGTGTCCGTTTCAATGGTTGAAAAATTAAAAGTAAATCGTCAAAGAGTAAGGATTCCAAGAAGTTGAAGCTAAAAACGCTTCCATTTGGCTGAGTGGAGAGTTGAGACTGAATTAAACAAAGGAAAAGCAGAAAGCTGTGAGGAAGGGGGTGGGAATAAAAGTAAAGGAAGGGAAACCCAGGGTAAAATTTGGGTTACTCGTCGCCAGGGCGATGCGGGTCAGGCGTGTGTGAATGTGGGTAACTCGTCGATATGGCGATGCGTGTCGGACGAGTGGGTATAATCGAAGTTAAGCAACGATGAGCTTTTCCAATACAACATGGCTAGACATTTGAGAATTCTAGGTGCTCTGTTTGCCGTGTCTGGACATTGAAATTTGCAAGTTGGTATCTGTAGGAGCGTTCAATCAACTGAGAGAGAGAGGCACCCTCAGCCTTTGTTAAGACATAAATCTAGGAGAAGGAAAGCTGATGTTAAACCTGAGATGTATTTTCTGCTTTGTGTTGTGGCAGGCATTGCACCGGCTGAGATTAGCAGTTATATCAAAAATGTGGTTTGTTCGATTTCCGAACAATTTACACACACACACACACACACACACACACACACACACACACACATATATATATATATATATATATATATATATATATATATATATATATATAATAAAGTTTCACAGTTTTAAAATTATGCATATGTAAACATAGATCTATATATTTTATTTTTTGTACTTTACCTTTTGTTAAGCAATAATTGTTTTGCATTGAACTTATACACCATAAATGTGAGAACCATAACAGATGTATATTTGAATATATAAAACTGATACGTAGAATATTGTCTCCCTTGGCAGCCAGACAATTTGATTTCTCTAATGACTATGTTTTTCCCACGCAGGCGCACACCGAGGCGACGCCATTATTGCTAACATTGCTTACACAAAGATGGCGATAGATTGTTCTCTCGTTTACTTTTTTCTATTTTGTCTATGCTTTCGTTTATATTTATTTCATTGTAAGGTAATGGGAGAAAATGGCGACCGCAGGGGATCGTATAGTCGTCCCGCGTTGGGTCGTTAGTTCTATTTAAACCGGATACTTGAAGTTTTTTTTTTGTTTGAATCTTTGTTGTTGAACAAATATTTGGCGTTCACATTTGTATATGAAAATTAAAGGAGGACATGCTTCGTCTCCATATTTATGTCAACTATCTAGGCAGTGTGTGTACCAAGAAATCATCCTTATAATGGTATGCACGTGACAGTAAATGAAAGAAACGACATGAAATAATTATCAAATGTACCAAAACGTTATTTTCATAAAAACTACGAACCTGACAACAGATGCATGCATGAGAAGGAGCAACAAACTTAACCATGTTCAGAAAAATATTTACACATGTTCAATCAAGTCAAACCAAATTAGCTTGATCAAAAAAAAGGTACATTAAGTGATATTCGACAGGTCATGTTTGGTGAAAGGTTTACACAGGCGAAATCAAGCCAGAACAATGTCAGGTAAATTCAGTGAAACCGAAATGACTCAATAAAACTCCTTTGTAGTGTGGCTACATTAACAATGTCGTTACAAGGGAGCGTTTTAGATTATAACTAATAGTTATATTATAACAATCGAATACAATGTCGGGATTGGCAAACGATTACGACCTGTGAGGAATCGATCTGTCGAATTCCTATGCTTGAATCTCGCTTTTAACAAGCAACTATCAATCACCGTCAGTGACAATAAAAACATTCCGTTATATTTTCATGAATAAATGCATTGTTATTCTTTTAAATACAATAGAAAAACAACATTAATAAAATGATCAGATCCGATATTTGTGAAAATGTGTTTCTAACCTGCACGAAAAATTTAGAAATACGCATTATTTTTTTTTATCAAAAAAATTTTTTTTAATTTTTTTAATATATTTTTTATTACATTTTCACCCCAAACAATACACATTGCCACTTTGGTGTAGGGGCCTACTATCAGGGGCAACAACAACTGGGGTACTATGTAGGGATTTGGGCAGCAAGATGTCGGTTCACGTTGCACTTAATGAAATTTAATATGTAAACTGCTATGTGATGCGCATGCTTTGCTAGTCCATGCATTAGAAGACGGGGCACACAAAGCTGAAAATATCTCTGGCCAGTAAGACCAACGAAGTGATATTCCCTTTCTTTAGCAAACTAAGTGGCTCATTTAAGGAAAGAGTCCCGCAGTGACATAGCGCGAACGCGCGGACATAAATACATGGGAAATGACGTCACCGGTAAAGAAAAAAGACCACAAACAGGAGAAAAACAAACAGCCATGAGAGAAACGTAGATAACGTTCGCGATCACGTGCCAGGCATGAAGCCCGCTCGAGAAGACGAACACGCGGTAAAGAGAGAATAAGGGAATAACTGTTGTTACGACAAAGAACAAGCGAGTTAGAGATATTTCCTATTCTTTGTCTTTGCCATTTTCGCGACAAAAAACTGGACACAACGTGCGTTGTTTCCCGGACAACGTTACACTGCTGAGATCAACTTTATGTGAGAAACAATGCCTATAGATTGGTTCGATGTTATCTTTAGTAAATTTATCTTCTGGGCGGCTGAACAATAACCACGAACAAAATCCCAGAACCAGGCAGACGTGAAATACCCCGGGGAAGGAAAAAGAGTGGGAGTGGAATGTTTTATGGGGTTGGTTCTGGGGAGAATTACAGACAGTCTGAGTGAATGAGTATTGAGTTCCTTCGGGGATCTCGGATAAGTGCTCTTGTAATGGGACATGTGTGTTGGTCTAGTCGGGAAAAGAGTCTCTGCTGCAAGTTTATCATCACCTAAGTAAACGGCACCATTTGTAAACGACAAAAATATATTGTATGTATTTGTTTATAAACGAGGCGTCTAGTTAGCGTTAGGATAAGGAATCTTCACTTCAGCGCTAAGAGAACTAACAAATTTGGACTGGCACAACGAAAGAGATGATCACGGCAAGTGAGTACACGCATTTAAACAAGTATAAAAAATCATGGTAAAGTAATACGTTTTTTGAGAATCACATTTACCAATAAAAGTTATTTTTCAAACTAATTAACCAACGCAAGCAACCCACAAAGAAAATATTTAATAGAAAAAACTATAAAAGCTCTAAAAATTGGCCTTTCTTGCGCGAGAAATATGGTCCGTATTATTTGCTTTTCTTGGTTCTCATCTTAAATGTCATTTTAATATTTAATTCACGGAGTTAGTATGCTCTCCTTCCATCAGCAGTGCCTGAACAGAGGTTTTAATTAATTCGCATTGGATTTTTTCCGCTGCCCACACTGAGAATTGAACCTTTAACCTTAAGGAGAATATAACGTTTACAATTCATTTTTCTTATTACTATAACCGCTGCACTACAGGTTCTCAAAAATTCGTAAACGGAATATGGTCAACATTAAAATACCTGTGATTTACTAATCGGAAATATTTCAATGCATTTCTATTTATACAAATATTTTTGCCCATTATAATTTTTTATTTATAATAAATTTAGCATCGTTTCGAAAGGCTATGAAGTATATATAATATATACATGCATAGACTCAAGCAAATATTATAAACTAGCAATGGGTGCCCAGCGTTGCCCGGGTGTTTTGAGGTGTATGCTGAGCAAAAAAAAAGGTCAATTTTTTTAACTTTGACCTCTATTATGACCCCTTAAAATTTATAGTTTAGGGCTCAAATAAACTTATTAAGTTAGATCCATGTCCAAGAAACCTATATCTAATATTTCACGTGTTTAGACCCAAAATTGTAGGAGGAGTTTGGTAGAGTTTTCAAAAGTCAAATCGTTGAACTTTGACCTCTTAATTCCAACATTTCTGTCCGACAACTAATCACATCGATTTTTCAAAATCTCAGTACCCTGTATATCAAATTTCCAATCTGTAGGCTTAAAATTGACAGAGTTATTGCGTAGGGAAATGTACACAGACACACAGACACACACAGACACTTTCACTTTTATATATATATAGATAATATAAATTTAGCATCCTTTCAAAAGGCTATGAAGTATATATATATATATATATATATATATATATATATACAGATAGATAGATAGATAGATTCAAGCAAATATTATAAATAATATAAATTTAGCATCGTTTCGAAAGGCTATGAAGTATATATATATATATATATATATATATGTATACATATATATATTTATATATATATACATATATATATATATATATATATATATATATATATATATATATATATATATATATATTCTAGCAAATGTTATTAAATGCAACGGAGACTCTTTGCTTTATGATTCTTTCTTTTTTTTCGATTTTCTGTATAATCTTTTTTATATCCAAATCGAAACATTAATAAAAGTTCCATAATTGTTGTTGTCATAAGCGCTTTCGATTCATCCAGGAATCATCTTCAGGTGTTGAAGTAAAAGTACGAAGGAGTGAAAATGAGAATTACAAGTGAAAACTAAAATATACCGTAAACGGCGTTAGGCGATGCTAAATTAAAATGTATAGAGTTGATGAAAAGTCGATCAAAAATATAAGTCGATTAAAAATTCTAGAATTGAAATCAGCTAGTTCGTGGACACTGTAAACAAAGTCCGTCCACTGTGAACTACACAAGACATATTAGAACGTTGCTGCTTTTCTCGAATGCATTGTCATTTATAATGAGTCGAAGGGTTCTAATATATGACGCTCCCAGAATTTTTACTTTTTTTTTCTATTATTTACATGTATCATTTTTATGTTGTCAACGAGGACATTTCTAAGATTGAGGGGGGCAGCTATGTTTTTTTATCAAATGCTTATATATAGCACTAGTATTATATATATGGAACGTTAATAAATTAATGCCTCGAATGGACCAGCGGAGATTGCAAATTCCATTTTTATAATGACTGAACTTATGCATTTATGACCTGAAAATTTCATTTTTGTTGCAGATATTGACGGTGTGAGATTCTAAGAAAGAACCCCATCTCATGGTCATGCGTCAGAAGCAGAGATACGTCACTGAGTTCCTCCATGCAGGGAAAAAAATTGAATCGATCAACATTCACCTGCGCCTGCGTTATGTTTACAGAGCCGATGCAGTTACTGTCAGCACATTTAGGAGATGAGTTTGTTGCTTTCAGAGTTGAGATAGCGAGGTGAGTGACAAAGCGTTCATCGGTTATTTACGACCGAGGCATCATCTGCTATTAGTCTCTCGCTCCTAGACAAGGTTCAAAAGAGAGTCGCCAACCTGATAGTTCCTGAACTCTCATCTAAGCTTCAGCCTCTGTCCCATCGACAAAATATAGCATCCCTCTGCTTGTTCTACAAGTACTTTAACGGTGAATGCTCCGAGGAACTGCAAGCACTCGTACCCCCTCCACTTAAATATCCCCGACAAACTCGATAAGCAGCTAAACCCCACCCCTTCACAGTAGAGATCCCAGATGTAAGAGAGCCTTCAACTCCAGTAGTTTCTTCCTTAGAACCGCTAGACTTTAGAATTCCTTTCCGGGTTCCTGCTTCCCCAACTATACTTACATGCAGAAGTTCAAGTGTAACGTGAGCCGACCTCTTGCTGCCCAACTCCCCACATAGTACCCCTGTTGGTTATGTCATTGATAGTAGCCCCCTATACAAAGTGGCAATGTGCCTTGTTTGGGGTGAAAATTTAATAATAAAAAAAAGAGGCTGGCAAAAAAGCGCATTGAGAATGTAAGGGTATCGGCTATATAGAAAAATAAATTCTGGAGCGCAAAAAGCTCGCTCAAATTCAATGGTACCACTTCTGTCTTCGTAGCTCTTCAACGTTATAGTTTTTAAGTTAAAAATACGAAACCTTACTTTTGGAATGACTCATAGTTAATCAAACCGTGATAGAACAATTACTAGTGGGAAACCGTTTCACATGCCAAATATGGTGAATTTCGAAAAGGATCTATTAACCTGAACCGATATATCCGAATGGTTGGCCTCGTATTTAAATACCACCACCTTATCGCTGGTTAATTGAAACACTATCTACTCACCGTAGCCCTATACCCAATATGGCAATAAATATTTATCAAAGAGTCGGTGCGGTCGATTGTAGTTTGTTTCTTTTAGCTGGAACGTATAGACCCTTCTCTCGAGAGAGAGTCGCTCTACGTATAAAACAGAGAAATTAAACTGAGATTTCCCTGGCCATCAAAGAGGTCCGGAAAGCATAATGGCCTGTGAACATGCGACAATCTATATTTATGTAGTGTTTGTACATTGGCGTTGTCCACTAATAAGAGTTATGCCAAAGGAAACTGTTACGCTGGTTGGCAAATGTTGTCGCGTTGAAAAAATGACCATTGAAGCCGCATTAATGAACAACTCATCAAATTGGAAGTTCTACTGGCGCAACGGTTAATGTTCTAGGCCGAGAACCATCAACTTACGCATCGAAAGTAAAAATCATACTCCCAGACTTTTTCCTTATAAATTATTTTTAAAATGTTACAAGAACAAAGCCATTTTTAAGATGCATTAATTAACTCTAAGCGTTTAGTGATAAAAATGCTACTTTAAACAGGCCGGCAAAATTGATATTTCAAACCTGGGCGTGATAGACCAACGAAAATGATATTTGAAACTTTAGGGTAACAGATCGACAAAATTGGTATTTCAAAACAAAGCACGACTGAGCAACAAAAACTATATTTCACACTTAAGCGTGACAAACCGAACAATATGATAGTAAGAGATCCAGAAAATTTTTATTTAAAACTTAAGCGCTACAAACAAAGAAAAATGTTGTTGTTTTTTACTCAAGCATGATATAGAAAGAAAATAGTGTTTCAGACTTAAGAATGATAACGCAGCAAAAGTTTTATTTTGAATTGAAGTCTGGCAAGCCCTCCCCCCCCAAAAAAAAATGCTCTTTCAAATTAAGCGTGGCATGCGGACGAAAATGGCATTTCAAATTTTAGCCTGAAAACAGATGAAAATAATAGTCCAAACTTAAGCTTGATAGGCCAACACAGATGCTATTTTTAATTAAGGATCACAGATTAAATAAGTTTTTTCTAACACTTAAGTGTGACAGACTGACGAAAAGATTCCTTCTTTCTGGGATTGAGTTTACATTAAAAAGAGTTCCCTTTTTAATCTATCTAATGCGATGTAATTTGCAATTAATTGAAGAAGTTTTCGATCTCTCAATTGGTTATCACGTATTGCTCTCGCTCTCTCGTGATTCATGCTAATTCTACTACGTTCGATTATATTTTATAGAAGTCGCTTCAGACAAGGCATGGAGCCACTTAATGTTAGGAGATCAAAAAACATTACTTCAAAGTCAAAACCTAGCCAACAATGAGTGTTAGATGTATAAAAAATATCAGAAAACAATATTTCTTTCCCTTTTGCAAGAAATACGGCATAAACACGTTGACACACCTGTTCTCGTTATGTTATATAGCTGGTCGAATAGAAGAGAAATTGGTCTATCTATCAGTTTATTTAATTATCAGCGTATTTATCTATTTGTCTGTTTATCTATCGATCGATCTATCTATTGATCTCTCGATCTATCTATCTATTGATCCATCGATCTATATATCAATCTTTCTAACTGGCGCAGTAAACAAAGGATATGAACTATGTTTTGATAAGTTTATCAAAATATGTCAAACCTTGTACAAACGGAATGTCTGAAGTGCTGACTGGAAGTTGATGTGTCGTTTGTTACGTGTTCCAGTTTACTGGACATTGTGTTGAGTTGGGTTCCAAACATCAAACAGAGCGGATGGGTTAACGGATCGTCTTCCACCTCCCTTGAGAGGGGAGTGACGTGTCTCAACGTGGAGACTAGAGAAACCCAAAGGCCAGAGATACTCATTTTCCATCCTTCTTAACGGCACCGGAGAAGCGAAATAAAATCTTTATATGAAATCAATCATCGTCTTGGATCGTTTGAAACGTCTTCGTCCAACAGGTTCTAGCTCCATCTAAGAACAGATTCAATTCTTAGGCAAACCAAAAGACAGGGGGCACGACGCACTTAAAAAGGGATGTCGTAAATACATGTCTGACACACACGTACGCATCAACACACCTTAGACGAGACTAATCGGGCCGTGAAATAGACTGTGACAGATATATGTAACCGAGACAACATATGGTCCAACTAGTGTAGAACCAACAGACATTTAGTGACACGTATATGCATTCAAACACCAAGATCCAAACAAGTATATATACATCACAAACCCAAATAGGTCACAAAGACAAACATGCAACAGTTATATCACTCAAGTTAAGCAACGGTGAGCCTGGCTAGTACCAGATGAATGACCATTTGGAAATATTGAGAGCTGTATGTAGAAACACGTCGATACTTCCCTGCAAAAACTGTAAAATCCTAACGTTGTCATTACCCTTGGTTGGGATATAAATGCAACTGGAGACTGCCTGTGAACCTAATATTCCCTTGAAACTTCTACCTCCGAGATAAGCCGGTTCAACTCGTCTATGGCTAATGCTTGTTCAAAAACATCACCGATGGTCCGAGAGAAATTTAGGAAGAAATAAAAGAAAATGAGAGCAAAGAAGTTGCTGAAAGTAAACTTACTTTCTATTCTTGTTTAAACACGTGTTTAAACACTAGTGTTGGAGATTGGAAGCGTAATCAAAGCAGTGTGTAGAAATGTCATTCGGGAAAACAACGTGACAGATGATACTCCGAACTAATGTAGAATAAAAATAAAGCTACAGAAAATATATATAAAGAAGTTGTTCTGGCTTTACTGCTTCGGTGGAAGTAAGGATTTACTGTTGCAGATGAAAGTGCCAACCACCAGAAGAGAAGTAAACTATAAAATGAAGTGTGTTGCTTTTCTGTATACACCACGGAGACAGGGATGTTTATACATACGTGACTTAATAACTATTGAATTTTAATGTACACATGCACTCACGCAAGACAAATGAAGTATGTATTTTAAATACATTTATAAAGACACGCATTGATAAATGGCAATACTGTTCGAAATATTGTACATACATTAAGAGACTTGATTATGCAGATATTTAATAGACACGCATTTAAAGGCTATACATATATTTAAAGAGGCATGCTTGGTGTCTGTAGACACACTATATACACTCAGTGTATAACTGTGATATGACCGTCCGGGGGTGAGCTCCCCAAAAAGGAATCTAAAATTCAAAATTCAGTGGAAAAAATAATCGATTTTATTTAACAAATCGACAAACAGTATAATTTTGAGAGCTGTACGAAAACATTTTGTGAGTCAGGGCAAATTAGTGATGACTACAGGTTTAGAGAAGAGATGTTTAGATTTGAGTACAGTTACCCCGACCTAAGGTTACAGACGTGCCCAAAGGGTCATGAGAAAACCGCTTGCATGTTCGCAAGTGCAATTTGTGGAATAATCCCCACTTTCTGAAGAAAGGAATCGAAATATGCCAGAAGTTGACATTGTCGTGGGTGATTAGTCGCAGAAACTACCCAGCTTACCTTACCCCGATATATATAAACGAGAGCGGAGCCGCAAAACAGAGATTGTGTGTAGAATTCTCGAGCTGAAGAATCGGTCGAATTATCGACGAGTAAATCGACCCCCCTCTCCGTGACTCCCCGTTTCGCCACGACCCCACCAATAAAAAGAAAAGCGTGCAAGATTAATTCACAGATTAAGAAAAGTCGTTGATTGTACGGAGTGGTTTAACCACTGTATTTGTAAACAAAATTATATATATATATATATATATATATATATATATATATATATATATATATATATATATATATATGCATATAACAGGTATAATTTTCTTCTTGATACACAGATCCTAATGACTGGCCATCTTCACATCTTCGTGAGACCGCTTCTAAGACATTTAGTGTAACACGTGAAGCCAGTCAAACGCCAGTGACCGGCTGATCGTGTTATACAGGCAGCATTCTCTATCCGTGATTTTGCTCTCTTGAACTGCCTGCAAGAATAAGTCAAAGTAACGCCTATTATATTGAGGTTTACAGTGGCTCCTGGACAAACATCGAGTCTGTATATAGATGTCTTATTGCTACAGGTTGTCAATAAAGTTAATTGATTAATTGAGATGGCATTATACGCACATGTGACCTAACGTCAGTCTATATTCACCAAGCAGGGAAGATATCATTCGATAAAAGATCGGCTATAATATTTTTTTCTCATTTGAATAGGGACATAACAGAAGAATAAGCATAATTTATTTATATATGCTATAGTTTTTGTAAAAATGGCGACATTCCAACACATATTTTTATATATTTTTTAATCGTATTATTTGGATTATTCTTATTACTCTTCTCATCATCTGACCTTCTGTAACAGAGCGCGGGTGCGTGTGTAGCAGCGGTATGCAAATGAACCAGCCGTGTACGAAGTGACGTCACGGCAAGGAAAAAGACAAAAGGTTATGAAAAGAATGTGCACAGAACGATAATAAGAATCATTTTCAGGAAGACAGAGATAGCAGTGTAGGCCGAAAACAACAGTTCTGAATAAGATGCAAGGCTTTATTCGCGAAAGTACCCGGAGATAAATATCGTTGTTTACACCGAAAAAAAAAGTAAGTGGAGTTTTTATCAACTTTCTTTTCTTGCGACGGTGTCTGCAACGTGTTGGGTCCGTACATGTTAAAACGTATGTAACGCTACACTTTTTCAGTTGTAACCAATCGAACTGTAAAATCTTTCTGTTGAATTCTGAAATATATACACAAATTCGCACATGACACTTTATTTAGTCCACGCGAGTAGTATGCTCTTGTTATCAGCCATGACTCAGTAGACGTCATAGGTGTCGCCCGAACTGAGGATTGAACCTCCGACTTCAAAAAGAATGTAACTTTACAACTGAATTTTACCATACACTTCATCAACTACGTATGACTTATTGCACCGCGGATTAAACAAAGGATTTCGTTCGAAATTCCGTGCAGATTCTTCAAAATTCAAAATACACCTGAAGAAATCCAGAGGTTACATCGACTGAAATGTTGTGAAAATGACACTCAAGATGAGAACAGTCGTTCGAAGAATCTAAATTATTCGAATAATCATCTAAAAGATTAGAAACGTAATATCTGTTTTCGTTTTTTAAATTTAAATTTAGAAGTGGCTACAGATAACTAAGAAGTAGTAGTAGGAGGAGGAGGAGGACAAAGATAAAGAGGAGAGGAAGTTATTTTGTATGTTAGGCTCTGTGTTTATCCGCAGTTTTATTGTGTTAAGTATAAGTTTGTTTTTTTTAACGAAATCGCTCAAGACAGCGGATGAAGCCACTTGATGTTAAGACCTAAACACATTACTTGAAAATCAAAAACTAACCACCAATAGTTATTACATGTATAGATTTAGACTCTGAAAATACCAATTTTCCTCCCTTCGTCAGAGACATCGCCCATGGAATGTGAGGAAAAAAGGACAATATAAGTGAAGCGAGAGTTCCGAGGCTGCAGAAAATAAACCCCAAGTTTACTTCCTACTCTCCTTGACCATTCACATAAGTTAGCAAACGGTCGTCAGCTATACTCCCAAGCAAGGCTGATACGTATTTATTTAACTAGGTGTATTTTTTGCTTACTCCAAAATCGTCCCCCAGATTAACATCATTCAACTTCAGTAATCTGAAGTTAAGTGTGTTTCACTCTGCTTATTTCGTTACCAAATTAGCATGAGAAGGAGGATAAAGTGGAGTCAAATGTTTGAAATAAATTTGTGATTAGATAGTGCAAATTGCCAGGTGAAGTGTTAATAGGTCTCCCTACGCCAATCACACTCGTTAGTCGGTCGTAACGAACGGTGAGGTTTGTTAGCCGAATAGAAAAATCTAGCACATAAGAATGTAAAGGGAGAAAAACCAAAGTAAAAAAGAAAGAAAAAAACGAACACTACAGAGGGATCATGGGATACTACGATTCTGTGATTATTATAGCCAATATAAAAGAAAGTAAATCGATTTATCTTGCAAAATAATAGATGTAGACGGGGAAGGGCATAGAAAGGATAATAATGATAGAGACGAACAGTGGAAGGAGCAAGATATTTTTTAAAAATTGATTATCTGTGCCATATAAGAATGGGCAGTAGAGAGAGAGATAGATAGAGAGAGAGAAAGAGAGAGAGAGAGATTAAGAAACACATATTTATATACAATATGATCCAAAAATCTTTTTAACCCTTCAAACGCCAGTTTTCATGAAATCTCATTCCCTCTTACAAAACCGATTGTCTGAAAGTTTTGCTTCTCCTACAAGAGCCAATTGTCCAATATATTGTTACCCTATAAAATCAGTTATCCAAAATTCTTAAGACTCCTACAAAAATGGTTAAAAAGATACCTCTTACTAATTTTGTTACCTCTGTTGTTCGAAAGTACTCCTAAAAAAAGGTTTTCTATAAATCTTGCTACTCCTAATAAAAAACGATTCTCACAAAATCTGGTTACCCCTATAAACACCGAATTTTCGAAAGGTTTCTTATCCCTAAAAGAACAGGTTGTTCAAAAATCCTGTTTGCCTTATAAAAGCCAGTCGTAAATTTTGTTACCTCCACAAAGACCGATTGCAAGAAACTCGTGCTAACCCTACCATATAGATAATCAAAAAATCTTATTATCTTTAGCAAAAGTCCTGTTGCTCCTACCCAAAATTTTCAGCACTACAAGAAAACTAAAATAGCCAAAACAAGGGATCGTAATATTGGTCATAACATTCCGTCAATATCTTCTGCGAAATGCTATTCATACAAACGTTATCTATGTGGGAATGAAAGCACAAACAAACGAGGTGGCATTCACCCAGGTTGACCTTGATTCCTCTGAAAGAGGGAGGTTTTAAAGGATATAAAATTCACAAGCTTTCCCCCAGGAGCGCGTATATTCAGGTCAGGGGTTATTACAATGTTAGGTTTTTTGATGTTCTTGCAGGAAGATATCGACGTCTTCCAATATACAGCGTTAGCATTCCCGAATATCCATCCATCTGGCATTAAGTTCAACGTTGCTTCACTTCGTGGATCTAACCAAAACTGGTGTGTCGACGTGATGATACGGTAGATGTGTTACATTTACTAATTAAACTGAATGCATTGAGTTTATAAGATATTCTTATCTATTACAGTATTGAAAGAGAAAAAGGTTTCAAGTTTGCAAAAAAGAAACACAGCCTCCAGATTAATAACTTCACAACATTAGGAGAAAACGGATGATGGCAGTGGTTAAGTGGTCAATGACACGGATTAACGACCTGGGTGTTCCAAGTTCGAATCCAGCATCTTAAGTGAAAGCTGTAGAACTTTCATTTAAGATGCTGACAAACTTTGCATGGACAAGCCAATAAGTACCCGATGTCTTTCGAGAAAACTAATGCCAGCAATACAGTGTGGAACGATTAAAGTAAACAGCACTGCCGATTTATTAAAAATCTTTTATTAAAAATCAAATCCGGTAACTTGATTATGTAGCAGAACTGACATCTATTTAATTTAACCGCCTTCAGCTTCAATCACCCACTCGATCCAAGTCGATAACTGTCTTTTTCACAAGAGCCGACGGGATGCTCGGCGAATACTTAGCGGATGTTAGGGATCAAGCTGGCTTTGGTGCTGTGAAAGGTCATGTTGGTGGTGTTCTCGACATATGACCAAACCAAGGAGTCCAGTGCGTCCAGGTCGATAGATGAGGGGGACGTGAGAGAAGTGTACAAAGTACTAGCACTCCTTCTGAAACCAAGCCTGGGCCACTTTGGACTTGTGAGTCGGCGCCGAGTTCTGCTGCCACACCCAAGATCTGCCAGCGGCCATCTTTGTACCAGGGAGTCACCATACTTTTAAGCAGATCCAGATACACTTTGGTGTTTATTTTCAACCCGACATTAGAGATGTGAGGTGGCACAATGTGCCTCTCACTCAAAGACACACTAAATACCATAACCGTGGACGGAATCTTTGTTTTCGTCACCCTGGGCAGGTTCCTATTATTCGTGATAACCCAGTGATGCATTTTGAGTGTGCTGGCAATTACCCTGGTGTCTTAACTTGGATCCATAGAGAGCATGAATTGTACAGTGGCGCATTTCTGATCTTGCTCGTTAAACATTGTGTCACTTTCAGACATGATAGAAGGCCCCTAATGCTCTTGCGATTTGTACACAACCGACAATCTAGTAGATGGTCTTCACAAAAAATAAATAAATAAATAAAACAGGTTTTATCAAACGAAAATTGAATAACGTTGTCTTTTCTAGGGCGACAATCTTATCGTTCCAAGCTATAGAATCTTCGGATTCACAAGATATGATGATGATGGTGATGATTGAAAGAAAACGATGACACATTCTGAATTGATTTAAATCAATTTCTAAAAATATGGAAGTATTTCACATCGAGCTGTATAAAATAAGAGGACTCCGTGGTCAGACATAGAGATAGGGGGTCGCTACGCCATCATGCCTAAAAATGAAACATTGATGGACAGCCTTTTTCCAAAATAGACAACATCATGAGAAAGTCTATTATTAACACTTAACTTGTTTGAAGAATCCACCATGGTTGTTTTGTGATATATTAGTGAAACATTTGCATTTGATACTACAATAAAAGATACCAGTGGCATAATACAAAATGAAACGAGAAATAAATAATAAATACTACACTACCCGTGATCCGTTGGGTCAGTATGTTATATTAGCTATGGAATTGATGCATGAGCGTGACAGTGACGTAAAGAAAATAGTTTTTTTTTTTTTACATAACAGAAACATTTCTATGAAAGTATATTGAAATGAAAAATCACGGACGGATCACTCAAACTTGAAAAAAATCCCCCCTATTCGTGTAAACTTACCTATTTTTCCGAATAATCGCCTAAGAATAAAAAATTAAACATGATTTTCCTACGAATCGAACGCCGATCATTGTTTTAGCGTAATTCACACTCTTTGTAAAAAAAAACGAAAAAATGAAGCACTGTGGGAATGTTGGTCAACATTCTATAAAACATTGTTAGATATAATTGCCACTTGCCCTTGTCTCAGTGTCCTGACGGATAGAGCTACTGATAAACTACTTGGTCGTTGTTGGTTCGTCACCGAGCAATGTCTAGCCATACTGAAGAGTTGTGATACAGTGAAACAGTTTGTCTGTGGATGACTATATATATATATATATATATATATATATATATATATGTATATATATATATATATAGAGAGAGAGAGAGGGGGGGAGAGAGAGATTAAATAGTTATTAATATACATATATGCGTGGGTATACATTTATGACTGTATGTATCTATATATTTACACTGTCTATGAAAATATATACAGAGAGAAAGAAGAAATAAGTATCCACAGAAAATATATGCGTTTATATATTCATATTTGTTTGTATACCTTGCTCTCCTTCGGTATTGAGCACTCTTGTATTAACCTCGATTAACTTCATTGGTTACTTTACATCTGGAAAATAATAACCACGCATTATATATATATATATATATATATATATATATATATATATATATATATATATATATAGTGTGGGTGTGGGTGGGTGTGTGGCTGTGTGTGTGCGCCTTACAAAGTATCTGGCATATTTGCTGGTCATAAAATAAATAAATAAATACAATCAAACAAAAATTTTATTTTTATTCTTTACTGTACATAGAATGCCATGTTTATTTCACGTTGTCTTAAATATTAAAACGGCCAAATGTTTCCCATTGTTGCTAACCTATGATTATGAACGTTCACGAAAGTTTGCAATAACTCGATGGATCATTTCAGGTGGAATATCAGCAATTTCAGAACGAACAGCTCGCTTTAATTCTTCATGAAATGTAGGGTGGTGACGAAAACCTTGGACTTCAAGTATCCCCAACGAGAAAAAATCGCAATGGTTTTGATCAGATCATCTTGCGGATCAACCAATATCACCACGCAAGGAAATCAAATTCATAATGATATTTTTTTGTGGTGGCACCCACTCATTTACATATGTGGATAATATTACACATAAATAACAAGACTCGGTTAGTCTAAGCGTGTGTTAACCAGAAACCACTGAAGGCCGACCCGAGAGCAGATATGTTCTCCAGCCAAGACTCTCTTACCTGACAACCATTATGTAAATATACTGCAAATATACTTTTCCTACTACACTTCTTATTGATCTACCTTTGTTTGTTGAGTCTTCACTTGTATTGCCTTATACGTTATTTGCAAACATAACAATATTCTAAAATTTAAAAAAAATGCATAAACACAGATATAAATGAATTTTGACATAATTGCAATAAAACAACATTGTACATACATTTAAAAACAAAAAAATAAATAATATCATCTTTATTAAATTGTTATTTAAATTTTTTACTAACGCTTGTGTAGAGATTAAAATTGATTAATATTTATTGCCGTTACAGTATTTATAAAACACCCAATATATTTACAAATATTATACTGGAATTGTATGTTTTTTTTCAAATGAATCAACCTGAGAAGTCTACAAAGAATGAAACGTTCATGAACATATACTTTTGGTTTGTTCTTTTTTAGTCGATCAATATATGTATATATTACATTTAATCATGTAACCATATTTGATTCAATAATTATCGATGAATATATTTTATTTTATCGTCTTGTACTTTCCTGATGCTCGTTTTAATATCAGAAGTGAAGAAGCTGATGAATCCATTGCAAAACTCGCCCTAGTACTTCCGGTTTCCTGTGCAAATAGAAAGTCACGTATAAAGTAAATACTATCTACTTAAAATATTCAGTTTATCTCCATAGTGTTTATTGATGTCAAACTCACAATAATCGATTCTTCAGCGAACTAAAACGACTAGACTCTACAATCAATACAGTAAATTCTTTAATCCAGAAACAAGAAAACTCATCAAGGGACTTTTAAAAAAGTCAGATAGAATATGCGCCGATATATATTTGATCATATGAGTTAACTATATATATTCCTGTACATATATATGTACATATTTATATGTAAGATTCAAGAATTGGCATAAAAACTATATGAATGATTCTATTCGACGAAACAGATTCTGTCAAGAATTGAACGTTTCAACATGCTAAAAGAAAAGTAACAGTCTACGTACATTTAAAAAATAAAAAAATAAATATTTTCTTTATTAAAATGTTATGTAAATTTTTTACTGACAAATGAGTATCTATAAAAAATTAATTAATATTTATCATTATAATCATATATATATATATATATATATATATATATATATATATATAATAATATATATATATATATATAATAATATATTTGTTTGTTTCTACTCAATGACATTATAGCATATATCATATGTGACGTCAGATATAGCATCACGTATGACGTCATCTATGAGGGGAAACAAATAGTAAAAAACGCAGGCAACTCCGTGCAACCCCGAAAGCCTTTTCTAATCATATTAAATCCATATACCTCGTTGTATGTTTGTTACATGGTGTTTGTTCACATGCGTAACATATGACGGTATAGCAGTTGACAGCACATATTCTGATAGCCATCTGTGATGACGTCATATAGGACATGATAGTAGAAGACATGATCGTATGTAATGTCATAGTAGATAACATCATCTCATACGTCATACATGACGACCTAGCAAAGCTATGTACATACAACTAGTATATATATATAATATATATATATATATATATATATATATATATATATATATATATATATATATGATTAGTTTTTTGGGGGGAAAAATAAATCCAGTAGAGTGCTCGATTAAATGGAAAATCCGAAATATAAGAGCGTATTTATATTTTGATTACAGAAAGTTGTTAGATGAGACAATCATTGGTACCGTCGGTTTCAAGCCCGATAATTAGGACCGGTTAAGATATCAAACTCTCTTCAGCCAATACTCGTCTGTGTGTGTGTGTGTGTGTGTGTGTGTGTGTGTGTTTGTGTGTGTGTGTGTGTGTGTGTGTGTGAGATGAGTGAGCTGAGTGGGTAATGAAAGCGATTTCATAATCAGATTACAGTGGCTAAATAATCCAATTCCCTGCTTCTCTGAAATCAGTTGCTCTCACCGACTCATGCGGTCGGTTTAATCGGATTTGAAGAAATAAAAGAAAGTGAGAAGACAGCTAATTCTACCAGAAGAGCACGACGAAAGAGATAGCGAGACAAAGGGGATGCCATGAAGAAAACGATGCGCGGGAAAAGCGAGACGGAAGCCACATTGACGTTCCCACGGCCTTATAATCACAAAAGACCCGGCAAAGGAACGAAAATTAATAGCATGCCTCCAAATTTAATTTTATACATTCAAAATGAACACGACCATATATATATATATATATATATATATATATATATATATATATATATATATATATATATATATATATATATATATACTAGCATGCGTGTCCGGCGTTGCCCAGGTGTTTGGAGGTGAATGCTGAGCAAAAATAAACGGTCAATTTTTTTAACTTTGACTCCTATTGTTTTGGGCTCAAATCAAGTTATTAAGTTAGATCAATATCCAAGGATCCTATATCTAAAAATTCAAGTGTTTAGACCCAACATTGTCTGAGGAGTTAGGTAGAGTTCTCGAAGGTCAAATTGTTGAACTTTGACCCTTTAACAGCCAAATTTCTGGCCGAAAACCGATCACATAGATTTTCCCAAATCTCAGTACCCTGTATATCAAATTTCGAGTCTGTAGACTAAAAGATGACAGAGTTATTCTGTAAGGAAATGTACACAGACAGACACATAGACAGACAGACAGACAGACAGACAGACAGACACGTTCACTTTTGTATATATATATATATATTATACTAGTAGGGTAACACAACATTGCCCGGGATTTAATGATAATCGACGAATGTTTCCCACTCGTATACTTTTATTGTCATCGAAATCGCTGAAATAGCCAGTTATTAAATCAAATCGATTGATTGCCTGCTCTAATCGATGAAGCTTAACATGCCTCTAACAGTGATTAAGTTCACGGCATATTGTAGTTTACATTGCGCTGTAGATAAACTACTGTTGATTTTATAAAATTATTTTTATATATAATGTTTTGAATTAAGGTTTAAAATTCAAAAGTCAAGTATCATGCTGCAATTAAGCTCTAAATAGAAACGTACATTTTGAACGTGCCCCTGTCATATCAAAGAACCAACTGTTCATTTTATACGTCTGGCGTTCCCGGTTGTGCAGTGATAGTTACTTGAATTTAAGTTTTGGTATTGATTTGGCTTAGTATTAAATGTCATAGAGTAAGGGAAGTTAATGAATTTTTATATCTTTTTCCAAACTTTCAAACTTAAAGCAGTTGAACGTAGGGGTGTATATTTGAGCATGCGTAGTGTGTATAGATTAAGTCAACATACGCCTGCCAAGTTTCAATATCTTAATGGACTCATTGGCAACTATTTTTAGCAGATATAAACAAATTGGTTTTGTTCCACGGATCCGAATGTTCCATATATCAAATTTCAAGTCTTTCAAAATTGAGACAGTAGTTCCTAGAGACCGTTCCCTCAGACAGAAAGGCCAGATCACTATTATAATATATATATATATATATATATATATATATATATATATATATATATATATATATATACACAAACAGAGTATAACGCTAAAATGGTCCCCCTTAAGAAATCAACACTGCAGATTTATTTCAATCAATTCTGGTAACTGGATTATGTAGTAGAGCTGACATCTATTCAATGTAGCTGCTTTCAGCCTCGATCCCCGCCTCGATATGGGTTTGGAAGCACCGACGGGACCCCGGCGAATACTCGGCGGATGGCGGCGATCAGGCTGGCTTTGGTGTTGTGGGAGGTCATGTTGGTGATGTTATCGATGTACGACCAAACGAAGTAATCCAGCAGGTTCAATTCGAGGAAGGATGGTGGGCCAGTGAGAAAAGATTACAAAGTCGTAGCACACTTTCTGAAACCAGTCCTGCGACTCTTTAGACTTATGGGCGGGCGTTGAGTCCTGCTGCCACGCCCAGGATCTGCCAGCGCTCACCTGACTGCACTAGGGGATCATCACACTCTTTAGCATATCCAGATATTTGATTTGGTGTTGACTTTCAAGCCAGCATCGGAGATGTGAAGTGGCATAATTCAGCCCTTACTTTTAAATACCATTAAAAATCATAACCATGGCCGGAAACTGTCATCTTTTAATCACTCTGGGCATGTTCCTGTCGTCCAGTGATGCATTTTTAGAGTGATGGCAATGGTCCTGTTGCCATAACTTGGATGTGTAGAGAGTATGTTTTACAGCGATGCGTCTTCAATCTCACTCGTTGAACATTGTGTCACTTTCAGACGTGATAGAAGGCTCCTATGACTCTTGAGATTTGTACAAAACGGGCCGAGTAGATAGTCTGCAATAAAGAAAGAAAACAAGTTTTCATCAAACGGAAATTGAATCATGTCGTCTTTTCTGTAGCGATAATTTTATGTCCACTCTGCTGTATTTTAGTATGTCTCTACTTTTCATTCTATGTACCTCGTCATGTTCCAAGTTATCTTATTTTTTTACATTTTCAACGTTTCAAACGAAAGTCAAAATAGAAAGAAATTAAAATCTAAAAATCCAAATTAAATAACAGTTCCCCTGCCAAAGCACAGCATATTCAAACTATGAAATATAATTTATACTTCACAAGTCAATACTACAGAAGCACACACATACACACATGCTCTCGCCCACACGCGAAAACACGTACACAGCCACACTTATGAGGCGACATAGCCACAGGAAAGAAAAACACACATTCACTTCCACACTTCTACACAAATGAGAGGAAAAATAAATTAAAAGAAAAAATAGAAAACAAAAAACCCTTTCACACCACGACATAACATTCCCACTCAATGCCCCTGAAGTGATTCCAGTAAAACCAACGCAAGGGTGAAACACACTCGAGTCTGAATATATTTATAGACATATAGTGTTTTTACTGTTTGGGAAAAGGGTTTATCCTCAAAATGGCTTTTCCAATCTTCTATTTTTACAAAATTTCTGAAAACGACGTTTGAAATGACATGATTGTCCGAAATGTGATAAACTATACTACAAAATTATTTCAAAATATTGTTTAATAATTTTTAAAATAAAAATATTAAATAATATGACAAGTATCTAAAAGACACAACAACTGTTGGTGGCTCCTCTTATATATATATATATATATATATATATATATATATATATATATATATATATATATATATATAAAGCTGAACGCCTCTGTGTGTGTGTCCGGTCACGAATAGGCCACCTTCGTAGTCTTCGGGTCAAGATCAATGTGTAATATCTGTTCTGGCAGATACTGCAAGCAAAGACCATATGTGGAGGAAAATGTAGGGGCAACCTTTCATACCAATTGTAACTATCCAGCTCCCCTACTCCCCGGGGAGTTGGTCCCCATTTCCTCTTCACTCCTCACATTAAAAATCGGCCTTGTACCTAATTTGCTCGGTGAGGGAGCAAATTAATACCCGGTCACGAATAGGCTCCTATATGGCTGACTATTTAAAAAAAAACTGATTGCATATAATGATAGAAGATGTGTCGAGGATCAGGAATGGGTATGTTTGATCTGGCAGAACGGTGGTTCATAAAAATTGTGGGGTCTGCGTTCGCGCCTGGTCCCCAAAGTATCGAAATAAACAAAAATGTTTACAAGGGTTTTTGATATAGATGTACACGAGAATACTTTGATAAGTATGTTTTTAATGTTTAGCAGAAAAGCCAACAAACGACTACCCGAAAAAATAAATATACAAGAAATAAATGCTACAATAGTCAATAAAGATTTCGTTCATGTTTTTTTTTGTTTTGAAATAGTTTGTAATGCTCTTCACTTGAAATAATTTCAGCGAACCGAAATTAAAACGAAATTTGAGGCAATAACTACTTAAATGAATTTTTATATAAACTATACATGCCATAATCGAATATTCCTCAAGCACAAAATAACAAAAAATATTAAAATATATTTATAAATATTCCTTGCGTTGACGGAACTCTCTTAAATTGTTAACACAGAATGCTCAGGTTCCCCTCTTTCAAATTGAAAACGGGGCTCTCTATTTCAAAGTCGCTGCCATTTTGATTTTTTTAACCGGTTCGTGAACTAAAAAAAAAGTTTTTTTACAAACTACTTAAAAATAAAAACCAATGAACTTTTCTACCATAAAAGTAACTTTTATTAATTATGTTAACATTTATTTCTTGTATATTTATATTATTATATATATAACCTTTTCTCTTTGTAAGGAAACATCATTTTGTTGGTCACTCTCAGCTACGAATGGAAACAAAATTGATATAAAAAATATATTTTCCCGAAAATTATCTTTACTTTCATCATATTTTGCTTAGGGTACAATTTTTTAGTATCAAGACCTATCTCTTTACAACCCCCTCCTTTTCATAACCTATCATACTTTCATCAATCACAGTCAATTTTCTGTTGTCTGTTTTTGAACCAAGTCAACGACGGGTACTTCTGCTTGTATATATATACACACACACACACATATATATATATGTATATATATATATATATATACGTACATATATATATATATATATATATATATATATATATATATATATATATATATATATATATATAAATGTTTGGAGATACAGAATTTATATACAGTTTTGAAAATAATAAGCGGAAGTTTCTCAAGATCTCTTTCGGTCTTGCGGTGCGTCAACATTCTTTGTGCCGGCAGAAGGAAACATCCAACGCATTGTTTCTCTTTGGGGAACTTTTAATCTTTTCTCCGGTTTTTTCCCTCCTCGTTGTGCCAATATTTTTATCGTTTTTTAAACGTTAATAAATTTATTTTAGTGTCCCCCGTACTTTTGCCACATTCAATAGTTCCCCATTAGAATTCTTTATTTTCGACATAATATTATTTTGTACGCTATCGATTTTCTCCTGATGAGCTTTTGAGAAACTTCCGCTTATTATTTTCAAAACTCTCTCTCTCTCTCTCTCTCTCTCTCTCTATATATATATATATATATATATATATATATATATATATATATATATATATATATATATCTTTCCCGTTCTCACTATATATATATATATATATATATATATATATATATATATATATATATATATATATATATATAGTGAGAACGGGAAAGATAGAGAGATAGAGATATAGATATAGCTAGATATATAGTTACCTAGATAGATATATAGTTATGGATAGATGGATAGACAGATGAATAGAGAGATGAAGATAGATAGATAAATACATGTAAACAGATATATAGATAGGTATACGTATAGATAAATATATAGATATAGACAGATGTAGATATATATAGATATGTATATGTAGATATATAATGATAAAGAAAAAATAGTTGATATAGATTTTTTTAGATAGATAGACAGTGTGATAGATAGATATATGAATATAGATTAGTAGACAGATAGTTAGCTAGACTGATATAGATAGACATAGTTAGTTAAATAGATAGGTATATATAGATAAATATAGATAGTTTGATAGATGGATATAGATATAGGGTAGGCCAAAATAAGGGTCCTATTTTTAAAAATTCATAAATTCATGTAAGTTTTAAGAAGTGTTTTTCGGCCAAAATTGGTTTTGTTTATTTCAAAAGAATCTCGGAAGGGGCAGTCTACACACACATAAAGTTTGGTGAGTTTAACTTTTATTTTGTGAAAATTATTCAAATTTAAAGATAGGGCCCTAATTTTGGCCCACCCTGTATATATATAGATATAAATAGATATGATGATTGCAACGTCTTGTCAGACGAGTGCCACTCCCTCAGACACTTAAAGTCCATGAGCGCAAAAATGACTTTCATCGCCACAGGACCATTTTCATAGACAAATGCCTGAAGGAGTACTCATACACAGAGGATGTTACAAAGTCTTAGCTTTGTACAACAGCTAAGTCTCTCTTTCGGTTCAAAATGTTGAGATCCAGCAACAAACCAGAACAAGATAGCCAGCAACAAGATAAACTACAGACCAGCTTAATGCAGGTACTGGTCTCCCGCTTTATGTAATTTTTAAATCAGAGATTTGTTTCTGCTAGAAAGGTTGCCTTCATCACGGCTTATGGCAGCTCTCTCCACCCAACACACACATTCTTGTTGCCCGTTGACCACAAAAAAGGGCTCATTCCCCATTTCAAAGGTTTTGTTTTTAATCCTTTAGTGAGACTAGCCACCCTCCACACCAAACAAGTCTGGTGGGGGAACTAGTTTAGTCGCCGGTGACCCGACCATGAGGCAGGTAGTACTGGGTTACATGGTACCAGTAGCATATGACATGACCTGACATAAATAGATATATATGATATAAATAGATATATATATATATATATATATATATAGATATTTATAGTAAGACATTTTAAATTTATGACATGACAGTAGATAAGTGATTAAGAACGCTGGCTGAAAACCTCGGTGTGCCAGGTTCGAATCCAGTGTTTTACAACGAAACACTTTCGCTTACGTAACGTAACATACGGTCACAACGAACATTGAACTTGCTACACGAGTTTGTATTATAATTCAAATCTTGTCCGTGGCTGAATACTTGAGGGTATTTTTTGTCGTGATGCCATCACTAGAAGGGTTGCCTACCACGGCTTAAGAGAGGCCAATCTACACTTTAGAAAAGGATTGACCGCGCCAGTTTCCCAACCTAATATTTTACCTCGCGGTACATACAGCACCTTGCCTTCCCAAATGGTCACCTATCTGGTACTTGCCTGGCTCGACTTTGCTTAACTTCAGTGATCTAGCGAAAACCGGTGTGTCAACCTAATTGTATTAGATAATTACATGATTAAAAGTTAAATTAGTTATTATCGATCTATCTATATGTTTATCTATTTATCTATCTATCTATCTATCTATCTAGTGATATTGATAAAATAGTTTATATTGGAAGATATTTATTGGCTAGAGGATAGAATTAGTCTGGAATGTAAAAATGGGTCGAGTTGGAGATGTTTAAAGAAATTATCTAAGTTCAAAATAAACAAAATGACCTTCAACAGTTGTGCACGTGACAGAGGGCACACGTTAGGAGACTGTGCTTTTGATGATGACGTAACGAATTGACAGGTCAAGAGGTCAATAATATTAGATCGAAGAGTTTGAATTTGGTCACGAAAGTGAGCAGACGTGATTTAAAGTGAGGAAGCAGATCTAGAAGAAACAAGCATGTAGACACATAATGCAGACTTCTTGTGACGACCACTGAGACAGCTGAAATAAATTTATATTTTTAAAATATAATGAGTTTTTCTGTGGTTTCACAAAATAAGGAAAAACAGATGTCTCAATCGATTATGGTGCATGTTTCACTAAGGAACCCAGCAGTAAAGACAGAAGAACGCTGGAGAAAGAAAAGGTATGAAGCATCTTAATCTATATTGTTCTTTTTATAAAATATGATACGTTTATGTAATTACGTCGATTATATATCAGCCTGGCTACACAATATTACGTTTATCTGATGCCGTTTGGAGAACAATATATCATCTGACTTAGTTAATACGTCGATATCATCCACTGATTATACAAAATAATTCAATTTGGTTCACGTAGACCAAATCGCATTGGCGATGCGATATCGAACCTGGGTTGAAATAAAGCACAACGTGGAAAACAGTTTCTAAGCTAAAGAGAAATTTGGTGTCGAAAACAAAAACACACACAGACACAATAAAATGTTTGAAAAAAAAAAGAAAAAACAAATGAACTTCGGTAAAAAATTAATAAATACGCAGGAGCAGACAGTGTTCTAGAGACTTTGTCGAAATGCAGGGTAAAACTTTTAATGAAGAAAGGAAAAAAAATGCATACGCACACTCATGTTGAAATAGTTAGAAGAACGTTTAATATATAAGAGAAAATCTGATTATGAACAGAAAAATATCGCTCAATGTGAAATTAGAAGAAAAAGAAATTTATGTTAAAATGTTTAAAAGCTCAGAAAAAATGTCAACTGGCTCAGACCCATAGTGTGGATGTTATCAGAAATATCGGATTCTTTTGATTTTGTGTCCATCATGGTGACGTGTTTGAGGATCGTGACATCTGTGACATAAAGTTAAAAAACAAAAGGCAATCGCTGGTTGGAACTGTGTTGTAATATTGATGTTATTTTTGGGGTTAGAAGCAATGGACAATTCCTGAATATTGTGAACATTGTTTTTACAGCTTTGAACGGCATTTATTGGACATTAAAAAAGGAATAGGAAAACGTAGTTTTGTATAGTTGCTTAGAAAGCAATGTTGAATATTAGAATAGGAAAAATGTATATTGATATTTTCATTGTTATGTATTGTATAATTGTTGTTTGTTTTCCAGTCTGCAAAATGTCACCTTAGAAAGAAGACAGACAGGTTATGAGTTAAAAACGAGATTTTTAGACGCATGTTTGGTCTAGTAAAATTAGAATTTTAAAGAGGGGGCCGGATTAAATTTACGTATGCGGTTGTTTATTTTATTTTTTTTTTCGGGAGTGGTTCGCCCAAATATGCTTTTCGTCACGATTCTTTTCCGAGATGAGTAACTCGACAGAAAAGCAGGATGGATGTGCTCCTGTAGAAAAGCATTTCTTTTTCCCGCGATGCTGGGTGCCTATGTATAGGGTAAGGCTGCGCATACCGGCTTCGAGTCATTTTGGTAATTCTCGACATAACAAATTAAAATCAAGGTTCTGTGAGGCATGATTGGTATCAGCTTTGGGGAATTAATTTCTCCAACAGAGACGTATGAGAATAATGATAGTAAAGTGATTGGTTGGAAAATCACTCAGATTAAGTAGTAAAGAGAAAGTAATATATATGCTGCCCATTCGAAACAACTTTAGAAATACAATGTTGTTCTATTGTGAATTAGAAGTACCAAAATTAGTATCTAAGACTATGTATATAGGATGTTCCTAGTTTGGTATTCTGAGGCGGTCCGAGTCACACACCTCATAATCGGGATAGCTAGGGATAAAGTCGGGTGCTTTTTCCGTTAGGTGCGAATGAGGTTAAGGCCCTCTCATTTAAGGGTTCACTTAAGGGAGTTGTTACGTTTTTCCACGGTCTGATTTGGAAGACTGATGGATTCAGAGCTTGAAAGTCTGAGTGATTCTATAAATAGAATTATGAAGTTAGCAGGTGCCTTGGAAAATTGAATACTGACCACTGCAACTTAAGTAGGTAAGTTTTCTTTTCTGTTTTGGTCCCCATAGTAAAGTATGCATGATCATTAAAAGAAGCATGGGTGATTGGAGATCAACACCTGGAAAAAGGAATCAGAAATCTGTCAGACGAGATGTCGAATTTTAAGACGGGAATCGCCTTGATTTTGGAGATGGCAGGGAGATGGCTGACGTTGCAACTGTTAAAGAACATATATATATATATATATATATATATATATATATATATATATATATATATTCAAAAAGTGTGCGAGAATATATATATATATATATAATGATTTTCCACAGCCGAACCAATGTTGCAGCCCACAAGAGCCAAGAAAGTCAACAAACCGGAAGTCCAAGACTCGAGTTTCGCCCTCATTTGGGCTCATCAGTTAGACATATCCGCACTCAGGATTTGAAACCCGAACCTCTTGCATGCTATGCGAGCACTCTATCAACTGAGCAAACATTAGAGTCTATTAACTCACACAGATGAAGCAACCCGCGGCACAGATCCGACAGTGGAAAGAACCTACCTCATATCGAACAAGAGGCGAGGTATCAAACCAACTTAAACCCAAGCCGACGTCTCACCAATAGTAATTTATATACTCGAAAGGACGATGCCACCCAAACAAGCTAACCTTATGTGTAATCAATAGAAATAGCTTGGGTTAAAGCTGGTTAGATACCCCGTCCCTTGTTCGATATGAGGTAGATTCTTTCCACTGTCGGATCTGTGCCGCGAGTTGCTTGATGTGTGTGAGTTAATAGACATTCTTGTGTGTGTGGCGTATTTGCTCAGTTGGTAGAGTACTCGCCTAGCATGCAAGGGGTTCGGGTTTCAAATCCTGAGCGCAGATATGTCTAACTGATGAGCTCAAATGAGGGCTTCCGGTTTTTTTTACTTTCTTGGCTCTTGTGGGCTGCGACATTGGTTCGGTTGTGTAAAATCATTATATATATATATATATATATATATATATATATATATATATACCAATTGTTTTAAATTTAACCTGTTTTCCCCTTTTGTGAGACATCACGCAGTTTTGATTGCACCACTTCTAAATGGTAAAATTTAAAAATAGATAAAATTAAAAAATCTTATGTTCATGTTATTTCAATATGTTGACTAAAATACGTATGACATATTAAGTCAATTGTTTTACAAAGCACATACATATTACTAACAAGTTTACCCACATCCATGAGTGACGCCATAGGCCGTGAAAAAGGGGCCTGGCCGAATAAACCAAATAAAATGGGAGACATAGAAAAATTGTGTCTGCGTCTTTCATTTGGTGAAAAGGCTTTGAATAACATAATAAAATAGAGATGTTATTTCACATTTTCTTGGCTCACCTGTGTGAAAAAATTAAGTGAGAATAGGGCGATTTAAAAATGTATCCACAGGTATCCATTTTGAAAAAGAAAAGGAATGTTAGATAATTATATGGTTAAAAGTTGAATTACTTATCAATCTATCTATCTATCTATTTATCTATCTATTCAGTGATAATGGTAAGCTAGTTTATATTGGAAGTTATTTATTGTCGAGAGGATAGAATTAGTCTGGAATGTAAAAATGGGTCGAGTTGAAGATTATCTAAGTTAAAAATAAACAAAATGACCTTCAACGGCTGCGTACGTGACAGATGACACACGTTAGGAGACGTTTGCCTTTGATGATGACGTAACAGAACTGACAGGTCAAGAGGTCAAGAAGATTCGAGTGAAGAGTTTAAGTTTGGTCACGAAAGTGAGCAGACGCGCTTTAAAGACAGGAAGCAGAGCTGGAAGAAACAAGCATGTAGACACGTAATTTAGACTCCTTGTGAAGACCACTGAGACTGCTGAAATAAATTTATATTTTAACAATATAAAATGTTGTTCTGTGGTTTCACAAAATAAGAAAAAATGTGTCTCAATAGGTTATGGTGTAGTTCGTTGCATCAAAGAGCCCAGCAGTGAAGACAGTGGAACATCGAATAAAGAAACGTATGAAGCATCTTACTCTTATCATTATCTTCTACAATATTTTTCTTCTTATAAAATATGATACGTTCATGTAAATACGAACTGTAATATATCCCCGAGTGATAACTCCGCTATACAACAGTTTGTATGTCGATTATATCATCCTACTCTCTATAAAACATGTGCACTTTTGCTTAAGATGTTGACAACCTTCGCGCCCTGCTACTGTGAGTACCTGATATCATTCTGGGAAGGATTTCTGCTCGAAATATATTGGGGAAACCAATGCTTACGATAGAATCATCTGATCCATACGAAATTAACGAATTATTACGAACTTAAATTTTACAAACTGGACAAATAAATAATTCAAGATTAAAGTTGACAGCAAAATATAATTTCAAACTAAACTTTGACATTTTTTTTAATTGTTGAGGTGACGGTTTATAATTCGTATTTCGATTCTTTACATTAGTGTTCTCATATTGACTCTTATTTTCACAACGTTTTGGTTGATGTAACCTCCGACTTTCTTTAGGTGCATCTCGTCGAATTTGAGTATATCTTTATGTCGAATTTTGTAATATACCTGAAATTTCGAACGGAGCCATTTATATAATCCACATGGGTTGCGTATTTTTGTTCCGTCAGCCATAACTAGGTAGAAAGCCTACACAATTTGCAATTGTATTTTTGAGTGTCGCATGCATTGCGGATTGAAACCTCAACCTTGATAAGCAATAACTCGTGGCAGAGTGAATAGGGTTCTTGGTTAAATTTATCTGTAAAAGTACACTCTTCTATAGGGTAAAGATCCAATCCTAAGTGCCGGCGTCACTCAAAAATACAATTGCAAATTACTTGGGAATTCTATCCAGTCATGGTTGACGAGATGAGAAATCGTAACCAACGTGGAGTAAATCAAGAGTTCTTTTACAAAATTCGGTGCAGATTCCCCACTTCGACAGAAAGATTTACAAATAAGGTCAAATAAATCTGAAGAAGTTCGGAGGTTACATCGATCGAAACGTTGTAAACGATGGCCCTCAACACGAAATATTCGGAAGAATCCAAATAATATAAATAAAAGCTGACAGTCTGACGATACTTCTATTTTAAATTTAACACTTTACTGGCAAATTTTACTTTCAAGTCGCCTTTCATAAAATAATATTTCTTACTTTTATGGCTTGTCAACAAAACTGGTCTTCAAGGTACTGGTCTATGCATGGTTCAACAAGTGAATGAGGAGTTTATATTCATGCATTAGTGGCATGTTAAATTTCGTCACGCGTGGATCTCATGATTAAAAAATGTATTCATTTCATAAACGAAAAATTCTGGCGGTGAAAGGTTAAGCTGTGATGACCCAAATAATCGAATCCACACTAAAGTATGACAATCCAAGCATGAAGCGATTAAAAGTTATGCAAAACTGAAACGTTATCGCCCGACGGACAGAGCCGCTAAACGAGTTGTTTAAACGTATTCACAAAAGAACGAAAGAAACAATAGCCAATGGCAAAGAAAAAAGTAAATAAATACCCAATTATTTATAATAGACGATTTAATTAACGCAATTAATAATTCTTATTAAATTACATTTTATTCAGACTGAAATAACTAATCGTGATTAAGGATATAGAAAGAAAAAACAATATCACTAAAATTAAGATTCCAAAAATATAAATAATAATAATTAATCTTGGCCTTTTGAAGTGATATAGAAAAAACACTATATCTGCATATATGGCTATGCATGTATATAATAAATATGCTGTTTGTGTATCCACATGCATAGTTGTTTCGTATTTATAAGACTCACCAGTGTGGCTAGATCATCAAATTCTACTGAGTTACAACGCCAGACTAAAATAACCTTTGACCACCATTCAATGGCATTGCCCATCAACCTCTAAGACAACATTACAAAATGAAATTTTAGATAATATAGAGCGTCGATACCTCTTTATATGGCGGCATAAAAAAAAAACAATATAACTAAAAATTAAAGAATTATTCTTGTTGATTTGATCTAAGTTAGAAAAAATGTTACGCATGCACACACATACAGTATATTTATACATACAAACATTTTTGACTACATATGTGCATACATGTTTGTGCTGCAACTCTTTTTTTTTCAGAAGATTAGAACTAAAGGCTCTGCTTCTCCAACAGAGTTACAGCAGAAACATGTATACACATATGTAGCCAATAATGTATGCATAAATGAATACACTATAATTACGCTCTGCTGTGTATTGAGCACTATTTGATAAATACCGGAGTTTCAATGGATTTACGTCTAGGAAAGTACAATGATACAATGATTTATATATATATATATATATATATATATATATATATATATATATATATATATACTAGACTAGCGTGACCCGTTGGGTCAGTATGTTATATTACCTATGGAATTCATGTATGAGCATGACACTTGTGATGAAATTGTTAGTTGAAAGTATAGAATAGTTTAAAAAATACAATCTCCACATATTAATAATGGCTTTTTAAATAAAAAATGAAAATAAAATGTAGCTTTTTCATTTAATTTAAACAACCATTCATGACCATTTGTGTAAACTATTAAATTTATATGTTAATAATAAAATTAATATTTAATTTATATGTTAATAATAAAATTAATAATTAATTTATATGGTAATAATATAATTAATAATTAATTTATATGTTAATAATAAAATTAATATTTAATTTATATGTTAATAATAAAATTAATAATTCATATGTTAATAATAAAATTAATAATTAATTTATATGTTGATAATAAAATTAACAATTAATTTATATGTTATTAATAAAATTAATATTTAATTAACAGGTAAATAATAATATTATTAATTAATTTATATTTTAATAATAAAATTAATAATTAATTTATATGTTAATAATAAAATTAATAATTAATTCTTATGTTAATTATAAAATTAATAATTAATTTATATGTTAATAATATAAATAATAATTAATTTATATGTTAATAATAAAATCAATATTTAATTTTTATGTTAATATTAAAATTAATAATTAATTTATATGTTAATAATAAAATTAATAATAAATCTTTATGTTAATACTAAACTTAATATTTAATTTCTATGTTAATAATAAAATTAATAATTAATCTTTATGTTAATAATAAAATTAATAATTAATTTATATGTTAATAATAAAATTAATAATTAATTTATTTGTTAATAATAAAATTAATAATTAATCTTTATGTTAATAATACAATTAATAATTAAATTATATGTTAATAATAAAATTAATAATTAATTTATTTGTTAATAATAAAATTAATAATTAATCTTTATGTTAATAACAAAATTAATAATTAATTCATATGTTAATAATAAAATTAATAATTAATTTATTTGTTAATAATAAAATTAATAATTAATCTTTATATTAATAATAAAATTATTAATTAATTTATATGTTAATAATAAAATTAATAATTAATTTATTTGTTAATAATAAAATTAATAATTAATCTTTATGTTAATAATAAAATTAATAATTAATTTATATGTTAATAATAAAATTAATAATTAATTTATTTGTTAATAATAAAATTAATAATTAATCTTTATGTTAATAATAAAATTAATAATTAATTTATATGTTAATAATAAAATTATTAATTAATTTATTTGTTAATAATAAAATTAATAATTAATCTTTATGTTAATAATACAATTAATAATTAATTTATATGTTAATAATAAAATTAATAATTAATTTATATGTTAATAATAAAATTAATATTTAATCTTTATGTTAATAATAAAATTAATAATCAATTTATATGTTAATAATAAAATTAATAATTAATTTTTATGTTAATAATAAAATTAATAATTAATTTATATGTTAATAATAAAATTGATAATTAATATATGTTAATAATAAAATTAATAATCAATTTATATGTTAATAATAAAATTAATAATTGATTTATATGTTAATGATAAAGTCAATAAAATGAATTAAGACAATTCTTTTCTATTTACATTTTTTTGTACACTTTAAGTGTTTTTAAGAAAACTTTTGTTATCCTTTCGCTTAAATGAGACTTCTTATCAAGTTCTAACAACTCTCTTATACCTGGGTTATTTATATAAATCCAGTATTTTATTGAATATGTATCACTGAAAAGCACGGGTGCTTATGAACTTATTGTGCAGCAAAAAATATTTAATTTATATGCTAATAATAAAGTCAATAAAACTAAGACAATACTTTTCTATTTACAACATTTTTTGTACAATTTGAGTGTTTAAAAAAATCATATGTTATCCTTTCGCTTAACTCTACTGAGTACAACATATAGTTGTCCATGTTGAAAGACAGGCTTGTCTCGATAAACTAAAACTTTTTGTAAAGTCTGTCCTTGTGACTTATTAATTATTATAGCAAATGCTAACTGTATAGGAAACTGAACTCTGGCAAACGGAATATTGTCACCTTCAGACAAACCAATTTTCAATCTTGGAATTAAAACGATTTCTCCTTCAAACTGTGATGCAATAATTTTAGCAACAATAAAATTATTATGCAGCTCCTCTATTATTAGTCTGGTGTCATTACATAAGCGTGGTGGATCAATATTCCTCATACACGTGATTGGAGCTCCTTTCTTGAGTTCAAGTTTATATGGAGGTAATCCTGATAACTCTATCGAATCAAGAAATTTTGTTGGGTAATGTGTAGCTTCTGTTCCTTCAAGAACGGAATTAAATGACAAATAATCTTTGACTTGTCCAGGAAATTTTTCAATACAATTATGATTTATTGATCTAACTGTATCATTAAATGGAACTAATATGCAACTTTCAGCAAACATTTCTAGATTGTCAAATGAAGGATAAATGTATTCAATGCACTGGTCAACATTATCTGCATGGATTATCAAATCCTCAGGCAGTTCAACCTCACCATTTTCATTTTTCTTTTAATTTTGTCTTCACCAATCTTTATAAGAAATTTAGAATACTCATCATTGTCTTGAACTCTCATGCTTTGTTTCAAATAAAATTTATTAAATTTACGCCACAAAAGCGACTCTTTGATGCAAGCATTGTAAATGTCAGCATCATGTCCTCTCTTTATGACTGGCATTAGTGTCCTGAAGTCACCACTGCACACCGTCAATATCCCACATATATCCTTGATAGTCATGTCGAACGTCTCTAAACTATCCGTTCTCATCATTGGACATTCGTCCCAAATAATAATTTTTCTGTCCTTACGAGGGGCGTGCAATACGTAATGCCCATGACCCACTTCGAGTATTCTGATTTAGCTAATATTTCGCATGTGCAATGATTTATATCTCTACGAGTTATGTGACAAATTACAGCTCTGAACTAATTGTGGTTTCTGTTTTACAGCGGTTTGAACTGAGTCAGGTGTGAAATGGAGCTTGTTGAATGTCGAGCAGTGATCCGGTTTTTGTATTCGAAAGGACGCACACCACAATTATAATTGATAAAACTTGAAGCAAAAAATAAAACCTAAATAAATAAAATAATATAAAACTAACATTGAAACAGATTAGTAAATGTGTCAACAAATTCACCGTTCTCACACAACTATTTTGTATCTAGAAATGTAAACAAAAAATAATAAAAGAAGGAAGTAAGGAAGGAAGGAAAAGGGACGGATAGAGAGTAGTAGTAGTAGTAGTAGTAGTAGTAGTAGTAGTCTTGGTTTTACTACAATTGTTCTTATGTTTGTCAACTGGTTAAAGTTGTTTAGTTGTAAGAAAATAGCGACAGTATAGTTGTAATAAAGAATAGTTGCAACCCCTCTCTTCCCATTTTAAATAATAATTTCGAAATAATAACGTTAATATTTCAGTGCGCAGGTCAAAATCTGCAAAAGAAGCGATTTGTCTTTCTTTGTTTACGTTGTTATGGGTTAATGTTTATGCGCGCATGCGCACCCGGATATCGTAAACCGGAAAGTGGGTTGCATCACTCGTTACAAGGTTATTTGAGTTTTATAATTATATATATAATTATATATATATATATATATATATATATATATATATATATACACTCATGAGCAAAAAGAAAAGGTGCCAATCCAATAGTGAAAGAAGGAAGAAATCGATTTTTCAATATTTTTTCGTGAATTTTTGTTAATTTTAACTGAAAACCTCTATTTTACAGATCATTATTATGATAGCATATAATAATAAATGGAAAAATTAATCCTAAAAATGGTAAGCTCTCATCTTGGTGAGAATATTATAAACCGAATTGCAGGATTAAGACAGTCCAAAATGATTTACAGGCATTTTTTTTTATATTTTAAGAAAAGAAAATGTGAAAACATCTTTTTCTGTAATGAAGCGAATTGGTCAAAGGTTCGAAGTCAAACGCTTGGTAAAAGGAAAATCTCGATCTGGTCGCCCTAGAGCATCCACTTTGAAGGACAACCACAGTCTTAAATTAACTGTTTTGAAAGATTTAAAGAACACTTATGTTGACCATAGCAAAGAATTCAAAACAGTGGCTGGAAATTCTCTTTCTAGATATACACAATATCTAGACGAATGAAAGAAATGGGATTTTCTTCTAAAAGGTGTGCAAAGAAGCCATTTTTATCTAAGAAGAATATCAATAACAGAAAGGGATTTTTCTCGTGTTATGGCAAGAAAGATGGTTTAGGAATGTTTTCTGGTTAGATGAATCAAGATTTTGTCTTGTTAAGAATGCTCCCGATGCTCTCGAACGGTGCTATCGAAGAAATTAATACATTCGAATATTAGAAACAGGACCGTTACCAAGTATCCAGAAGCTGGGAATATTCCAGAACATTATTTTTCAACATGATAATGTCCATGCACACATTGCTATGGTCTCAAAAACATGGTTTCCTGATAATTCAATGAATGTGATATTTTGAACAGGTCAAAGCCCCAATTTAAACCCAACCGAGAGTATTTGGCCCATATCTCGTGCATTGGCTGGAAGTATTTTTTCGAATTATGACAAACTGTGGGAAGCTGTGGAAAGCGAATGGAATAGCATCTCCTCTTTACAGTGTTTCACGTTGGTTGAAAGCATGTCTAAAAGGATTGATCTTTTAAAGAAACAAAAAGGGAATGTGATTCCATCCTAAGCATTTATTAAAAAGCATGCGAGCTTAAGCGACCGACTTTCATTGCAACTGTAAAGTGCTCAACAATAAGAAGTGAGTTCTTAAAAGGGCTGACATTTACTATAATAATTTTAAATACCCACAGGGACTATATATATATATATATATATATATATATATATATATATATATATATATATATATATATATATATATATATATAAGATAAAGCTGAACGTCTGTGTGGTGTGTGTCTGGTCACGAATAGGCTCCTATATGGTTGACTATTATAGAAAACTGATCACATATAATGATAGAAGATGTATCGAGACACAAAAATGGGTATGTTTGATCTGGTATAATGATGATTCATTAAAATTGTGGGGTCTGCGTACGCGCCTGGTCCACAAAGTATGAAAATAAAAAATTTTAAAATTAAAAAAAAATACGTTTACAAGTGTTTTTGATATAGATGTACATAATAATATTAGATAAGTATGTTTTAACTTAAATAGGGATAGTATAATAAAATTGTGTAGTCTGCGTTCGCGCCTGATCTCCATAGAATGGAAATAGGCATAAACTTTAATAAAGACATTTCATATCTATCTGCGTAAGTATAATTTGATAATTATGTTTCAGTTTGAAAAAATATGGTATAATACAATGATGGGGTGTTCACGCCTGACCTCCGTAGAATGGAAATATGTCACAAAGTTTAACAAGGTGTTTTAATATAGATCCACAGAATATTGTGATAAGTGTTTCAGTGTGAACAGGTATGGTATAATAAATTATGGGGTTTATCTATTTTATTTTTACTTTCATCATATTTTGCTTTGTTTTGATACCCCCAAATTCGAAGCTATCTCTTTACAACCCTTCGCATTCATAACCTATCATACTTTCATAAATCAGAGTCTATTTTCTGTAGGCTATTTTGAACCCAGTCAACGACGGGTACTTTTGCTAGTATATATGTATATATATATATATATATATATATATATATATATATAATGAAAACAAAGGGATGTAGTGTTTACCTGATATACGCAATGGTAAACTTCAAACTAATATAAATAACAGTATTTATATATAGAAAATTTAATCCTAACCGAATATATATATATATATATATATATATATATGTGTGTGTGTGTGTGTGTGTGTGTGTGTGTGTGTGTGTGTGTGTGTGTGTGTACTTCAGAATAAAATTATCTAACAATCAGCGGTATGGAAACCTGTGATTATAAGATTTACAAGATATTACTGGCAGTAATATTCTATAAGTATTATCCCACCTAAATAAGAATTGCTAAATATCGACCGATTCTTATTTCATATATATATATATATATATATATATATATATATATATATATATATATGACAAAGACAGGTACCATTAACACGAGAGACATTTTTGCTCCAGAGTTTATTTCTCTACATAATCACTACAATTCTCAATGCACTTTCGTCAGCAATTTCGGCTGTGACTAGTTATAGGCCATTTGTCACTCATATATCTGAGATCGACGGACTTATCTCGTTACTGTGCTGTTATCAATTTCCTCGGCTTTGTAAACGTTCAACAGGCGCCGTGAATGTTTATCGGTTCAATTTTCCAGCATGGTTGTATTCAATGACGCATCTCTTCTTCTAAAGGACGTCTGTGAGAGGATTTTTGTACTTAGTGTCTTACATCCTCAATACTGCAACAAAAAGAATAAACTTTTAGACCATATATGCGTAATTCAGTTATAACAAAGTAATTTGCAATCCTCTCTGATTCATTTTGGTGGAATAAAAAATAAAAAGTATTAAGTTTGGAACGCCGCTCGTATATATAGAATGTTTTGTAGGGACGGCGAATTTCAAATCGATAACTCTATTTGCTTTGATTGTCAACTCTGAAACCCGCCAAAAATTTCTTCTATAAATACTTCATTTCCTTTATATCAAAGGCCTTTGATATAACAAGAGAAATTATTCTAGAAAGGAAGTCTCCTGTGAGAGATTCGCTAACTATGGGATATAACTGTTAGCACATCTACTGTAGATGTAGCAGAACGGAAACCATATTGTATGTCACTGAAAAGATTATTTGCTCCGAGTGGTTGACTACATCTCTATTTAACACTAATTATAGCAACTTACTCATGATGTACAGGATACTGATTGGTCTGTACTGAGAGGGAGATGACCGATCACCTGAATTTTTAAATACAGGGCATAATGATGAGGTTTTCCAGGGTGTTGAGAAGGAATTCTCCTTAATAAAACGCTTAAACAGCTTTGTAAGTATGGGAGCTAGTTCTGGTTGAAGCTTTTTGAGCACTATAATAGGAATACCGCACGGGCCAGTTGCTTTAGTGGAATCTAGGTTTTTGATTAGCTTGGCAACATCACGAACAGTTATTTGTATGTCGAATAGCGTGTTTTCAGACACAGGAGGAAATTCGGGGGTTGGCGGCCCTGATCGTATAGGCTAGAATTAGCTGCAAAGATATTGGCAAAGAGTTTGGCTTTGTCCTATGCTGACGAGATTACCTCAGATCCATTGATGACGGTTGGGTGAGAGCGTACACTTCTATTCTGTTTCTTATAATCCAAAACTGGTGGGAACCAAGCAAGTACTCAGCTACTTTGGACTTAACAGACTGAACATACAACTCTCTCGCTTTCTTTATTACTCTTTTATAGTGGTTGCTGGCAGTCCTGAAGGCGGGTTTAGTCTCAGTACATTTATTACGTTGGAAGCAATGGAAATTGTGATTTCTGTGCGCAATGATAGCAGCACATTCTGAAGAGAACCACGGCTGGCTGTTATGTTTTTTTCTGGAATTTTTGGAGGTTATGAAGCGGTCTATACCATCAATAATCCATTCCGTCAGGTCTGATACTGTAGAGAACATGTTCTTTGTAAACATGAAACGCAGAAGTAGATCTGATATAAATTTACGAAAGCTCCCCCAGTCAGCCATGGAGTATCTATATACTGTATGATAGAAAGGTATGTCGGAGGACTTTAACTGAGACAATCGACCGAAAGGTCGAAAGATTCCAGTGGAAACAGACCGGAAGATGAACATAGTTCAGGGCAAGTTGTAAGAAAATGTCAAAAAGACTTGCATACTGGCCATCAGTGTCGGGCACACGCGTGGATTCGTGAACAATCTGAGTTATATATATATATATATATATATATATATATATATATAATATATATATAATAATAATATATATATATAATAATATATATATATATATTATATATATATATATATATATATATATATATATATATATATATATATATATATATATATATATATAGTACAAAACTGTGTTGAAATGTACAGCCTTATATCTTTTCTTTTTCGTAACTTTTGTTTATTTCATCTTGGATTTCTTCATTACAGCCGTTTCGTTAATGGGGTGGAAATTTCATGATTTTTATGTGTTCATAACCTGACACCCAAGATGGCCGACTTGTAGCAACATAGGGATGGAATTTCTTTTCCCCAAACACCAGGTTTATCATGTCCCGAATTTACTTCAAGCATTATGTCGTTTGGAAATTTTTATAAGAACAGCCTTTCTTCAGACTTATTTAATAAAAAACATTTTAGCAATAAAACATTATGGGAACCATTTCCCTTATAAGGAAAAGAACCATATATATATATATATATATATATATATATATATATATATATATATATATATATATGATATTGAACCATATATATATAGTATATATAATATATATAAAGTGCAATATCATATATATATATATATATATATATATATATATATGATATTGAACCATATATATATATATACATATATATATATATATACATATATATGTGTGTGTGATATTGCACTTTATATATACTAGCAAGTCGCGACGCGTTGCCTGGACGTAAAATAAACACAAATATTAAATTTTAATTAATGCAGAATTCTTATTTACTTGAAACAATAATATCGTATTTATTAAACGTAAAGTTCAGTTCCGTTTTTAAAAGTACCGTAAAAACAGAAAGAATCTGAGACATGTACGAGCGAGTATTATATTTTTTTAAAGAGTTCACTCCTTGTAAGTAAAAAAAAACTCGAGCTGAGATCGAAAACCAGTAAGTCAAGTATGATAACCATTAGACCAGCTTGATACGTTTTTACAACGTTGTTTCAAACCCACTTATTTTTAACATAAAGAAGTTATCAAGTTTCGCGGCCGGGCATATAAACTCGTGGAACAGTTGAAAAACAGATAACGATCCAATTATTCCCAAGTACAGATTTTTCAATTTTGACTCCTTAGCAGCCCGTTTTTACTGATAAAAATCGATCAAAACGTTTCCACATATCTGAATACCCTATATAAAAAATTTGAAGTGTGTAGATCAAATATTCATTGAGTATATAGGTTGAGAAGTGTCATCTCACACACACACATTCTCACTTTTATTTATTTATTTAGGTATACGAGAAGATGTAGTCGGCGTTTCCTGGTATTATACGCGACGTTAAATTCTTTTAAAATAAAATGAAGAAAAAAAACAGAAAGAAACTGAAACATGTGAATGCAAGTATTGTGTGTGTGTTTTCTAAACAGTTCACTTCCTGTAATTAAAAAAAGAATACTCTAACTGAGATTGAAACCAAAGCCTAAAGACAATGTCAAGTACGATAACCATCAGGCCAGCTTGACACGTTCTTTAAAAACTGTTTTCAAACCTCGTGAAAGAGTTGACAAACATGTAAAAATCCGATCACCCATCAAGTAACCCTAACGCTAACCCTAACCCCTCAAGTATCAAGTTATCAATTTTGATCCCTTAAAATTCTTTGTTCCGGATGAAAACCGATTAAAAAGTTCTCCACATGTCTGAATACCCTATATATCAAATTTCAATCTGTAGATCAAAAGTTTATTGAGTATATAGGTTGGGAAGTGCCTTCACACGTACGCACACATTCCCACTTTTATAGCTATACAGATAGATATAAGATCGGCCTGTCAAACATAATTCCTCCAATTTAAAAAAAAAAATTATTTCTAGTTATAAAATGTGTGGATTTTGGAGGGAACTATCTAAATGATTCCGTACCAAAATGAAAACGAGTTTGAAAGGAATGCTTTGGGAAGATAGTTAAAATTCAAATAACTAAATAAATATTTAAAATAAATAAATAAATAAACAATAAACACGATTGTGAAAAAAAAACATGAATTAAAAATAATGTACATAAAACGTAACCCTGCCCACCTGAAAGAAAATAAATCACGGATGCGAATGCTATCAATTGATGCGGACAAAAGATTCGAGCAGGTAAAGAAGAGTAATAAAACTCCAATTTTTATTGACTGGGAGTTTCAGGAGAGAATTTTTATCGCCGCGGAGCTAAATTATCCACAAGAGCCGTAAATGAAGTTTTAAACAAGCAAGAAAACAGACGTTTATATCCATTCCGATTTTAACCTTCATAAAAAAAACACATGATAACCGATTACTCTGAAGGTCACGTTTACGTGTAATAAAGATATCACGATCTGCTATAGTTTACATCATCCAATAAAAAAGCAACTTCTGATGTGAAAACACTATGTTATAAATTATGTACAAACTATCTTAGATAACAATCCGATAACAAACTGCCGCGGTCGCCTAATTACAAGAGACGTTCCAAAACTGTTACGTTGCGAGATCTATGTGTAAATGAGTGTATAATATTTATATATACGTGTCTAAATTCATGTCTCCTTTACTTGTACAAAATATTCTTCTCATCAACGTGTGTATATAGAGTGTATATACTTGTGTTTATACGTGTCACGTTTATCTATGTGACGTGTGTATATACATGTGTTCCTCTATGATCATCTAGCGTTGTGACCGTCTAATTTACCGTGTGTGTATATGTACATTTAATTACAGGTCAGAATGAGACAAGAATATACATAAATACCTTTACAACACATATGACAAATAACACTTATTTGGAGGTTTCAAAATCTGGCCTAACGGCAACATATCTGTTCCATCTTTGGTCTTGTTCAACGGAAAGCTGCAATAAAACCTCTTCCCAAGAAAATGACAGAGTCCCGGGTTATATTTTCAGCAATTTTTATTTCAGAGTGTTTTTTTTTTTCGTGCTTTAGAAAGGTGCAACGCTAATTCTGACTATCGCCATGTCTGACTCCTTCTACATTGAGCCATTTTGTCCCTATCTCCTCTCCGACTGTCTGTTTCTCTAACTCCGCTTGTATTTATGTAATTATTACTTTGTTCTTATGTCACTCGACATCACAAAGACTCAGTACGTGACCTCCAGTCACGTTTTTTGTCTAAATGTATTATTTATCCCTAGATTTGAAAATGCATTCTTTCCTTATTATTGTTTTGAAGTTAACCAAAATATTTTACTAAACATTTATTCGTTTCCAATATTCTCTCTGCACCCGATTTTGTTCCGGCATAATTCAACAAAAGTAATGCTTCCTATTTTTAATTCCGCCAACATTTATTCTTACAATATATATATATATATATATATATATATATATATATATATATATATATATATATATCGTTTGGCGGTCGGTTTTCGATCCTGCCTTGAGGTATTTGCTTGACTAGCCGCACTGATGAGCTGCGAAACAGTGAAACAGTACTGTATATGCATGACTATATATATATACAGCGAAACAGTACTGTATGTTGATGACTATATATATATACAGAGAGAGAGAGAGAGAGACAGACAGACAGACAGACAGACAGACAGACAGAATGAGTAACTGCATCTCCGTTGAAAGCTTGCTGCTTGACTCTATGTCCAGAGGTTTAGGACGAGTTTCGAAATAAGAATAAAATAATGGTGTTTTGACATCGCTAAAAACATTTAGCCATCTTTCATGGATCTACCTCGAGTCTAGGCCCTTCTTGAGATGGCTTGGTCTCAGTTGACTGATCTGTTTCAGGAGGTTCGCTCGGCCAGGTTTTCCCTTTTCCCTTTGCAAATCCCCTTTTTTGACATTTTTTTATAGATTAGAACGTTTTCTCTAGGGCGCTGTTTTCTCAAATCCCACTTTCCGACTCTTGTATCATATCATCCGACCTTGGGAGAAATATAAAAGATTAATGGAAACGTCAAATGTTCTGGAATTTAATATGTTCTAGCATTTAATGCATAGTCAGTAAAAATACAGTAAGAAGATCGGTGATTACATCGGCCGAAACGTTGTGAAGATTACACTTAAGCTAAGAACAATAGTCCGAATAGTTCAAATTATACAAATTTTCAATCGTCATCCAAAGAAGTTTAAAATATAACTTTCGTTTTAGTAAGTTATTCTGATCAGCCTATGTATATACAATTATGGATGGTACACGATATTGTAAATTGAGCTTATATACTTGTGCTAGCAGGCCACCTGGCGTTGCACGGTGATAAAATATGCATAAATATTATATTTTAATTCATACAGAAACTGAGACATGTGCATGCGAGTATTGTTTTTTTCTAAACAGTTCATTTCTTGTAAGTAAAATAAAGTGAAATTACTCGTGTCTAAATCGAAACCAAAACCTAAAGACGGTGATTAAAGTTCTATAATCATAAAGCCGACTTGACATAATCTTTAAAATGTGTTTTAAGACCTACTTATGTTAAACATAATGAGACTTTCATGTGAACCATTCACGCATGCGCATTCGTGAAACAGTTAGCAAACAGATAAAAATCCGACGTCCACGTAAAATTTTTTCACTTTGGACCCCTTAGCAACCCGTTTTTCAAAATGAACAAGGATTAAAAAGTTTTCCACGTCTATGAATATGATATATACCAAATTTAAAGTCTGTAGAGCAAACATCCGTTGAGTATATAGGTTGAAAAGTGTCCCGCACCCACGGTTTCACTTTTGTGTATATGCTAACAAGCCGTCCGTCGTTGCACAGTCGTAAAATACGCATAATATTATATTTTAATTAATGCAGAAACTGAGACATATACAAGCGAGTATTATGTTTTTTTCGAAACAGCCCACTACTTGTAAGTTAAAAAAAGAAATATATACTCAAGCTGAGATGGAAACCAAAACCTAAAGGCAGTGTATGATACACGATAACTATTCGGCCAGCGTGACACGATCTTTAAAATGTGTTTTTAACATACTTATATTTAAAATAAGGAATCTGTGATGTGATCCATTTACGCATGTGCAATCATGAAACAGTTAACAAACTAAAAAATCCGACGACTCTCATGTACCAATTTCTCAATTTTTACCTCTTAGAAGCCCTTATTGTGGGATGAAGCCCATATAAAAAGTTTTCCACGTGCCTGAATAAGCTATATAGCAAATTACAGGTCTGTATATTAAAAATTCGTTGAGGATATAGGTTGAGAAGTGTCCTCACACGCACATATTCTCACTTTTATAGATATATAGATGAATTACTGAAATGACATCTCCATCCGAATTGGCTCTGATGCGATAATCATCAGCTCTTTTGTCAATTGGAGAAAAGACAACACGACTGGATGTAAAAATCCCGCTTAAAATAAAAACGGATATAAATGTCCGTTCGCCTGTTTGTTTAGTACATCGTTTACGGCTTTCGTCGCGAATTTAGCTTTCACGTGATAAAAAGTTCCAGCCAATCTTTCTACGCTGCAACATTTTTCTCACTCCTCCTTCTTCATCTTTTTCCAGGAATCTTTTTTTTCCATAATTATTGGTCAAAATCCGACCCCGTCCGCCACAACACCACATCCGTAATCCGATTAGTTTATCTTTTGTTGAAGTTTCCATTAAATCTGTTTTCTGCATCTTGTTATTAGTCAGTGCATTTTCCGACCGAAATATCTGCAACGACATGTCATAGATAATACATCTATAGAGAGGTTACATCCATCAAGCAGTCGGTCTATCGGTCAAGCCTCAGTTTTCAATAGGTATTTAACAAATATCTCAAATGTTATCCATCCCCAGAGTGGGTTGTCTCGATGCCCTCGACTTTTCCACGTCATTAGCGGAAAAGATTATTGTTGTTCTGATATTAAGTGGAACACAGAAAAGCATATATGGTAACTGGGTTTTTAGTAGAGGTAGAGTTGTTATTTGTTATGGTGAAAGGACAGTGCTACTGTCAAAAGAAAGAGTAAGACTCTTCCTTCTCTCGATTAGTCTGTGGGAGATCGTTGGGCATGGTCGAGAATCCACTTAACGCCTTCCCCCTGATCAGGGTAACATGAGGCCGTGGAAAGCTGGTGACCGATGCAACCTACTACCTGTACAACTGCAAAGAAAGCTATGATAATACATCAAACCCTTTATTAGAGAAATATCGTGAATAGAATTTTTAATCAGAACATCTCACTAGGTAAGCATCACCATGATGGAAGCGTAGTTACTGAACGTTATCTAACATCTCTCCGAAAATTAGCAAAAACTAACGGAAAAGAGCGCGTGAAGAAGAAGAAGAAAAAGAAGAAGAAGAAGAAGAAGAAGAACGACAGCGAGAAACATACGTTGACAGTTGGGGGACATCAAAAATGATGAGCAACAATGAATTCATGAAGAGATTGAGAGAGGGAGATAGATGAAGAGCCATAGTTGTCTATGCCTGTACCCGACAGAATACCACTTGAATGAATGAAGACTTGTTACGTCAAAAAGGCACAATCACGTCGACACATCGGTTCTCGTCAGATCGCCGAAGTTAAACAACGCTGAACCTTTCCAGTACCAGATGATTGGCGATTTGGGACTACCAAGGCCTCGTATGTAGAGAGAAGGTCAGATCAGTCCTCCTGTTTTCTCATGTGTATAATGATGGTGTGGACACCAATTAGCAGTCATATGAAAAGATGGTGGAGTTTACCGAACTCCATCATCTCGACTGCAGTGGCAAAACAATGATGATGAATAGGACTATGAAAGAGAATATCCTTTTCATTATTACGACTCTCGAATATATATCAGTTAATATCTTACATGTTTTAGATAGAGTGGTGTGGGTCTCGGTTAAATAACTGTGTCTAAATGTGTTAAATATATACTCGAGAGTCAAAGCAATGATAATGTTCTCTTGTCATAGCCATAATGATAAGATAAAAAATATCCCTGATGTAGAGTCAACGGTGATCTTGGCGATTTTGTTTTCAGATAATGTTTGAGTTTCACACAAAAACAACGGATACTAAATGGATTTCAACTTCTGGGCGGAAAATGAAACTTGATAGTAGAGATACACGTTAGAAGTTAGGATTTGGGATTTACGTTTTTTTTTTATTTTAACCGTTGTCATGTCGTATATTAAACGTCCCTCTCTCGACAACCGCGGATCCCAACGCTGTTTGCCGCAGTTTTCTTTTCTATCTTCTCTCCTCGTCTGTCGTGTCGTCGTCTCTCACACTGGTGATTACCAAGTGTGCGAGTACTGGTTTAGAAATATTAAAATAAATTAGAACAACGCAAACTCAAAAGAGAAAACAGAACTAATGTATAAGTCGGTTGTCATTTGAGTGTGTGATAAAGAACCCTTAAATTTTGTCTGTTTATAGGTGTTGGTCGGTTGAAATCAGCTCATCCCGGGTTTGGTAAGGCTCCTTAGAGCTTCCCCGAGTCGAAAACTGTCATTAACTGTTTGAAACTGAAAATTGTCCAAAACTAACTCTGACTCCTAAATTTATTGAATCAGGATCGGAAATCCTATAAGTCTCGTTTTTTGTCTCAGAGTGACTGATAAGCGGAAATGTTATTGTTTAATAACTTCTTTAAACGTACGACACGTTTTTTTCCTTGTTTATGATATCATCTCCTGTCACTCTGCAGAACGTCCATAGTATTACAATAGTTCGTAGAAATCACTGCTAATAAACGTTTGCATATAACAAAACAAACCGAGAAAATTTCACCAAGTTTGGCATATGCATTAGAAAAAAATGCAACAACATTACTTCTGGTGCTAGAATTTATAATTATATGCAATACCATTCTACATCGTCAGAGTTTTATCAAATTTGCCATGAATCATCGTTGAAAGATGTTTCATAAAGAAGATGATATTCGCAGCATATAAACACAACGGCTACTACTACCACTTCTACCAATGCTAATACTGTTAATCATTGCGGTTTTTAAAGATACCAGATATTATGCAGAGACGGAAGATCTAAACACGCTCACGAAATTTATCTCTGTAATCCATTTGTCAAAGAATTAAACAGATTCGAATAACTTTAATTAATTAAAATGTAATAAGAACGATAAAGGTTAAAAATTATTCCATAAATTCATTATGAAATTTGAGCAAATGTTCATGTCAGATACGATATGTGCGCGATTAATGTAATTAAAAAAACATATATCAAGATAAGGAAAAATGCTCACCAAAAGTCAAAGCGCCGCTAAGATCAAGTGCCCTTCATTAATTTATTAAATTTAAGCTGGACGAAAGTTACATGTTAAATAGGTATGTAAGCGTTGGTTTTCAAAAGTAATGTCTCCTATTTTTATTCCGCACGAATGGATCAGATCGGATTGCATATTGCATTGCTATGCTGACTGGACTGATGCATTCAAGACATACACATCCATCTCAATCTAGCAGGTATTGACGGTGTGATACTCTAAGAAAGCGACCCCTGTCATGGACGTACGTAAGAAGCAGCTACGCAACATTGAATTTCTGGCAAAAGTGCATTGAGAATGGTGTTGATAAATTCTGGAGTTTAAAGTAATTCATTTTACTGCTACCCCTCCTATCTTCGAAGTTCTTCGAATCTTGATTTAAAAAGTAAAAAAATTTGAGACATCATTTTTGGAACGCCCTTCGTGTATATATATATATATATATATATATATATATATATATATATATATATATATATATATATATATATATATATAATGCTTCCTATCTTGGGTTGAGCATATTGGGAAGTGATATACAAATTACCATTAGCGTATTAAACGATGCTCTTTGTGTAAACAAATTGAGCTCAGGTATTTGAACAATGTCAAAACATTGTTAATTCACTGCCCAAATAGCGCATCGGTTACAAGCTCCGACTGTCATTTGGCCGGTCGGGTTTCGATCCTGGCTTAAGTTAGTTGCTTGTCTAGCCGCACTGATGAGCTGTGAAACAGCGAAACAGAATAGTATGTGGATGAATATATATATATATATATATATATATATATATATAAATGAAATTATGTGAACATAAAAAAAACACTACGCGTATTAATAAACGTTTCAATCCTGTTAATTCTTTAGTTACGGAACAGTAAATGAGAGATTTATATCGTCGAAACTTTCATAAACAGTGTATGATTATTCTAGTGTTTATATAATTTCATTTATAAAAGCTCTATGTATATGTTAAGCAGATTTTTAAAAGCTATATATATATGTATATATATTAGCAGTTCAGCTCGGCTTTGCTCGAGCCCTATATACTGTTCATAACTTTATGTGCATACACATATATATATATATATATTAAAAAGTATATAATGATGTGTATAAAATGGTAGCCCACATCTAAAATTTCAAGGGTTTAGACCCAAAATTGGTGGAGTAGTTTGATAGAGTCTATAAAGGTAAACTCTTTCAACTTTGGCAACCAAACTTTCGCCCAAAAACTGATCAAAAAGCTTGCTACACGTCGGAATACGCTTTGTGTAAAATTTCAAATGTTTAGACTCAAAATTGGCTGAATAGTTTGCTAGAGACCGCAAAGATCAAATCTTTTGAACATTGACCTAAAAACCGATTAAAAGCTTGCCTTATGTCTGGTTACTCTTAATGTAAAATTTCAAATGTTTAGACTAAAAATTGAATAATTTGGATGAGACTGCAGAGGTCAAATTTTTTAAATTTGATCCCAATTTTGACCCCTTAACATTTATTTTTTGGGGCTCAAATCAAATAAAAACTTTTGATCCATGTACAAGTAACCTACATCTACAATATCAAGTGTTTAGACCCAAAGTTGGCGAAGGGGTTTGGTAGAGTTTTCAAAGGTTTAATCGTTGAACTTTTACCCCTTGACAGCCAAATTTCTGGCCAAAACCCGATTAATAGGATTTTCCCAAATCTCAATACGCCATATGTTAAATCTCGAGTCTGTTGACTGAAAATTAACAGAGTTATTGTGTAGAGAAATGTACATACAAAGACACAAACCCACACACACATACACACATAGACAATTTCACTTTATATATATATATATATATTTACATGGGGGTCACCACTTATCAAGGCCCGAAGGCCACCCAAGGATAAGGTTTATTGCGTGTACAGAAATCAATGAGATAGTATTGTAGTAATCAATAGTATTGGCGGTATGATAGAGTGTCTTAATTAAGGGGGCGATTTGTCAGGAGTTTGTTTATGTTGGACTTCAAGACATCGAAGTTGTAGTCAGGTGGGAAACAGGCAAGCGGCAGAGAGTGCCACTGGCGTGCACTTCTAAGAAAGAAGTTTTGCTCATGGAATCTACGTTTGGATTTCGGCACAGATAAAGAGTGGGGAAAATTATTGACAGTAGTTTCAGCCAGACGGGTGTTTCTCGTGAAAGATTGGCGAGGGAGGACGAGAGATTGGAGCTCAGACGAGCACTTGGCATGGAAATAACAATAAGACAAAGACAGGCTCGCAACGTCTCTTCTGTGGGAGAGAGGTTGCAGGGTAGAGAAAAGGGCATCCCCACTAAACCACGAAGTCTATTTTGTACTCTGTCAAGGCAGGATAGGCTGTTGTTAGCAGCTCCTGCCCAGATGTGGCAGCAGTACTCCATCCTTGCACGTACTTGGCTTTTATACAGATAGAGAATTGCATCAGTAGTGGGATATCTTCTGGAGCGGTAGAAGGATACCACTATTTTCCCAGCGTCCTTGGCAACAGACCTGATGTACGTGTTCCATTTTAGATTAGGAGTAAAGGTCAAACCCAGAAGCTTCTCAAAACATGGAGCCTTCCCAAGACGAGAGCCATCCATTTCAATTGATGCCAGATTGGGATCAAAGCGTTGATCATGTAAAGATAGAAGCTTGTTTTTGGATGCATTAAAAGTGACCAGCCACCTCTTCCCCCACTGTACCACGCGCTCAAGATCAGAGGAGAGAGAATTAGAGAGATCTTTGTCATTTATGGCCTTTGATGTGTTGCCATAGATGGCCGTGTCATCAGCATAAATGTCAACGAATGATTTAAGTATGTGTTTTGGGAGATCATTGATGTAGATCAGGAAGAGAGTTGGGCCCAGGATGGACCCCCGAGGGACTCCAGCATTAATACTGTGGGCTTCTGATTTCTGCCCATCAACCACTACTCTTATTAACCTATCGGAGAGAAATGATTTAATGATTGAGAAAACATTTCCAGTGATACCGTAGCTGGAAATCTTGTGAAGTAGGCCCTTATGCCATACCTTATTGAAGGCCTTTGATATGTCAAGAGCAATTGCCCTGGAAATGAAGCCTTTGTCAAGAGATTCACTAATCCTATGAGATATAACCGTTAGCACATCTGCTGTAGATCTTGCAGAGCGGAAACCATATTGCATGCCACTAAGAAGGTTGCTTCTGTTGAGGTAGTTGACTACTTCTTTATTTAATATATATATATATATATTTGAAAAAATATATATTTGAAAAATACACATTTGCGATTATATTCCACACTTTGTGTATACCAACTTTTTTTATGTTTAGAAGCCTTGTTGAATATAGCGAAATAAAATGTATGTATACTAGCGGGATGTGTGCAAATTCCGCAGCGACAAAATTCATATGTAATATATTGTTGCTGGGCATTCTGTTGACGTTCAGCGTGAATGGAGACCCGGCGATATTAATGTAGCCCTTTTGTTAAAACTGTAAAAATATTTATCTAAGTAATCTGGTTAATGTAGTGTCAGAACATATTTGTTTTTACGGTTTATCTCCAATATCTTTATAGGAGTATGTGACATATTTCTATAGTATGCACGCCCGGCGCGAACGAAAACCCCACGATATCATTACACATCTATAGACAGAACAGCTATTACACAATACCAGGTGGGTATATTTTAGTTTAACATTCTGCTCATATTTTTCATTTATTTATTTATTTTTGTATTACGTTTTAAGTGATCGAGAGACCCTATTTATTAAAAAATTGATAGAAGGTGATAATATACTAATACAAAATATGCGCATCTATAAAAATTAGAGTCACCAACCTGATAGGTCCTGAACTGTCATCTAGGCTTCAGCCTCTGTCCCATCGACGAGATGTTGCATCCCTTTGCCTGTTCTACAAATACTTCAATGGTGAATGCTCTGACGAACTGCAAACACTTGTACCTTCCCGACGTAACTACCCCCGACAAACCCGACAAGCTACTAAGTCTCATCCCTTTACAGTAGAGATCCCTAGGTGCAAGAAAGCCTTTTACTCCAATGGTTTCTTCCCCAGAACTGCGGTTCTTTGGAACTCCCTTCCGGGATTCTGCTTTCCCAACTGCAATGATATGCAGAAGTTCAAGTGTAATGTTAACAAACATCTTTCTACTTATATCCCTTCATAATGACCCCGATAATTAAGTCCCTGATAGTATCCTCCTGCTTCAAAGTGGCACTGTGCCTTGTTTGGGGTGAAAATTGAATAAAAAAATTTTAAAAAATTAAAAAATTATAATTATAACTATTATAATAAAATGTTTGTAGCATGTTATCACCTTGTATCCTTCTTTTTAATAAATAGGATCTCTCGATCGAATATATACATATATATATATATATATATATATATACTAGCAAAAGTATCTGTCGTTGAATGGGTTCAAAATAGCCTACAGAAAATGGACTCCGATTTATGAAAGTATGATAGGTTATGAAAAGGAAGGGTTGTAAAGAGATAGCTTCGAATTTGGGAGTATCAAAACCAAAACAAAATATGATGAAAGTAAAAATAAAATAGATAAACCCCATAATTTATTATACCATACCTGTTCTCACTGAAACACTTATCACAATATTCTGTGGATATATATTAAAAGACCTTGTTGTGACATATTTCCATTCTATGGAGGTCAATCGCGAACTAACACCCCATAATTTTATTATACCATATTTCTTCAAACTGAAACATAATTATCAAATTATACTTACGCAGATAGATATGAAAGGTCTTTATTAAAGTGTGCTCCTATTTATATTCTATGGAGGCCAGGCACAAACGCAGATAGATATGAAAAGTCTTTATTAAAGTGTGCCCCAATTTATATTCTATGGAGGCCAGGCGCAAACGCAGACCCCACCATTTTAGTATACCATCCCTATTTAAGCTAAAACATACTTATCAAAGTATTATTATGTACATCTATATCAAAAACACTTGTAAACGTTTTTTTTTTTTTAATTTTTAAATTTTTTATTTCCATACTTTGTGGATCATGCGTGTACGCAGACCCCACAATTTTAATGAATTATCATTATGCCAGATCAAACATACCCATTCCTGCGTCTCAATACATCTTCTATCATTTTATGTGATGAATTTTCTATAATAGTCAACCATATAAGAGTCTATTCGTGACCAGGCACACACACAGACGTTCAGCTATATATATATATATATATATATATATATATATATATATATATATATATATATATTACTTAATATATATATATATATATATATATATATTAAGTAATGTGATTGATAATTTAAAATTTAAAAATCAAATTATAATTAAATTAAAAATCCGTTTCATAAGAAGGAACAACAACAAAATCAATTATTTGTACGATCGTTTCGGAAAACAATGCTTTTATTGTGGTAGACATCAAGTTACGTACAATAATTATTGCATATAGTTTTTTAATAAGCAAGGTCTCCTCGTCAGCAAATTTTGAAGGGCTTTTATTAAATTTAAAAGACACCATAAATAAACCTAGCATTAAAAGTAAGGCAGATGTATCTGAAAAAAATTGAAATAAAAGGTCTGGATTTAAAATTTATAAAAAAATTAATATGGGTTAGAGATAGAAAAGAAATAGATTAAAATATAGATTTGAATTTAAATTATAAGTTTGCTTTAAGTACAACATTACAAATATATACATGCATATATATGAAAAAATAGACACATATATACATATACATAGATATACAGGTATATAAATAAAAATATATAGAAATTTACCTTTTAATTTTTCGCCTTTTGAAATCAGGAACTATGGTTAAAATACTCATTTAGATGTTTGCTATAGCTTTTTACCTTATTGAATAATGAATTTTAAAAAGGGGGGAAGCCCGTGCAATAAATTATTTCCGTTAGCGTACTTTTGATTTAAAGACGCTACGGTTTATATTTCGAATGTTGTTTGTGTAAATTTCCTGGTTCGAAGACTCTACTTTCGTGCACCGAGAACGCCTTTCATATTCATAAACGTTTTCTTCGCAACAGCTATTCTGCATTTAATTTCTGATTCTGATCGACCATTTGATACAATCTTGCTTTTCTTTTTGATGTTTTGCGGTTCCATTCACTTATAGATAACAACGATTTGAAAACGTCTTCCGAAAGTTGATTGATAGCTCCAGTTTCAGACTTTCTTCGGCTACTAGTGTTTCCTCTGAATCAGCAATCAAGGCAGTATCAGATTGTTGTAGTTTGTATCACCAAGCTGTACACCGGGCTTCGTCGTCAGTTTCGACAGAGCAGTCTCACTATACGGAGTGAACAGATCAACCGATAGCACCCACCCTTGAGAACTCCTTTCTGGAGTTCTACCTATTCACCGCTTTTGATTCCTATAATGAGTTTTAAATGAATTACATAGTCAGAAAACAAATTAAAAAATAAATTAAATATAAAATCCTTATGAAGGCATATATAACGTTCCATGCTAATCCGACATGAATTATTCTTGAAATATTGTGGGTTGGGTTATATGAGGAAACCTGTTAATGCCACTACTTTCACAACTGCTGTTCTATCATGATAATCGGGGTTCGAAGACACAGATATTCTTGAATAACACAAGCCGTAAAAGTAAACTAAAGAAACGTATCTCTTTAATCCATTTACGAAAAAAAGAAGAAAATAAATTAAAACAAAATTAATGACTTTAAAATTAAAGAAAAATGTCAATAATTATTCTATACATTCATTTTGGAAAGGTTTTGCAAATGTTCAGATATGATATATGTGCAGCTAATGCGATTAAAAAGGCGCGCATAGAAAGACAAGGAAAATTGCCAACAAAAGTTCTTGGAATAAATGCCGCTAATATAAACTAGACAATTATTTAGTAACTTTACACAATAAATCTATTTATAATTGTGTGCTTATATGATTTCACAAATACCTAACATTGTTGCGATGGTAAATAGGGCGCATTATACCATCATACAACTCATCAGAGACAAAACGGTTATGATAACAAATTGCAGCAAATAAATAAAATAACAAACACGATACTTTAACGAAGAGGGACAATAATTTAAAAAAGATAACTGTTAAAACTTATTTGCAAAATATGTTATGAAAAGCAAATGCACCAACCCTAATGTAATAACAGTACTTCATACATGGGTAAATTGTGCCTTATAGAGGCACAGGTTAATTTAAGATGTAAGTAGCTTTCTAGCACGGTAGAGAGAGCCAACTTTTTTCGCAGCAGCCTTGGCAATGCTCTTAATGTATCTGTTCGAACTCAAGTTCTCTGTGAACATTAGACCGTGGAGTAAAATAGAAGTACATGTAATAGGTTTTTGACCGTTGATATTAATATTAATTATTGAAGGAAACAAGCTTAAATAATATTAATAATAACACACACACACACACACACACACATATATATATATATATATATATATATATATATATATATATATATATTCAAGATCAAAAGTTTCGAAGACAGTGTCTATCGGCTCATCTTCCAATCATAGACTGTCGCTGGTTGAACTGATCGCTCTTTAACCTTATATGAAACATTTACTGGGCCCACAAGTGATCACTGGTGGCTTTGACTGTTTGGGTAAGAGTTTGGCAAAAACGGATCTCACATTTAGCGCAAACATCGTTTCTGCAGGTGAGACTGCTGTTGGTGTGTTCGGGTTGGGTGTAATCCTATACACATGTAGAAACTGTTGAAGTGCTTTATCTGTTGGGGTCCCTTGAGCCTTTTTAAGTGCATTTTTCAATGGTATCAGCCTAGATAGGCTATCCGCATACCTAATTTGTTTCTCATCAGTTTTGTCAGCCTCCTTGGGTTGCTTTGGCTTGGGAAATTCTTTTGGCGCGGATTTTTAGCTTCCGGCTTTGCAGTTTCCGTTTTTTCGCCTCCTTTGGCCGATTCTGTTGAAGCTTTCTTTTTCGATTTATCTGTTGCTGAAAATGGGACGTTTCGTTTCTTCTTGAAAACGAGCAGTGTTTTCATTTAGTTCGAATCTTACTATAGCCTTTGTACATTTTCTAGTCCTGGCTAGAATACTTCTGGAAATTCCTTTTTTAACTCATTCTTCAGTTGTTGCGCCTCCGTAGACGAGTCTTCTACCCTATGATAGAATTTATTCATAGGTTGATCCCACAATTCGAATTGCTCCATCCAGCCAGTACCGAACAAGTTTTCGGATACCCTATGTACATACACTTTCACTTTTTTAGTAACACTATTTAAGGTCACCGGGGTTATGAGTCTCCTTCAAATTCCACTTTATCGCCTGTCACAGCTCGAGCTGATTTCTTTGCTTTCTGCATGGTTGGTTTCCTTAGCCTTTTCCACGTCTTAAAGTTAATGATGGACAGGTCTGATCCGGAATCCAATTGTAGATGCACAGTTTTATTTGCGATGTTAACTTTGACATATTTGCGCCGGTTCTTATTTGAATCCAAACCGAATCTAGTCTGTCGGACGCTGTCCTTGACCTTGTCCTTCCTGCATTGGGTCGCTTTGTGACCCTCCTTGCCACATTCGTTGCAGTACTTATATTTGTAAAAACATTGACTCGACCAATGTTTTCCGCTGCATGGAATCCGGGTCTTGTGAGTGGGTGGTACTTATTATGTGTAGCCTGAGTTTTCTTACTCCCAGCTTTGCTTTTTCGGGGTGAGTATTTTTCCGGTCTGAGGGTCGTCCTTCTAATGCATGTTGCGCCTGACTCCTCGACGTGTCTCGGGTTGTTCCTTACGCAGACTACCCGTTGACAATTATTGGCTAACTTCTGGATAGTGAGACCCTGTTGGCTCTAAAGTCTCGAGAGAATACGTTGTCTGATCTTAGCGTTTTTGGATGAGACTAGACCCTGCGCTAAAATTAAACAAAAATTAAACGTCAGATAGACGGAAATCATCGCAGTGTTTATTTACCACGGACGCGAAGGTCAGGTGATCGTCATCGTCGCTTTTTCGCACTTCCATCTTCTATGAAAGAGCGTAGAATTCGGACTGAACAGTTCGGATAACAGTTTGACCGCTTCAGAAAATTTCAATTCACTCGTCTTCCTGGGGAGAATATAATCCACAAACCTGCTATGTTCTGTGGTCCCTAATTTCCTCAAAAGTAGGCGAACTTTTTGAGAGTTGCTCCACTCTTGGTGGGAGATGTCCTTTTCTCTTCGCCGCAACCTCTATCTCACAGAAGAGATGTTGCGAGTTTGTCTCTGCTTTATCGTTATTTTCATGGAAAGTGTTCAACTGAGCTTCAATCTATGCTCCCCCCTCGCCAAACTTTCACAAGAAACACTAGATTAGCTGAAAACATTATCAATAATTTTCCCCACTCTTTATCTGTACCTAAACCTAAACATAGATTCCATGATCAAAGCTTCTTTCTTAGACCTGCACGCCTGTGGAATTGTCTTCCGTTTTCCTGCTTTCCAGCTGTCTATAATATGGTTGTCTTCAAGTCCAACGTGAACAAGTTTCTGATGAGCAGTTCCACTTAAGTTAACAAATTTACCGAACTTCCATTACTATCGATTACTATATTGTCCTTTTGACTACTTTACACTCTTTAACCCTTATCCTTGAGTGGCCTATCGACCTTGATAAGTGGTGACGCCTATGTAAAAACAACAAAAAACACACGGTGAATAGGTCCTCACGTCTCCGATAGAAAGCGTCAAACGTTCCATCCAACTCCGGTTAGTAGTTTAACGTTTCTATAGCGTTCCATATTGTACTTTGGGAAAAAGCAAAGCTGTCGTCCCTGTGTTTCGTTCTATCGAATATTTTTTAACAATAGCTCTTCTTGTCTCTGTTGTTGGATTAGCATTTCTTCTACATGTTTCTTCTCCCAGCCCGTTTCCTGGCCGTCAAGTACGTCTAGTCACCTATGTGACTAAACCCAAACTCTGTCGTCTGTTCATTCTGGTGATCAAACTACAACTGCCGACTCTAAACTTCCCGACCTCTAACCTCAGTTCTGTTACGTCATCATTCAAAACCACACGTATCCCTTACGTGTGATTTTTCCACGTCTGCCTGCCCAAGGTTATTTTGTTTATATCTAACCTAGCTAAATTATATAGACATCTCAGCTAAAATGTATTGCTAAACTTAATTCTATAAACAATAAATAACTCCCAATATAAACTATGTTAAGAATATCATTGAATAGATAGATAGACAGATAGATCGATAATAACTAATTAACTTTTAACAATGTTAATTAGCCAACAGGCCTAGCTGGAATTGAAATAAGAACATTGTGCAAAATTGCGTTTTATTCCATCTTGCATTTAACATTTTGAAAAGAAAACGTAATTGTTTAAAAACGATTGTAATTAAAACAATTAGAGAGAGAGAGAGAGTAAAAATAATATATATATATATGTGTGTGTGTGTGTGTGTGTGTGTGTGCGTGCGTGTGTCTTTCATAATAATATATAGTAATAAGGTATTATAACTAAAACGTTTTTAGAGAAAACATCACTTGAAATCAGAATTAAAAATTCTGAAAAGATTTACTTCTTAACCCAATATATATTATATATATATATGTGTGGGGGTGATATATAACCAACTACTATTTCTGCCATTCAAGTCTATTTGTAATCAAACAAATTAGGAACTCTAATTGACAATACTTTTATAAAGTACTCATTATAATTTACAAATAGCGTTCACTCCACAGTAAAGTGGTTAGAATTGTCCACTATTAAGTAGATGGTCGTAAATTTGAATTCGGTTTGAAGTAGTTGTTACTGGAGAGCCGTTATACAGCGAGTCTGTTCGATGATGACTAAATAAACTCACATTTTTCAGAAAATTGTTGTAAGTGATATCCTTAGATATTACTAGACTACCGTGACCCGTTTGGTCAATATGTTATATTAGATATGGAACTCATATATGAGCGTGACACTTGTGACGTAAAGAAAATAGTTTTTTTCTTTATATCACAGAAACATTTCTATGAAAGTATATTAAAATGAAAAAAGAATATAGATAGATTTCTATGAGTCGTTCTGTTTATTATAATTGATTATTTTCGAAAAAAATATTTACAGTTACTGAATTATAAGTGGTTGTCCATACTTATAGGATAATGGCACTGAACAGATACCATAATACTTATTATAGTTAAATTCAAATTTTGATATATCTGCTTTTTTTTTTTACATCGTTCATTTCTCTATTACGTCTAAGTTATTTTAAACCCCACTCATTCCATGTTAAATAATAATTTCGAAATAATAACGTTAATATTTCAGCGTCCCAATTATTCTTTTGTTATTTGTTTATTTTAAACCGCACTCATCCCATGTTAAATAATAATTTCGAAAGAATAACGTTAATATTTCAGCGTCCCAATTATTCTTTTGTTATTTGTTTATTTCAAACCGCACTCTTCCCAAGTTAAATAATAATTTCGAAAGAATAACGTTAATATTTCAGCGTCCCAATTATTCTTTTGTTATTTGTTTATTTTAAACCGCACTCTTCCCATGTTAAATAATAATTTCGAAAGAATAACGTTAATATTTCAGCGTCCCAATTATTCTTTTGTTATTTGTTTATTTTAAACCGCACTCTTTCCATGTTAAATAATAATTTCGAAAGAATAACGTTCATATATCAGCGTCCCAATTATTCTTTTGTTTTGTTTTTGTTTTGCGTTTAAATCATCCAAATAAACAATTGTTAATACTGTCTGTTTTTTTTTTACATCGTTCATTTCTGTATTACGTATAAGTTATTTTAAATCCCAATTTTCCCATGATAAATAATAATTTCGAAATAATAACGTTAATATTTCAGCATCCCAATTGTTCTTTTGTTTTTGTTTTTCGTTTAAATTATCCAAATAAACAATTGTTAATACTGTCTGCTTTTTTTAATCGTTCATTTCTGTATTACGTTTATATAATTTTAAACCCTACTCTTCCCATGGTAAATAATAATTTAGAAATAATAACGTTGATATTGCAGCGTCCCAATAGTTCTTTTGTTTTTTGTTTATGTTAAACCCCACTTTTTCCTATTATTAACTAATAATTTCGAAATGATAATGTTAATATCTCAGCGTTCCAATTGTTCTTTTTTTTTTGCGTTTAAATTATCCAAATAAACAATTGTTAATACTGTCTGCTTTTTTTTACATCGTTCATTTCTGTATTACGTTTAAGTTATTTTAAACCCCAATTTTCCCATGTTAAATAATAATTTCGAAATAATAATGGTTTTATTTCAGCGTCCCAATTGTTCTTTTGTTTTTTTAGTTTTTTTTTTGCGTTTAAATTATCCAAATAAACAATTTTAATATTGTCTGCGGTTTTTAAATCGTTCATTTCTGTATTACGTTTAAGTTATTCTAAACCGCACTCTTCCAATGTTAAAATATAATTTCGAAATAATAACGTTAATATTTCAGCGTCCTACTTGTTCCTTTGGTTTTTTGTTTATGTAAACCCCTACTTTTCCCATGTTAAATAATAATTTCGAAATAATAACGTTAATATTTCAGTGCGCAGGTCATGCGCGCATGCGCAACCGGATGTCCTAAACCGGAAAGTGGGTTACATACATCGTTACAAGGTCATTTGAGGTTTATAATTACATTGATTTGCCCAATTTGAAAGCTCTTTGTAACTGAAAGAAAATGAGTCACTCATTATTTATGTGTGCGTTCGTATTTATGTATTTTTTCTTTGAGTATTTATGTATTTTCCTTGGAGTATTTATGTATTTTTCTTTGAGTATTTATCTCCATGTTTTATTTTAACCTTTATTTTAATATCCTAATATTTCCCTCCTAATTCTCCATCAGAAAGATGTCACTTAGCTCCCTACTTTTCCTCTTAAGAGAAGCATTAGGCTTGGAAATGCCTAAACATGAATAGCATTGATAGCTCCTCCGCCTAATGATATTTCTTCGATATTAAAATGAAAATAAATTGATCTATACCAAGTTTATTTAAATCTTCTCTATAACTCTCCAATATATGCTTATGCTCCACCCAATATGTTGTTTCTTATATACTGATATATCTCTATTTCAAGAATCTTTCAATAATCTTTAAGCCTCTCTGATATACACACATACACATACATATGTAATAAAAGATGAAGCTATCACGAGAAGCGTGTCTTCTGCAAAGTACATTTAACAAAATAGAACTCGCTCAACACTGTTAAAAAGAGCAATTAAAAGTATTTACTGAAAGAAGAATAAAGGTTACATATAACTTTATTACAACATCATTAAAGTAAGGAAAATCTCTTTCGGACAGGATATTTCGAAGCTTAATTCTTCTCGTCACAAGAGAAGAAAAACATACATTATACAAAATACACCATAGATATAAAAAAAACTGGTTACAGTATTCAGTATATAAATGAAATATATAAGTTAAGATAGATTTGAGAAGAAAAGAAAAAACAATACATATATATATATATATATATATATATATATATATATATATAAATATATATGTGTATGTGTATTTATGTGTGTGCTTTGTATTTAGGCAGCATGTTTTCATTTAGACAGACATTGTTGAACTCTACAACGTGTTTCTGTATTATCGTCTTTTAGTAATTACTCCATTAACCTTCGTTCTAATATTTCGGTCGAATTTGTGTAAGAAAGTTTCATGGTCGTTTTCGGCCATCTGTCTTTTATGCAAGTACTTTCAACTGATTTTCTTTAGTCTTCTTCAGGATGTTTTTTTATTAGTGTTTGGTGTAAAATCCGAATGCTTTTATATGCTTCAGTTTAAATTATATTTAAATGACTAAAGATACTGAAGCGTATAGTATGTAAACGTATGTTTTTAACGTGTTCAAAAAGTGATTAAAATAAATGTACAAGGGTTTAAACGTGCGATTTCCAAAATGGTATGGAAGTTTTAGTTCTTTTATTTAATAAATTTATAAATTTATATTACAACATATATATAGATATACATATGAAACTATATGTGCACATATAAGCCATTGTCCAAACGATTAATCCTGCACCTTTCATATACAAGCTCGATTAACCAACACTTAAAACAACATGGATGCTCATTTATGAGTAAATCTTCTCTGTGTGTGTGTGAGTTTGTGTGTGTGTTTGTGTGTGTGTGTGTGTGTGTGTGTGTGTGTGTGTGTGTGTGTGTGTGTGTGTGTGTGTGTGTGTGGTTAATAAGAGAGTTCTTGCGATTATTAACTTTGAAATTCAGATGAATATACCTTGGTTCAACAAAACTTTATTGGTTGAATGGAGCACCATCAACATCATCAAAAATTTGCTAACGTAAAGCAAGTGTATTTATGCCAGTAAAAATGTGTCGTTTTGATGACGATGATATTGTATGTTTTTTTTTATATCGCGTATATTTTTATATCGCTTATGTTTTTGATATCGCTAAGGTTTTTGATATCGCTTAGGTTTTTGATATTGCTTAGGTTTTTGATATCACTTATTTTTTTATATTGGCTTTGTTTTTGATATTGCTTATGTTTTTAATATTGCTTATGTTTTTAATATTGCTTAGGTTTTTGATATAGCTTATTTTTTTGATATCGCTTAGGTTTTTGATATCGCTTATTTTTTTATATCGCTTATGTTTTTGATATAGCTTATTTTTTTATATCGCTTAGGTTTTTTACATCGCTTAGGTTTTTGATATCGCTTAGGTTTTTGATATCGCTTATTTTTTGATACTGCTTAATTTTTGATATTGCTTAGGTTTTTGATATCGGTAAGGTTTTTGATATCGCTTATTTTTTTTATATTGCTTAGGTTTTTCATATTGCTTATTTTTTTGATATTGCTTAGGTTTTTGATATCGCTTATTTTTTTGATATCGCTTATTTTTTTGATATCGCTTAGGTTTTTTATATCGATTATGTTTTTGATACCGATTATTTTTTTTGATATTGCTTGGGTTTTTAATATTGCTTATGTTTTTGTTATTGCTTAAGTTTTTGATATCGCTTAGGTTTTTGATATCGCTGAGGATTTTGATATCGCTAAGGTTTTTGATATCGCTTATTTTTTTGATATTGCTTACGTTCTTGATATCGCTTAGGTTTTGGTTATCGCTTATTTTTTTGATATTGCTTATGTTTTTGATATCGCTTATTTTTTTATATTGCTTATGTTTTTGATATTGCTTATGTTTTTGATATTGCTTAGATTTTTGATATTGCTTATGTTTTTGATATTGCTTAGGTTTTTGATATTCCTTATGTTTTTGATACTGCTTATGTGTTTGATATCGCTTATTTTTTATATTGGCTTTGTTTTTGATATTGCTTATGTTTTTGATATTGCTTATGTTTTTTATATTGCTTATGTTTTTGATATTGCTTTGGTGTTTGATATCGTTTATTTTTTTGATATCGCTTAGATTTTTGATATGGCTTAGGTTTTTGATATTGCTTATGTTTTTGATATTGCTTAGGTTTTTTATATGGCTTATTTTTTTGAAATTGCTTTGGTTTTTGATATCGCTTATTTTTTATATTGCTTAGGTTTTAGATATCGCTTCGGTTTTTTTATATCGCTTATGTTTTTGATATCGCTTATGTTTTTTATATCGTTTAGGTTTTTGATATTACTTTGGTTTTTGATATCGATTAGGTTTTTGATATCGCATATTTTTTTGATATTGCTTGGGTTTTTAATATCGCTTATTTTTTATATCGCTTAGGTTTTTTATATCTCTTAAGTTTTTTATATCGCTTAGGTTTTTGATATCGCTTATTTTTTTGATATTGCTTAGGATTTTAATATTGCTTAGGTTTTTTATATCGCTTAGGTTTTGATATCGCTAAGGTCTTTGATATCGCTTATTTTTTTTATATTGCTTAGGTTTTTTATATAGCTTAGGATTTGATATCGCTTATTTTTTTTATATCGCTTAGGTTTTTGATATCGCTTTTTTATATTGCTTTGGTGATTTATATTGCTTATTTTTTTATATCGCTTAGGTTTTTGATATTGCTTAGGTTTTTGATATTGCTGAATTTTTTGATATCGCTCATGTTTTGGGATATCGCTAAGGTATTTGATATCGCTTAGGTTTTTGATATCGCTTATGTTTTTGACATCGCTTAGCTTTTTGATATCGCTTATGTTTTTTATATCGTTTAGGTTTATGATATAGCCGAGGATTTTGATATCGCTTAGGTTTTTGATATCGCTTGGGTTTTTGATATAACTTAGGTTTTTGATATCACTTATTTTTTTATAATGATTTGGTTTTTGATATCGCTTAGGTTTTTGGTATTACTTAGGTTTAAGATATCGCTTAGGTTTTTGATATCGCTTAGGTTTTTGATATCGCTTATGTTTTTGATATTACTTTTTTTTATATCGCTTAGGTTTTTTATATCGCTTAGGTCTTTTATATCGCTTAGGTGTTTTATATCGATTATGTTTTTGATATTGCTTAGGTTTTTGATATTCCTTAGATTTTTTATATCGCTTAGGTTTTTGATATTGCTTATTTTTTTTATATTGCTTAAGTTTTTGATATCGCTAAGGTTTTTGATATCGCTTAGGTTTTTTATTTGCTTAGGTTTTTGATATCGCGTACGTTTTTGATATCGCGTAGGTTTTTGATATCGCTTAGGTTTTTGATATCGCTTAGGTTTTTTATTTGCTTAGGTTTTTCATATTGCTTAGGTTTTTCATATTGCTTTGGGTTTTGATATCGCTTATTTTTTTGATATTGCTTAGGTTTTTGATATAGCTAAGGTTTTTGATATCGCTTTGGTTTTTTATATTGCTTTTGTTTTTTATATCGCTTATTTTTTTTTATATTGTTTTGGTTTTTGATATCCCTTAGGTTTTTGATATTGCTTATGTTTTTGATATCGCTTATTTTTTTGATATCGCTTATGTTTTTGATATCGCTTATGTTTTTGATATCGCTTATTTTTTGATATCGCTTAGGTTTTTAATATAGCTTATGGTTTTTATATCGATTAGGTTTTTGATATCGCTTAGGTTTTTGATATTGCTTATGTTTTTGATATTGCTTATTTTTTTGATATCGCTGATTTTTTTGATTTCGCTTATTTCTTTTATATCGATTAGGTTTTTGATATCGCTTAGGTTTTTGATAATGCTTATGTTTTTATATCGCTTAGGTTTTTGATATCGCATAGGTTTTTGATATTGCTTATATTTTTAATATTGCGTAGGTTTTTGATATTGCTTAAGTTTTTTATTATTGCCTAGGTTTTTGATATCGCTTAGGTTTTTGATATCGCTTAGGTTTTTGAAGCATGTCTCACGAAAAAAAGTTGTCAAGGTGCTCGAAAAAGTAGTAGTCGGTAGGTGAAAGTACTGGAGAGATGGTGGATGAGGCAGAGTTTTGTAGCCCAATTCCTCCAACTTCCGAGCATTTTCGTACAGAAGAATTGTTTTATATTCTTTGACTAATTCTAGGTGCTATTGTGGAATTGCCTGATGCATTCTATCCATTTGTTGACATTACTTGGCCGTAATTGTTTCGCTTGCATTCAAAAACTGCAATAGAATAGACCGATTACAGATCACAAAACACTGAGCATGACCTTGTTTTGGTGCAACTAATTTACAATGAATATTAGTTAGGTAGGATTTCAGGTTCTTCTTCATAGGCCCTGTGGCACCTATAATAACTGGTATGATTCCAGTTTCTTTTTTTATTGAGCTATCTACATATGAACTTTATGGTATTCATTCGTATTCATTCACAGTCTAAATAGTTGAATTACATATAAACACCCACACGCGCACACATATATACAGTTTATATATATTCCAGTTTCTTTGTGTGTGTGTGTGTGTGTGTGTGTGTGTGTGTGTGTGTGTGTGTGTGTGTGTGTGTGTGTTGAAAACACGAAAATAATTCATATGCATTCCAACGTAAAAAGACTAAAAAATACTGGAAGGGCTGTATATGAGAGCTAATCAGCCAAAAATTAACAATGTAACAGTAATAACATTTTAAAGTGCCTGCATATATATATATATATATATATATATATATATATATATATATATATATATATATAATTATATCAATTGTGGGTGTAGTTTTTTAGTATAGAAGTAATAGAAGTATGCATTTGTCAGAAACTGCAAAAAGCGTTTCCTACTATATAACGATGGTAATTCCTTAGGGAAAAAGGTCTGACTCCTGGAAAAGCACTTGTGTTTTAATCTAATTTAGAAACTCCAAGCTGCCCCTAAGATTCATGAATCAATGAAAGAGCATTATGCTGATAGGCGTTTGTTTGATTAATATTCATGCTCATCGATTCATCCATAGACGTTCTCTATCCATCTTTTATTTCGTCTACTTTTCACCCGACCTTAGTGTATTATACCTTTAACAAATATGTTGATTAGCCTCACACTGGAACGTCTAACGTAGCAATATTTAAAGAGAGGATAAAGTGGATTTGGGTTTACTTTCCGGAACTGCATAACTCTTGTATCTCTTATTTTGTCCTATAGTCCTCATATTCCATGAGCGATGTTTCTGACAAAGAGGAAAGAATTGTTGTTTTCTAGGTCAGAATCCATTGTATCCAACACTTATTGATGACAAATTATTTTACTTTTAGGTGGTATTGTTTTAGTTCCTTACATCAAGCGGTTTCATGCCGTGTTAGGGGCAATTTTTATTTAAAAAAAACATCTAAAAAAATTCGCATTTAACATTACATTTTATAATAAAACTCAATTTTGGGTATCAGTGTAGTTTCTGATTAGTAGTCTGCATTATTCGGATTTTGAATTCTTTCTGGCGTAATTTTACATTTCACTTGACACAGCCAAGTTTGTTTTAGACCACAGGCAAAACATATGTATTATAGATTATCTCTGATTTTAGTGTGCGTTTAAAAGTTTAGAGTGGTTTTGTTTCTTGTGAAGGGGACCGACCAAAGCCAATTCTATATGCACCGATTTGCCCGTTATTGGCTTGATCAAACTTGTGCCAAAGGTAATCAAACCTTGTAACTTGATCGATGTGATGTTTAGAGGAGTTTGTTTTTATCAGTAGTAATGCATTTGGTTCTTGGAGTACTTCACAAGATTATCCTGAAGCTGAGTTTACTAGTTGTAGCAATATCATCTCCATAGGTCAAATTGGATAAAAAAAAATTGCCGCCAACTAAAAGAAATATAAGAAAAAATATAAGAAAAAAAATATAAGAAAAAAAAATATAAGAAAAGAATATAAGAAAAAATAAAAAAATATAAAAAAAAAATACAAGAAAAAAATATAAGAAAAAATATAAGAAAAAATATAAGAAAAAATATAAGAAAAAATATAAGAAAAAATATAAAAGATATAGGAAAAAATATAAGAAAAAAGTATAAGAAAATATATAAGAAAAAAATATGAGAAAAAATATTAAAAAAATATAAAAAATATAAGAAAAAAATATAAGAAAAAATATGAGAAAAAATATAAGAAAAAAATATGAGAAAAATATAAGAAAATATATAATAAACAAAATATAAGAAACAAAATGTAAGAAAAAATATAAAAAACAAAATATAAGAAACAAAATATAAGACAAAAATATGAGAAAAAAATATAAGAAAAAATATAAGAAAAAATATAATAAACAAAATATAAGAAACAAAATATAAGAAAAAATATAAAAAACAAAAAATAAAAAACAAAATATAAAAAACAAAATATAAGAAAAAATATAAGAGAAATTATAAGAAAAAATATAAAAACAAAATATAAGAAACAAAATATAAGAAACAAAATATAAGAAAAAATATAAGAAAAAATATAAAAAACAAAATATAAGAAACAAAATATAAGAAACAAAATATAAGAAAAAAATATAAGAAAAATATAAGAAAAAACATAAGAAACAAAATATAAGAAACAAAATATAAGAAACAAAATATAAAAAAAATATAAGAAAAAAATATAAGAAACAAAATATAAGAAAAAATATAAGAAAAATATAAGAAAAAAATATAAGAAAAAATATAAGAAAAAATATAAAAAACAAAATATAAGAAACAAAATATAAGAAAAAATATAAGAAAAAATATAAAAAACAAAATATAAGAAACAAAATATAAGAAAAAAGTATAAGAAAAAATATAAGAAAAAAATATAAGAAAAAATATAAGAAAAATATAAGAAACAAAATATAAGAAAAAATATAAAAAAAAAAATTTAAGAAAAAATATAAGAAAAAATATGAGAAAAAATATAAGAAAAAAATATGAGAAAAAATATAAGAAAAAATATAAGAAAAAATATAAGAAAAAATATAAGAAAAATATAAGAAAAAAATATAAGAAAAAATATAAAAAACAAAATATAAGAAACAAAATATAAGAAAAAAATATAAGAAAAAATATAAGAAAAAATATAAGAAAAAATATAAGAAAAAAATATAAGAAAAAATATAAGAAAAAAAATAAAAAATATAAGAAAAAATATAAGAAAAAATATAAGAAAAAAATATAAGAAAAAATATAAGAAAAAATATAAGAAAAAATATAAGAAACAAAATATAAGAAAAAAGAGCTAGATTGTTGTTCATGTATTTGGCTTGGGGCATGTTAACAGAAAGACCAACTTGTTTCGAGTACTTAACCACCTTATCAATGGGCTGGCTTTGCTAGTTGTATTAGTGTCATCCACAAAGCTCAGATTGAATAAAAAATGGCATCCAACTCTATAAAAGTTCTAGAGCTACATTGTTGTTCTGTTTTGTAAATATTTAAAAACTGACTATTTACGTTTATTTCATTTCAAAAATTAGGATATTGAAATGCAAGAAAATTATTTGCACTAAAAATTTAGGTCACAAGAAAAGTAAAAAAAAGGACTAAAACGTGGAATATACGCGACATGGTATAAAACGGGAAATTTACACAAAAAAAATAATTATGTCAAAGATAAAAGATTACGTTGCAACTCAATTTGTGACAAAGCGCGTATGAAACTTTCAGCACACGCGAAAGATAGATGACAAGCGATTGTATTAGCAGCCGGAGCAGTGTTTGAACACGTATGGAAATTGGCGAGTGTGCTCTGGCTTGCGTCTGAAAAAAGAAAAAAGGACACCACGTGGTCCGAAAGAGAAACAAAGTCGACGCCGAAAGAGACTGACGTGAAAATTGAAGACGAGATTGTGCTTGCTGTGGCTAGCGTGCGGTCGAAAGGATGAGAAACGCGAACCAGGTGAAATAGACATGGGGCAGCGAGAGATTTTTAAGTTGGCGTCGAGACGGGAAAGAAAGAAAAACGGTAATAAACGGCTTGTGTTAAAAAGAAATAAAAGCTGAATAAGATTTATTTATTTTTGTTTCTTTCTTTTTTTCTTTCCAACGATGCCGGAAGGCTCCGTTGTCCGAGGGAGGTTTGAACTATACACATGGCAGAATGAAAGAAAATGCGGCGAAGTATTTGAAGCTACGAATCCTTTTCCCTATTAAAAGGCTCAAGGCTGCTTCAGTATTATAAAGTATATGCAGAACACATTTTTCATCTATAAAGGGCAGTTTTCTGGTGAGGAGGTGGGCAGGTACTTATTTTTTGTATGTGTTTTTATCTGTTCTTATTTGTACGATTACCGCATCTTTTGAATGCCCCTCTCCATATACTCGTATAGGCGTGGGGGTATCGACGTTGTCCACGACGGAACTGACATATAGTAATGAAAAAGTGCTCAGTATTCTTAGTATAGCAGGTGTATTCAAACAGAAACGTTATTTCTTCTATTTTTTATTTGTGTACCCGGGCAACGTCGGGTACCTCTGGCAGTCTATTGTATAAAGGGCAGTTGTCTTTGTGTTTGTATGTTTGTATGTCCAGCTAAAATTTCAACAATATAAAACAGACCCCTGAAAAGTTGGTGTTTTAAATAAGTATAATCCTGGAAAAATAATATCGAAATTTGTTTAAATAATAAATCTTTAGAAGTCAAACGGCAATTTGATATCAAGAATTAAACATAATTTTTCATATTATAATGTATAAAATAATTATATAATGTCCATGAAATCCGAAGGCTTTTGAGCCAGCACATATGATAGATAATAATAACGTCATTAATCATCCTAGCATAGATCTAAGCTGCATTTAGACACCTCTAATTACTAAATCATAGAAAAAGAATACATGATATATGCCCAATCCAAGGGAGGTAACTTCACAATAACAAAAATCTCTTTTTCTTAGAGTTTCCTCCCTCTTACATCGGTTTTTTTTTTTGTTTTTGTTTTTTGTTTTTTTTTTTGGTAAAAAACAAAATTACGCATTGGTATTGATCCTCTGTTTTGTAAAACGTTTTTCATTAATATTAACAATTAGTATAGATATACCGAAAAGCTGAGCCTTTAAAAATATCTTAGTGACCCCTGATGATTGAACTTTATTCATGATCTACGGACCCACCCTCAAACAAACGGTTCGAATTCTTGTAATGCAGATCCAACTCTTTTTTTCCTTACTAGGAAAAGAAGCATGTTCTCAAAACCCGAAGAAGATCGCAGGTTGCAGCGACCAAAACATTGTGCTAATGACACCCAAGATGAGAATAAAAATCCGATTAATCAACATAACAGAAGCATCTATGAAATGAGTCGACAATTTCTTTTTTCAAATTGAAACTCCGGATTTAAAGTAATGCTTCTTCATTATTAACATTTCTCTATAAAGAAAAAGGGACTAAACGTAGTTTCAGTAATACTCTCAAGGCATCCTTAATTATTTGTGCTTTCAGTAACGCGCTGGAATCTTCTAATTTTTTATTTGTCACTCCTTACATAATAATTTATTTCCTGTGGGTGTGTCTTAATACTTTTTAACATTTATATTCAGTTTTTTTTTTTCTGGACGCGGGCAATTTGGGGTACTCTGTTAGTATAATGTAAATATTATCTTTACATTCTATTTGAAAGAATATCTTGTGTAAAGATAGGCATAACATAGGGCAAAACTTGGATATGATGTCTACAATGTCGTCCACCAACTCATGGTCAGCGCACGAATGATCATATGTGTTGAGAAGATTTACTTAGGCGTACATGAACTTACTGACAGGAGAAACTTGCAAAAGTAAATGTCCATGAAAATAACATGGAATGAAGATGTGCCATCATTCAAAACGAGGCTGATTCAAGTAGGAGAGATTTGTGTTTCGTCCAAGATTGGGAAAGTTAAAAAAAAAAAAAAAGAGGTGAGTTTTAGTTGAAGGATGGGATATCACATCTATTCAAGAGAGGCAAACCAGACAGGAAAAGAGAAAAGGAGGTATAAAGTGAAAATGAGCAAGGAAATTTATTCATATATAAATAGCTACATATGTGTGTATAGGTGTGTATGCGTGTGTGAGTGTGTGTGTGTGGATGTGTGTGTGTGTGAGTGTATGGGTGTGTGTGTGTGTGTATGTGTGTGTGTGTGTGTGAGTGTATGTGTGTGTGTGTGTGCATTATGATAAATATTTTGTCATTCTTATACATATGTGTTTTGTCCTTTCCCAGAAATCATTAATGTTGGGAAGATTGATGGCACGATTGGAAACGTAAAACCACCTTTAACTCTGAAGTCTTTATCAATATCATTGCGGCATCGAACGTATATATATATATATATATATATATATATATATATATATATATATATATATATATATATAGCAAAAATGGTAATTAGTAAAAACCTGAAGAAAGTGCTCAATACTATTGCAGAGCAAATATATATTTTATTTTTTATTAACGTTTTGTCTGCTTAGTTAGTTAGTACCTAAGCAGATAAAACGATAATAAAAAAATAAAACGTATATATATATATATATATATATATATATATATATATATATATACACACACAGAATGAGCGAGAGAGAGAGAGCGCGCGAAAGATAGAAAGAGTTACAAAATAGAAAGAGAAGGAATGAAAAGAAAGAGATTTCACTTACAAAATATTTTTCCCTTTTGACAAGTTAAACTTGTGTTATTCGTAGTAAACCGTGTACATAATGATATTATTGCAGTGGTTTCTTAAATGTTAATTCAAGAAACCCCCGACTCCGTGATTGGATATTGCTCAATAATAAGTAGATATATAATACGGTACACTTGTCTTTATTCATACAAACATTATTGGCTACATATATGCATACATGTTTCGGCTGCGATTTCATTCAAGATTTAGCGTCATCATGCGTCTATCAAGTCTCCGCCGGTTTCTAATATTACGTGTGCACATAGGTAGCGAATAATGTTTGGACAACATAACTTTATATGAATAGAAGTAGAAAGATATTCAAGATACCAAAGTTTTTTTTTTAGTTTGGAGAAATAATATTTATTTCATTTTCTTTGAACCACACTTTTGTTAGAGACAACTGTTTTTAATTTCGAACAATTACATATGTGTACGTGACATCAACTGTGAAAGCTTTTTGCGTTTTCGCGTGAGATTCGCCATAGAACACACTATTTACAACCTGCAAGAATAAAGTTCTAACATCACATTCGTTTGTGCCTTAGCACGAGTGTTCTCTTTGTTATTGGCAATGGTTGTAAGATCTCACCCTGCAACCGATCGTAATTGTCTATTAAAGTCATGGCTTTATATGCCAAGGGAACTGAAGGTTTATTAGAATTGTGTCTCAGTTCTTGCCGCTGTAGCAATCACTGTCCATTCGTTCGTTTATTACCGTTACTTGTGGAAGATGCAACCTACAAAAATAACAAATCAATAAACATGTAAATAAGAAACTGTAATCTTGACATGACTTCCATCAAGGCGCATGCTCAGTAATTATTTTTTTTCTTTTTCAAATATACGCATGACAGACTAACGGACAGACAAACCAACGCTGTATCTCACAGTGCGATGCGAACGCATAAACAATGTTATTTCAAATATTATTTAGAGCCTTCTCGTCGTGCCTATTATTATCATAACGTTTTGGCCGATGCTTCCTACAAACATTTTCAGCTGCGTCTTGCCAAAGTAGGGAAATTTTGTGTCGTACTCGACTAATTTCGAACTGAACTTTTTATTTAATGTTCGTAGGTCGTTTGTTCTTGATCCGTAAACCTTGGCCCATGACGTTACCGATAAAATTGTTTAAGTGTAGGCAATTATTATTTATTATTTATTCATTTTTGTCAAAGTAAGGTTTAGGGTGATTTGCTATAAGCGTATGCAGAAATATTATAACATAAGTACCCGAATTTCAAATGATTCTATCTATAGATTTCGCGTGGCGAAATTTCAAAAATTCAAAATTTTATGATAGTTTGGAAGAAATTACGGTAGCATTTACAAGACAAAATAAGTTCTTTTAGTTCTGTAAATATCAATGTCTTTTTAACGTTTGTTTTGACGATTAAGTGAAGAATCAACTTTATATGAGTTTACTTCTTTTTACATAAGCGATATTACGGATAAAATCGTTAAGTGATAACCAGTTCTAAGCGAGCGTCTTCTGTAAGTTAAAGGTGCAGTTCTCATTATAGCCGGCACTAAAGCAAAATGAAAAGTTAATAACCGAACGTAATACGTTTATAACAATTTATGGACGTAAAAATATATTAAATCTCATTTTTAAAACTCTCCATGTCTTTCTGTCTGTCTGTCACCATATGTTGTATTGTTTGTATCATAAAAGGGGGACCATTGTATGCTCGTCTAAATGTTGCTGTCTATTTGTGATATATTCATATCTAATTGCTCATATGCAGTTGTGTGTGGGGGGTACATGTGTTTTGACATACCTTAACTTCATGCGTTGTTGATGTTGTCCACCTGGAATTCATTTTGTTCTTGGAGGGGAGACTGGAAACCTGTTTTGGACGAATATTCATTCACTTCAAGACGATGATTGGTTTTATATAGTTTTTATTCACCTTCCAGGTGTCGACCGCAGAAGAATGGAAAGTGAATGTCTTTGCTTGCGTGGTTCTTCCAAAGTTTTATTTTCACACGCGTCAGCGCCCCCCCCCCCAGTGAAGGGGAAGGGACGACCTGTTACGCCGTCTGTTCTTCTTTACGTCCAAATCCAAACTCACTGACTCCAGCTAACCTGATCACGTGACTCACACGCAGATCCGATCAGCTGACCCTCACTTCCGGTAAAACGTGTCTACAATATGATATACCATATTTTTCTTATGTTCGTCTTATTTCCTAACACATATTTCAAACTCTATCTCTCCCGAAACTAAAAGTAGCAGTTCAGCACTAGAGGTCTCAAATGTTGGATTTTTTATGGACCGTTCTTTTTTGGTCTTTAGCGGGTTAAAACAGTTTTTAAGGAGTCAAAAGTGAGTATTGAAAATCCTTATACATTTTGTATATTCATCCTAGTTTATTTTGAATTTTTAGTCAGTTTCTGTGAGTGTCACTTTTGTACAGTGGTAACGTCGCAATCTTTGAATGCTATAGTTTCGATTTCGATTCTAGATGTTGGCGCTCAAATTCTTGATTTTTTTTGCTTACACCTTACAATTTAATACAAAAAAACATCCTTAAAATTGAATTCAACTCGAAAATACTATTCCAGAAATAACGCTGGAAAATAGATGCACAAGAACCAGAAATGCTTCCTTATTTTATATTTTAATATTTCAGTTTTAACATTACGAAAAAAAGCCTTTAAAGTCGATGTTAATGAAATCAATATAACTCGAAAAAATAATTTTATACTTTCACCTAACAACTTAATAAACAAAAGACTCCGTAAAAATTGAATTTAACTTGAAAATCCGATAAAAAACAGTATAATTCGTAAAAAGAATATATTATGTTTAATTACAAATTACAGAATTCTCATGCATACAATCTGAGTTTTAGTTCTATTTTTCTTTCTATAAGATTTGATGAATAAACGTTAAGGCATGCATTATTAAAGTATTTAAACCAGGAGATACATTTAGACAGAAATTTAAAATCGGCATGTTGTTGTCTTTCTTTCTCATTGTAAAGTAAGATTTCTTTTATCCAATCAGGATGTAGCTAGAGTTTTCATCATCCAATCAGAATGTGGTAAGGTTTATCTTTCAGCGACACCAATTTATTATTGTTTTTTAAACTCAAATGTTTTTAGCCATTTGAAATATTCCACTTTTCTTTTAAGGGATGGTCAGCGTGATAACGAACAAAGCGACAAGCGTAATAATATATAGATTAATTAATTAGTGGTAGTAGTAATAGTAGTAGTATTGTTGCTGTTGTTATTATTATTATCATTATTAACTCAATCTGATATATTAAGAAAATCGTTAAATTTTTTTCATACTTATTTTATCTGTTTAGATGAGAATCTTTGAATTTATACAATGCTCTGAATTAGTGATCAATTAAAATAACTTAAAAAGATACTGTTATTATTATTATAATTATTATTATTATTGTTATTATTATTATTATTATTATTGTTGTTGTTGTTTTATCATTATTTCTTTTCTCTCTCTCTCTCTCTCTCTCTCTCTCTCTCTCTCTCTCTCTCTCTCTCTCTCCTTTTCCCTTTATACTAGCATTTCAACCCGGCGTTGCCCGGGTGTTTGGATGTGTCCATTGAGCAAAAAGAAAACGGTAATTTTTTTAAGTTTGATCCCTATTATGACCCCTTTACATTTGTTGTTTTGGGCTCAAATCAAGTTATTAAGTTAGATACATGTCTAATGAACCTATATCTAAAATTTCAAGTGTTTAAACCCCAAATTGTCGGAGGAGTTTGGTAGAATTCTCAAAGGTCAAATCGTTGAATTTTGACCCCCTAACAGCCAAATTTCTGGCCGAAAAAACGATTACAAAGATATTCCCAAATCTCAGTACCTTGTATATTAAATTTCGAGTCTGTAGACGTTTAATTGTCAAAGTTATTGCGTAGGGAAATGTACACAGACACACACACACGTTCACTTTTATAGATATATAGATATATATATTGGCAGCAAGTCATTATTCAAGCACGTCTGACTGAACACGACAGAGTTATTATTTCCAATTTTTCTAGATATATTTTCTATTCGACCGGTCTATTTTTATTTCGGCTGGCATATGTCTAAAACGGCGTCCAAAAGTTGTTGTTCTGCCATATTCTACTCAAGCGCTTTCCATCGATGCATCCGATTATCATCAGGAGCGACTGTTATTGTTATTTTTTTTCTTTTCCTTTGAGGCTTGGTGTATTATTTTTTACAGTTTTATAGTTTTTTTTTATTGTGTATAAGGTGGGTGCAGGATGGTTAGGTTCGATTTATTTTATTTTTAATTTATATTTTCTTATTTTATAGTTTATTTATTTACTTCCTTGTTAGTTATTAAATACTGTTAGTATATTTGTTCCGGTGCTATAGTTTTTTTATTAGTATGGTTTCTAGTAATTTTAATCGTCGTGTGCAATTGTTAAGGTATCGAATTTAGTATTGTTCGTTAAGATATTTCTAATGTCGGATAACTATAGGTTTATATGCCTATCGATGAGACTATTACTATTTGCTGCGATGCACTTTATCATAGTGAAATTGCTTCTCCTTCTTTACCGAAAAAATATTTTACGATCTCCTTTCTCTTTGCACAAAATCCATCCAGTTTAGTTTCGACAACATGATGTACCAACAAACTAATGAGGTGTCCATGGGCACCCCCTTAGGTTCTATCCTTGCCGACATCTTTGTTTGTCAAAAGCCTTAGATATATCTAGAACTACCGCTCTACCCTCCACTGCGTTGTCAAGTGAACGGTATATACGTTCACAGATTACAGTTAGGATGTCTGCTGTGGAACCAGTCTGCCTAATTGTTGGTCGGTCAGAAGTTTGGTATCTGTAAGGTGATGGACCAGAGCCTGGTTAATTATGGACTCAAATATTTTGGCAAAAAGTGGGAGGAGGCTAATGGGGCGGTAATTTACTGGGTTGGTTTTATCGCCAGAATTCTTGAACACTGGTATCACAGAAGCAGTTTTCCAGCAGACAAGAAAGCAAGATTCGTTACGGCATTTATTGCAGAGTTTGGAGAGACCTGGAGCTACTTCGGCGGAACATTTTTTTAATGGCACAGCCGGGATAAGATCAGGTCCACATGCTTTTGAAGTGTCAAGATGTTTATGATAGCATGCACCTGAGAAGGGGTGATTTTCAGATCGTCTAGGGTGGCGTCTATATATATATATATATATATATATATATATATATATATATATATATATATATATATACATATGTGTGTGGTGTGTGTATGTGTGTGTGTGTGTGTGGCGTCTATATATATATAAGTGGTGACTCCAAGTGGAAAAATCCTGAAAGTGTTTGAGAAATTGGAATCATAGTAAGGCTGAATGCTGTATAAACAAAGGCACTTATGAATACAAAAAATCGTTCCTGTACAAAAAATCCTTGAGCGGAAATTTACCCTAATAACCAGTTAACAATGATAAATATCTCCTATTTCTCACTGAATATTTGGTCTAAAGAGTTGTAATTTCATATATAGAGTATTCGGACCTGTGGTACTTTTTCGATCTTATTTTTAAAATGAAAAATTGCTGCCAAGGCGTCAAAATTAGAAAACAAAACAGTTGACCGTGTCAGAAATAGTCATCCAAAACGGCTCGTATGCACAAATTTTCATTCATAGGTTAAACAACATTGTATTTCAATTATTTATATGAGTATAGGCATGGCTCAGAGGCTACAGAATTGGCTTGGAGAGTTGTGTGCTTAGGTTTCCATTCCAGCAGATGACATCTACGTCACATTTTTTTTCTATTGTCACTACTAAATATTAGGTACAGCATAATTATCGATAGATAATTGGCTCTATGATAATAATTACGTAATCTGCATGAATTAAAATATCATATTTATTCGTATTTTACGACTGGGCAACGTCGGGAGGCTGCTAGTATTGTATAAAATCAAAGTGCCCTTAACAGTAAAAAGACGCTCTATTTGTTTGTATGTATGCTTATATATAAAATATTTCACAGTCTTTTCGCTAGTCTGTAAGTCTTTAATTTGAATGGAATTTTCACTTTTAGATGCACAAATTTAAAGGAACGAATTTAAGAACATTGTTTTACCGTAAAAAAATAATTCAATATTTTGGCACACTTCCATTCCGTTTCTGTACGATTTTTTTCGTCAATTGGTATATATTTTTCATCTTATCGATTTTTTTTTTCAAACTTGTTTCCACTTATCAACGAAAACGGAAGATAAAATTGAGACGCTCGGAATCTATATCGGTTTTCCTGACATTAATCCTACAAATAAGATAACGGACTGCGGTAAATATTTGCATATTGAGAGAAGCGTCCTCTGGGCGTGTGTGTTCATTATTTTATTGTTAGTGATGAAAATATTTATTTTAAAAGTTTCTCTATAATTATACTACACATCTGTTTGTCTGTCTGTACAGGAATAGACTCCCATATGGTTTGCTATTATACTAAACTGACTACACAGAATGATAGAAAAAGTTGTCAAGGATCTGAAATGAATATAATAAAATGGGGTCGTCAGGAGGTCAATTTACAAAAGAGGAACCCTATGTATGTTCACGCCGTTTCACGTAGAGTTACAAAATTTCGCAGCATAACCCACAATAAAGAGGTGAACACCGCTCACCCCCACTAACAGGTGTGGGACACCAGGGGAGTCCCTTATAACTGGAAACCCTGTGCAGACTCACATCGTTTGATGTACATTCGTAGAGGTACCAAATATGGCAGGATAACCCCCCCATCGGGTGATAGAGGTTTTGACGAGTTACACCGCTCATTCTTACCATAAGGATGGGGCCCCACAGGTGTCACTTATAACTGGCAACTCTATGCATGCTCACACCGTTTGATGTAGAGCTACCGAACTTGCCATGATAACATATCATGGGAAAGGGCAGGTTTTTACGGGTGACATCGTTTACTCCCATCAACGGAGGTGGGTCCCAATCCGGGCCACTTATAGTGGGGAACATTAATTAGTGTTTATACGTTTGTATCAATAAAGCTTCTCACTGCTGCTCCCTCATGTTCGTTTGAGGGGTTACATATCGAACAATTGCCCGGTTCTATCTATGTGTCTGTCTATTTGTACATCTTCAAGTCGATTCAATAAACCTCAACGTATGTGTGTCTGCCTATAGGTCGAAAGAACATAGAAGATATAAAAAGTATGCAGAAAATGAATATCATTTAAAAATAATTTAAAAGTTATTTACATTGTTATATAACGTTGTATTCGTTATTTTATTCTGTCCTTTAAAGCTTTTTTTGTTTGGCAAAAGTAAATTTCATTAAGGACTTACTTAATAACGAAATATATTTTAGTTTCCTTTAGAGAAGTCTAGAATAATGAAAAAAAGGTCGAGATTTATACTTTTTAATATTTTCTCATGACACAGTTTATAAAAGGGTCCAGGACAGCAAGGAAAATTTAAATAGCTTAGATGTTGATAAAATTCAAATAATAAAACTATTCCGTATTCATATCATATATGTTCCATATATTTCCGATCCCTTATTGGCTGCTGAATATTAAAAATGTAGATTCATTAACCATACTACAATGCATCTCAAAAATTAAGTTTGAAGTACATAAGCAATATCAACGGTTATGACAACAGCAGATTCTTTTCCTTGTTTTTATTCTCAGGTATATATCCCTTGATATCGTATATGCTTTTGTAGAGTGGTGTGGTTCTCGGTTGCTTAATTGTGTCTGTGTCGAATATATACTCGAGAGTAAAAACAATGAAAAGAATATGCTGTTGTCATAGCCCTAGTGATTACTATGATGCCAAGAAATGGACTCATGCAGTAATGGAAATATCTGATTACCACTTCTTGCTGAACCACCAAAACTCATTGAAAGATTTCCTTTGGGGCACAAATTTAGAATTAAAACACATTTTTGCAAAACATACAGCGTTACAATAATGCTATAACACGATCAGGCCGTCACTGGCGTGTGACTGGCTTCATGTGTTACACTAAATGTCTTAGAAGTGGTCTCATTAAGATGTGAAGATGGCCAGTCATTAAGGTCTGTGTATCAAGAAGAAAATCATACCTGGGATGTTGGATGTGGATGTGGCTCCATTATTCTCTCAATGTGACCTCTTCACCCTGGTGATATTCTGGTTGGAATTTTCTTTCTTCGTCCTCCGGACCTCTCCCTGTTTGATGGAAGCGTTCATGGCAGCCTCAATAAAACACACAACACGACACAATCGTAATATTTATGAAAAACCTTAACTATTTTATTTCTATCCATAAATATATTACAATATTTTACAAAGTTTTACAAAAAGGATCAAAAGCAATTAATACTTAAACTTTAAAAATTATTAGACTGAGCTACATAGATAGTCCTAACTATTGCTGATGGAAAGGGGGTGCCCCCTCTCGTTCACGGAGATACAGAAACATGCGTGCTTACCTCATGTCGTCCGGCCGAAAAAAGGATTGATCAAAAAGGGAATTCTGGGATTGTACCACCCGGCCATGCTGTAGAGTGTATTAGCAACCGTGGCACTGAGAAATAAGTGCCACAATGCATTCATGATAACAACCTTTGGTGCAAATATAATAAGCGAAAGAGAGTTTATTCCAAATTTAATGGCAGAGAATAGAAAGTTATTACCATTACAAGATTAGGATTCCCAATACTTACAAATATATTTCATAGGATTCCCAATACTTACAAATATATTTCAAGATCAATCAGAAGTCAGATGCAATCTTTACCAAGGGGTAAGATGAACTATAATCAGGAAACAATGCATACATACGGAGTTTAAAGCAGCTATCGAGAAAAGTTCATCAACAGAATTTCGAGTAGTTAATTATGCATAGAAAGACATCTAATGAGTAATTTAGGCGATTCAATTTACTAACATGTACCGAAGTGGCAGATGAAAATTTAGGTAATAGAGATATAATTCATTATTCAAGAGAAACGTGTATATTAAACTCACAGGTCTTATGACAGCATTCAATATCCCCTACTACATGTATATGACGAAGATAGATACCATTTGAGAACCACACAGTTCAGAAATACCACAAAATGTGTTTCACGGATGGATTTTTATGCATGTCATTTTTTGACAAAAGATAATTCTTTCAATCATCTTAATATGTCAAAATCTCTTCCATATTGGTATATTTGAAGAAATGTAAGATAGATTTTGGAATCCCCTTCCTGCTACCTGCTTCCCAAGCTGTACTGGTATGCAGAAGTCCGCATGCAATGTAAAGCGACCTCTTAATCTTTCTTAGGCATGGTTCTGATTAATAATTCCTTACGTCCAAGTACCAATATGCATTGTTTGGAGTGAAGATGAGTAAAAAAAATATAAAGACTTTTATATATAAAAACACATCAAAACAAACAATGTGTAGATTCCGTCATACATCTTAAAGATCATAGAAATAACGATGGGCATATAAGAGATAGAGATCAGCTATGCATTTTACTTCTAACTTCGATATATGCATGAAAAGACTCAAGATACAATTATTTATATCAGAAATTATGGAAAACTAGACCTGTTAATCATATTCGCTTCGAACCTAAATGGATAGAAATTCAAAATGAACCTTTTCCTGAACAAATATACATTAATCGACAAGATTTATTGGCCACAATGTTTCGCTTGAAGGTAATCAAAGTGGTGAATCTGGTAAACAAATACACAATTGAGTGGCAAAAGAGAGGCTTGACTCATGCGCATATATTATTGTGGCTTACCAGAAAAATCAACTCCAATCAAATTGATTCTATTATATAAGCTCAGTTATCTGATATACACACTGATCTTACCTTATTTGAAACAGTAAACAACCATATCGTGCATGGGCCTTGTGGTACTATCAATAGAAATTCAACTTGCATGTATAAAAAATACGCCAAATACTTTCTCCTTAAAACTCAGTTCAGTGAAGATGGTTATCCTTCTTAAAGGAGTAGGCCACCTGAAGATGGTATCTTTGACACTATGTTTTGTAGGCATAAGAATTATAATAGGTGGAGTGTACCTTAATCTCGATTACTTTCACAGACATCCAATGCTCACATAAATGTTGAATTTTGCAATTCTGTGTAATTTATCAAACATGTTAGCAAATACACAAATAAGGGATATAATGCAACGATGCTTTTCTTACAAAAAGAAATGTTAAATATGACTTTACTCAATATGTGCTGGGTAGATACATCGGTACTAATGAAGCATTTTAGTGTCTTTGGGGGGTTCTAGTCATGAAATGTATCCTCTAATCCAACATCTTACAGCTCATCTCATAAATTATATGAGGTGTATTTCACAAATTAAAATACTGCTTAAGTCGCCTTAACTCCAAATAACACAGCTCATAATGCATTTTGTAAATTGTGTGAACGAAATAATTTTGCAAAACTCTTATTTATAATCATCCCATCCATAGCCCTGGAGTCCCTGGCCATCTACAACTTTGTAGATGTTTTTGTAGCGAGGAGTTCTTTTTGCAGAGTGAGGTTGCTGACCCAACCTTCCCAGAAGGTACATACAGCGCCTAGCCTTTCCAAATGGTCACCCATCTGGTACTGGCCAGGATCAACGTTGTTTACCTTCGGTGATCTGGCGAGAACCGGTGTGTCAATGTGATTGTGCCATACGCTATTTATAATCAGGTTCCATCTTTTATTCTGTGCACCCAAGTCACCATGAATGCTTCTTTTTTTTCAGACACCGTCTTCATTAAATAAGGGGATCGTCTTCGTTTTCCTTTCTAAGAACTATTGTTGGACAAACTGTTGATACTTAGCCATAAATTTGTTAGATGACAATTAGTGGGACAGAACTATGGCTGAGGCCACAGTGTCACACACACTTGTTTCTCTAAGGGTCATTTTTGCAATAATCCTCAAAACGTGTGCAATAAGAAATGTAAGGATGATTTATCTGAGGACTATAAAACTCAGCAACAAAAAAGATTATCTGAGAGCGAAATAGGATTTAGCGAAGAAAAAATAATTCTGCGTTGATTGTTATTGAAGACCATGTGATCGCTATGGAAGGGGGTGGGCTCTGCAAATCTGAGTTAGCTGAAACTAATTCACAGATGTTTTGCAAAATATTTCATATGATATCGATTAGCTGATTAGATTTATTGATTAAACCGTGTTGAAATATTTGTCAGACAAACAATATGCATATAGAACAATCATTGAGCAAATGACCCATAAGAAATAAGGATGTACCAGAAGAAATTAGGTAAACTGTGTTCACCAATCTATTGCTGAGCAAAGTCAAACAGAGAAAGTAAATAGCCTTAGCTGTAGCAAATACTGGAATTTCTGCAACTTTATTCTTGGGGGTCGAGAAGCTTACACGTCATTAAAGCTTCCTTTTTAATTTCAGTACAAATGATGAATTTGCTTAGAATATAAGTTAAATTTCTCGTATTGCTGAAGTGTATTTTGATTGTGTGGGACGAATGTACAATGTCTCATAAAAAGCTATAGAAGCTGCTAATAGAACATTGAATGATTTGCATAATCTCAACTGTTTTATTGTAGTGCTTTCCGGTGATTTTAGGCAAACTTTGTCAGCTATTCCCAAGGTAACTAAGGCAGATGAATTAAAAGCATGTTTGAAATCCTCTGTGGAAACATGTCAAACGTTTACAACTTTCTAGCTACGAAGGAACACTTAGATGAGGATTTTCTGTCTGGTCAAATTGCTGATATCCGTTTGAATCTATGAGAGGGAAGACTGAATATGAATTGGAAAGGTGAAATAAATTTATCAGAAATATTCACCTTAGTTAATTAAGTTGAAGATTCTGTCGAAAAGATTTTTCTACCATTAACTTCAAATTTTACAAATCATTAGTTGTGTGAAAAAGCAATTATTGCACCAAAAATATTACAGTGAATAGTTTGAATTATTGACTTATTAAAATGTTGGCAGGAACAGAGCATAATTATGAATCCATAGACTCTTTCTAAGAAGATTCTGATATTGTCAATTATCAAGTTGAATTTTTGAATTCCCTCGAGCCAAAAGGTGCTCTTCCTCGTTGTCTTTGATTCAAAGTAGCTGCCCCGGTCATGATTTCGTGCAACCTCTCACCACCAAAGTTATGCAATGGCACAAGACTCGTTGTCAATTCATGAGACATGTTTTGGATATTACTAGAAATTCTGGCTTTATTTATTTACTAGTATTTCAGTCTGGCGTTGCCCGGATGTTTTGAGGTGTATGTTGAGCAAAAAAAAAAAGAAAGTGGTAGTAGGAAGCAAACTAGAACCCGTACCGGGAAGGAGAAAAAGAACGAGAAACAAATGTGACGTCTTTGCTGTTATGACCGATGTCAAACAGGAAGTGACGTAGGTTTAAATTAAGGCTAGATAATCGAAAAATGGGGATCACTTTCGAAAATATCAGCGAAAGAAGCGACCTCTCCTTCAAGAAAAGTGTCCAGTTGAGGGTGGAGAAATTCATGTTTTTAGCCGATTTTTCGACATTTGTTATCCGAAGGATCGAGCTTCAAAACGATACTGGTCTTGTAAAAATCCGTCGCCTCTGTCAAAAGTTTTAGGCAGACATGCAAACATACATACATTTATATATTGATAGCTCAAATTTACGATCTAAACCGATTAAAAAGCTTGCCCTATCTCTGAATACCCCTTATGTAAAATTTCAAATGTTTAGACCAGAAATTGCCTAAGTAATTTGGTAGAGACCACAGAGGTCAGATTTTTTTAAACTTTCATCCCTATTATAACCTCTTAACATTTATTGTTTCGGGCTCAAATCAAGTTATTAAGTTAGATCCATGTCTAAGAAACTTATATCTACAATTTCAATTGTTTATACCGAAAATTGACGGAAAGTTTGGTAGAGTTCTCAAAAATCAAATCGTTGAACTTTGACCCTTAAACAGCAAAAATTCTGACCGAACACGAATTACAAAGATTTTCCCAAATCTCAATACCCTGTATATCAAATTTCGAGTCTGTAGACTGAAAATTGACAGAGTTATTGCGTAGGAAAATGTACACAGACAGAAAGACAGACACTTTTACTTTTATAGATATACAGATTCCTCGAATTCTTTAATGTCCTTTATCACTTTTATAGTTTCTTATATATATATATATATATATATATATATATATATATATATATATATATATATATATATATATATATATATATGGCCTTTGTGGCGGGTGCGAAAAGTTTCTACTAAACTCCTCTCTGAATATTTGGTCTACCGACTTAATATTTGATATATAGGGTATTTCAATCTGTAGTACAATTTCGATCTTACTTTTGGCCGGCAAAATCGTCGCTTGGGGTCAAACTTGAAAACAAACAGTTGACTTTGGCAGTAATATTTGACTAAACTCGCACCCAAGACATTTTTGGTTTTTTTTTCGAAATTGCTACGATATATACATACAAATTGCTACTATTATATACAATATAATAGGCACAATATAATAAGCAATTTAGTTTTGGACCCATAAAACTAAATACGAAAGCTCCATAAATTAAAATATCATATTGAAGCTCATTTTAGGACCTGGCAATACCGGGACTGCTAGTCTATCAATATGTTGCGCTGGTTTTAATAAGATGCACATAAGTTTGAGTAAACGTTGGGTCAATTTGGTTTGGTTTTTATTAAGCTTTATATCAAATCAGTAGGTTTTAGACGGAAAATGTGTTACAAAGATTTGTCCGCTTATCAAAAACTGAACAGAAGACTATTTCTCAATGATATGCAAAAGAAATATGCTTGGTCGTATGAGTCTATTTATCATCAAAAAAATATTACACCTAGCACGTTCCATAGTTGAACGTGTAAATAGGATACCATTCTTTCTTATTTTTTTTTTATTTTTTCGTTTGACGCTTCCCTTCACACTTAAGAAAGTTTCGTTTTTTATGGTGATTTTCAAATAAAGGCACGTAACTATTCATTTTAAAAATACAGTTGTTTCAAAAGTGAAATGTACCCGTTTATCACATCCCTAGGGTTTTCGAGCGGGAAATCTTAGGAACTTCATAACCTTTGTTTGTTATGACAGGTGTGAACAAAATAATGGAAACACTCTGAAATCTAATGGTCGATGACTTTATCGCCCCCCCACTCCCTTTTCTCAAATGAGTTTATTTTTGACTCTATGTTGATTCTCTTGTCTAGTCAAATCAACATAGAGTGATGTATCAGCTCTCACCAGATAACAACGACTCGCAAGAGCCTATAATAAAAATCAATGGCAAGGTGCTAAAAGTTGCTGAAAACTTCAAATATCTTGGAAGCACTCTAAGCACTGATAACCGTGCAGACAAAGAAATAAGCTGCCGAATGCAAAGCGCATGTGTCTCCTTTGGCAAGCTAGAAAAGAGGCTCTGAACAAGGGCTCGTATCTGGCTAGAAACGAAGTGTAGAGACTACAAAACCATCGTCCTGCCTGCCCTGCTGTACTCAGCAGAGACCTACACTCTGTATAGAGAACACATAAGGAGATTGGAAGCCGTCCAACAGAGACACCTGAGAAGGATCATGAAGATCAAATGGAGTGACTACATACCAAACACGGAAGTTCGCAGGAGAGCAAACCTAGATAGCGTGGAAGACAACCGAATTCCAAAGATGATCTTCTACGGGTAACTTGAAAATGGAACCCGCAAGGTAGGAGGTCAGAAGCTTCGCTACAAAGATGTAACAAAGCGGCACCTGAAGGCAATGAACATCAATGTCGAGAGTTGGGAGGAACAAGCCAAAAAAAAAGGAGTGGTTGGCAAAAAAGTCTCCACAAAGGAAAGAAAAAATGGAGAGAAAGATTGGAGAAGCCTTAGAACTGAGACACTATAGACGACACAACCCTAGCACCCACATATGCAGTGCCTGTGACCGGATGTTTCACACAGAAAGAGGAATATGCCAACACCGAAGGATAAAGCACTGAGGCCCCGACTAGTCATCGTCAAGACTGATGGACTGCACGATGATGATGATGATTATGATCTTTGATTAACGTTACTTTTATGAAGCTGCTTGGATAAGATTAAATCGATGATCCCTTCTATAAAACTTACGTAGAAAACAGTTGTCTACCAACAACTATTGTCAACAATTTCCATTACTGATCGCCATGGTGGTGTCTCACTATCTACAAAACATTCATTAAGTGGTGTATTTTTATTTATGGTCCTAAATTGATTTATTATTTCAGATAACGTATATTAGTATAAAACTCATTTTGAGAGCACTATCAGATGGCAGATTATTGGTACCCGTATGGCAGCTGTTGAAGAGAGAAAGATGGCGATCGTATCTAGAAGAACTATACTGAAAGTGATGTGAGCGTACGAGAAAGAAAAGGGAAAACACCCTCCTTTGTTTACAAAAATCTGGAAAAAAGCCGAGGCCGTCAGATGAGGTTGTGAACAAAAAAAAACCCACAAAACCACGTCATCCAAAATTACAGCAGCGTTTAAAATCAATTCTGATTTAATTTATCCTGTTAGTCGATAACTTAACAAGTTTTGATTTCATGCTATAATTTATTGAAAATTTCAAGTTTTTTTGTGTAACGGAGCGTGTATGAGCGCCTAGGAAAATAACAGCAGGAACTGTAAGATTGCTTCTTTGCAAGGATATTAGCAGCGGCAGCCGAAAAAAAAGAACATATGCAAATTTGGAAGTGTGCGATGGCTTACGTGAGAATAAAAAGGTCACCACGTGATCGAGTGGTAGCAAAGTCCGCAGTGGAGAAGATAGACGTGTAAAGTCGGAGGCGAGAAATGACAAGCTAATGCCAGTGTGGGGTCAAGTAAGAAAGAAAAACGTACAGGCAAGATGGACGTGTGGCCCGTAGTGCCGGCAAGAGACTTTAAAATGATGTAAAGACTGCATAGTTTAATAAATCTGATGGCAGACGAAATGAACAGTTAGAAAAAAACAAGAAACAAGCATTGTTTTGAAAATAATATTAATAAATACCTTTTGCTAGTTTGTTTGGTTGTTTCTTTGTGACGGTATCAGACGGCACGGGTGTCCAAGAGAGATTCAAACTGTAACAAACACGGTTCGAACGTACGGCCAAGTTACATTAGTTTTCACTTTAGAGTTGCCACTTATCAAGATCGAAGACAAATCTAGGTCTAGTTTGAAAATTGATTCCAGTGGAATTGCAAAGTTGTGTTCTGTTCCACCTACAATCTTTGTAGTCAGCTTCAATAATCATGATAATACACACGTCCGTCCACATAAAACGGCGTCTTTCCCTGACTGGTCGTTAATTTTACCACTTGTTTATGCATCTTGTATAATCTAATTTGCATAGAGTTTGCTTTATTGACACGTGATCGTAAAATATGAAAGCGACGTCGCCATTTTAGTTTTCTTTTTTTAATTATTTTTTCTTAAGCGAATGAACATGACAACCACGTTAGTCAGGTAAGCTACGATTTTCCTTACACTAAGATATGTTTTTTTTTTTTCAATTTTTGTTTTGAAATTGATGCAAATTGCAAAAGGTGTTTCCATTAGTTTGTCCAACTCTTGTTCCGTATTCTCATGTACAGCCATCGTTCCGCGCTGGTAAAACTGCATTGATAATGCTGGGGACTATGTAGAAAAATAAATTTTGGAACAAAGTTCGCTCATTTTCATGATACCACTGTCGTCTTCTAAGCTCTTCGAATGTTTTATTTAAACATAAATAAATATTAAATCCATAAGTAACTAACTGACATGTCTAGTGAGGTTACAAAATCACCGGCAGCTGTTCTGAATCCGATCGACGTTTTTGGCATAACAGTTTCCTTGTGCTTCCCCACACGTAATTTAGGTTGTACGACAGTACGCTTTAACCTTTTAAGGGAAATTGCTCTAGAGAATGCATGAAGCCACCTAATATAAGGCGCTTACAAAGAATATATTACAAGATAAAAAAAACACAAATAGAATGAGTTCAAAATCATTAAAAGAAAAGTTCAAATGTGCACAGAAAAAGCACTGGAGAGAATATTTAAAACACGTCTGCCAAGGCCGGAAGAATCAAGTAAATTTTGAACTCATTCCATTTGTGATATTTTTCCAAAGAATTCTGCCTTTTGGATAATTTTGGACCATCTTCCAGTTACTTGGTTCCTTTGGAATTTACCTGTTGGATTGGAACTACTTCATTTACTCACATAAATTGATATACGAAAGTATAAATTTATTCGTAAACTTTAAGTATTTACTTCAACAGTGGTAGGTAGAGCTAGGTAGTAAGTGATAAAATATATATGGCGATTAAGCTACACAGAATATTCCGCGGAATTGGGGCGTTCGCCACCGGATTTCATTTGTCGCATTCCCGCACAGCAATTGCCGCGCAGAAATAGGAGTGAACAGTGTCAAACGACTTCTCACGGACAGCACTGACATTGACGGTTTCCTCAACACAGACGCATTCCAGCGAGCCATGCTCCAATACCGCAACACTCCAGACCGTGATACCTTGCTCCCTCTGGCTATGTGTGTATTTGGAAGGCCAATCTGGGATTTAATACCCATACAACCCGGAAAGTACCAACCACACAGCACCTGGCGTGAAACTCTGGCATCAAGAGAGGAAGCCCTCCGCAACCGCCACATGCATCTCCGAGCGGCTCACAGAACACACTCGTCCCCTGGCACCGCTAGTCGTTGGTGACTGTGTGAGGATCCAGAACCAACAGGACCTAACCCCAAGAAATGGGACAAAACAGGCATTGTCGTGGAGGTCCGACAATTCGACTAATACGTTGTTCGTATCGACGGTTCTTTCCTCGTTACACTGCGAGACCGGAAATTCCTGCGGAAATACATACCGATGATTGAAAGCTCCCCACTCCTGAGGCTACCCGGACCAACGCCTGCGTTCCACAGCCCCAGCAGTGCAGCCGGCCAGCCACAGCCAAACCAACTAACACCACTCACAAACACACTTTCCAAGCCTTCTGAGCAAAAGGAACACCCAGCAGATTCCACTGTCATGCCTCCCAACCCTGACCCAGCATTTGTTCAGCCAGCCCCCGCGACTACAGAGAAACCAGCGGTCGATCAGAACAGAAGATCCCTATGCCCCTTCGGGGTCTGATGCCACACAACGCCCCCGGCCTACAGGAGCCCCCGGTGTCTCTGCCTGACCCAGACACCGCACAGGAGCCAGTGGACGCGTTGACTCTACGTCGGCCAACCCGCCTCTCCCGCCCACCTGCCCGACTGAGAGTAATCTGAAAACAGACTTTAAATCGTTAAATCTACTTTATGTACCAAGACATTCTATTAAGTTCTCGTGCCCAGATGGACCATTCGCATTGAGCTTAACTGATTGCCTGGAAATCTTACAACACTCATACTCGTCTTTATGCCTTAAAGACTGGAGGGGACATACATGATGTTGTTCTTCTATTTTATGTATTTCCAGGTGCTGTAATCATTGGTTCAATAAAGAACATTGACTAAAGAGTTGAGGCTCATCTTGTTTCGTTCTGCAATTTCTCGTAGATATTGATGACCCTTCCTTTTCGCTTATTCCAACGGTTTTGTTTTGTTTTATTTCCCCATTCGATTTCAAATATATATTTTTTGAACGTTTTCCTTTTAGAAATGTGTCGGCCGAAAGGAACCTAGAGATTTTTCGTTTTTTCGAATACCGTAGTGACTTAAATATCGAAAATGTTTTTTTAACTCTCTTTTTGCTATCCTTTTCTATGTGATAATGCCCCTTTATCGGTATAAATCTATTTATTCTTTTTAAACACACACACAAATGTAGATACACACACATACACACACACACACATATATATATACATATATATATATATATATATGCTGAGGTTAGGTCCAAGTACAATAATAACAGTTAGTATACTAATCCTTTTTAATAGTGTCCGCGTTTCTCTTAAACTTAAAATTACCAAAGATATCGTAACAGCAAAAAAAATAGGATAGAAAAATTTTTTTTCACCTGTAAGACGTTATAAGGTCACGTGAAGAATTTATGCATCTTCCTAAAGGACACTTTATTTTATCTGATTTATGCAAACCCAAAGTAACTTCTGTGATCCCTAGTGACATAAGATATGATTGAAAAAAAGAGAATATACGGTGCTATAAGATTCCATGAAAAAATGAATTATTTTTAAACTCACTCAAATATGCTGCAAACATATTGATTTTTGTAACATCCATTCGACAAAGTTCACTCATCTCTCTCACACGCATATATATATATACATATGTATATATTTATATATATATATAAATAAATATATATATATATATATATAGAGAGAGAGAGAGAGAGAGAGAGAAAATAAAAATTACAATTAAATTTACCAAAATGATCCAAGATGGTAAAATTAAAGTATAATATAAATATTAAAGAATTAATATTTATAAAGGTATCTCAGCCAGATGTAAAAGCTCGATAAAACCAAATAGGAGATAGAGCAAACAGTTAACATGTTAAAAAACACATTGAAAAAGAGTTTAAAAAAAGTATTCAATCTGAAAACGAAACACTTGATAAGTGGATAGTCCTAAATCCGCGGAGTTTCGAAGAAATATTTTCCTTCTCATCAGAGGGTAGGAATTAGAAAAATGAAGGATCGTATTTTGCATGCAAAATTATTTGATGAAACAACAAGTTGGTGAAAGATCTTACTTGATAACAAAAAAGTGAAACAGAGGGAATATGGTGAAGAAAAGTGTGATTATATGTAGGATAGTCAAGTTTATAATAATTTTTTGTCTTATCAGCAGGGACGAATATATGTTTATTCTTTTTAACTTTTTCGGCAAAATTATTTATTTTTCGAGTAACCGGATTATAATGGTGTTTTTGTTTCTTTTGACTAAATTTAACATAGAATTCTCAAACTCCTCGGGGTAAGGGTTGTATTTGGGGTGGGCAGTTGTTTTTAATCCATAAAATTTGGCAGCAATTCTTTCGAATTTCTTTTGTTCTCTATGAGAATTGATAGGAAGTTCATTTGTTAAGATTTCTAGGTGAAGTTGGTCTTCAGAGGAAATAGGCGCTTTAAGTTTATTTTTAATGCTTAAGTCATGGTGATAAGTCTTCCACCTTATATTTTTAGGAAATTGTTCAAAGCGAGAACAAATTTGTGGATAGTCCAAAATAATTCAAAGGCAGAAATCTCTAGTTGTTAGAAAACACTAAATGGAAAAAAAATTAATTAATAAATAAATAAATGGAAAATAATAAATAAACAATAAATAAAAAATAAAATATAAAATATAAAAAATAAAATAAAAATAAAAAAATAAAAATTATTTAAGGGGAGAGATTTCTGCCTGTGGATTATTTTGGACCATCTTCCAATTACGGGATTTCCTTGGATTTTACTTGTGCAAATGGAAATTCAATTAACTTTCTTGAAGTTATATATTTGGATTTTACCGTTCCTGGATTATTTATCTTCCACCAGACTATCCATTCATGTGTAATCACCTTTTTCTTCCCCACATTCCCTCTGCTTCACTTTTTTGTTATCAAGTAAGATCTTTCATCAGCTTGTTGTTTCATCAAATACTTTTGCATGCAAAATCCGATCCTGCATTTTTCTAATTCCTACCCTCTGATGAGAAGGAAAGTATTTCTTCGAAACTCCGCGGATTAAGGACTACCTCTTATCAAGTTTTTCCTTTTCAGATTAAATATGTTTTTAACTCTTCTTCAAAGTGTTTTAACATGTTTTATTAGCTGTTTGCTCGTATATATATATATATATATATATATATATATATATATATATATATATATATATATATATATATATATATATATACTAGCTGTTTTGTTCGGACTCTATGTACTGTCTATAACTTTATGTGCATAGGTATATATTAAAAAGTGTGCATATGTACGGTAATGTCTATCTATATAATAGGTTTCCTTAACAATAATAGAGAAAAGTTGGTATAGACCGCAGAGGTTAATTTGTTTTAAATTTTACCCCAATTTTGACTACTTAACATTTATTGTTTTCGGCTCAAATTGAATTAAAATATTTGACCCATATCCAACTACCCTACGTCTAAAATCTTAAGCGTTCAGACCCAAAATTGGGGGAGGAGTTTGGTAGAGTTTGTAAAGGTCAATTCTGTCAATTTTCGCCCAAAAACTGATACAAAGTTTGCTGCATGTTTGAATACGCTTTATGTAAAATTTTAAATGTTTAGACCCAAAATTTGCTTAATAATTTGCTAGATACCACAGAGGTCAAATCTTTTGAACTTTGACCCCTTGGAAGCCAAATTTAAAAAAAAAAAAAAAAAAGGATTAAAAAGTTTGTCCTATGTCTGAATATATTTTATGTAAAATTTCAAACCAAGCTCCAAAATTTGCTGAGTAATTTGGTAGAAACTGCAAAGGTGGATTGTTTGAACTTTGACCCAAATTAAGACCCCACTAGAGTTTATTGTTTTGGGCTCAAATCAAACTATAAGGTTGGGTCCATGTCCAAGTAACCTACATTTAAAATGTCAAGTGCTTAAATCCAAAATTGGCGGAGGAGTTCTCATTGAACTTTGATTCCTTAACAGCCAATTTCTGGCCGAAAACCGATCCAAAAGATTTTCCCAAATCTTAATACACTTTATGTCAAATTTCGAGTCTGTAGACCGAAAATGGACCGAGTTATTTTGTAGAGAAATGTACACTCACTGACAGACACACACACAGATATTTTCACTTTTATAGATATATAGATATCTTGCTCTTCCTTTATTGAGTACTTTTAATAACGTCGTTAATTCATTAGTTATCACTGTTGAATACTTTAACCTGGTATATCTATCTATCTAAGTATATATATATATATATATATATATATATATATATATATATATATACTAGCAAAAGTACCCGTCGTTGACTGGGTTCAAAAACAGCCTACAGAAAATGGACTCGGATTTATGAAAGTATGATAGGTTATGAAAAGGAAGGTTGTAAAGAGATAGCTTCGAATTTAGGGGTATCAAAACCAAAGCAAAATATGATTAAAGTAAAAATAAAATAGATAAACCCCATAATTTATTATACAATACCTGTTCAAACTGAAACACGTATCACAATATTCTGGTGATCTATACTAAAAAAAATCTTGTTAAACTTTGTGACATATTTCCATTCTATGGCGGTCAGGCGCGAACGAACACCCCATAATTCTATTATACAATATTTCTTCAAACTGAATCATAAGTATCAAAGTATACTTACGCAGATAGATATGAAAAGTCTTTATTAAAGTGTGTGCCAATTTCCATTCTATGGACGCCAGGCGCGAACGCAAAACCCACAATTTTATTATACCATCCCTATTTAAATTAAAACATACTTATCAAAGTATTATTATGTACATCTATATCAAAAACACTTGTAAACGTTTTTTTCCATACTTTGTAGACCAGGCTCGTACGCAGACCCCCAAAATTTAATGAATCATCATTATGCCAGATCAAACATATCCATTCCCGTGTCTCGCTACATCTTCTATCATTATATGTGATCAGTTTTCTATAATAGTCAACTATATATGAGCCTATTCGTCACCAGACACACACACAGACGTTCAGCTTTATATATATATATATATATATATATATATATATATATATATATATATATATATAGTGCATATTTATATACATAGAAAGAGAGATAGAGACAGGTAGAGAGGAGGAGAGATTAATAGATAGATAACCGTCTTTAAGTGTGTCTGAGATTAGCGCGCTACAACCACAGTGAATGATTTATTACTTTTTAGATACGCACTAACATCTTAGCTAAAATATTTTCCGATTATTTACAATGATTTCCCATTACCGATAATTGCTTTCCCGCCGATTTAAGCTAATTCACGCCATTATCGAAACACTGATGGCTATTTCTTGATAATCTAGCCGTGATGTCTCCGAGAAGAGTTACTTTCCTTGATTAAGTAGGAGAATCTCGACAGGACTCACATTCTTGTTCGCAGCTTGTGTGCTCCACTGATAGATTAGTTTAAATCACGATGAAGTTCGGGATTGGAGGTTGTTTTTGATAACGACTTTACTTGTTAATAAGACTTTTCATTGTCGATATTTACCTTAATCACAGAAGTTATGTTTTACAGCTAATGAGGTTTATAATGGTATACAGAATAAAATATGCAAAATTTAGCTATAAAAGCAGGTTTATTCTAATAACTTACGTAAAGTGTTGAAAGTGATATGCACGCCATATTTCCGATTCAGTTATGTATGAGCAGAAATTTTTAAAAATCATATACAATTATCGTTTTTTAAGTACTATTTTTCAGTATTAACTATCCCCAAAATGTTGAATTCATGGGAGGCCAGATAGACCTGAAAAAGAGGAATAAGGAGCAAAAATGGTTTCTGTTGATGGAAACAGCATCCACGTAACTGGAACTTAATTACACGGTATACTTTTCCAAGCTGTCCTTAATACTTGCATTCCTAGGAATGTTAATTAATGGCTACTTGAGACAGATAACATAAACAATAGAGGAGAGAGAAGAGAACAGACTAACAGCTGACACGCCAACCAACCCCTACAATAAGCGCCTCTCTTTGTCGATGGGCAATGTCTTAATTGCAAATGTTGATAAGTTCGTCTCTGTGTTTATTTCAAGAATAACGAAAAAAAACAATGTCCGGTGAATATATGATTTTAGCAAGCATTTGAAAAGTGCAAGCTAGAAAATTATATATACATTTAACTACGCAACAATACGAATCTTTATCGCTTAATTTTTTTAATTCCATTTTCATCCCAAACAAGGCACAGTGCCACTTTTATGTCGGGGGCTATTATCGAAGCCATAAGTTGCAGGGGTCCTATGTAGGGAGCTGAGCAGCAAGATGTCTGTTTACATTACACTTACATTTCTGTATATCAGAAATGATAGTAACCCGGAAGGGAGTTCCAAAATCTGGCAGTTATCGGGAATAAACTATTTAAGTAGAAGGATTTCTTATATCTAGGGATCTCTACCGTGAAAGAGTGAGCTTTTACTGCTTGTCATGTTTGTTAGGGGTATTTACGTCGAGGGGATACAAAGGCTTGTAGTTCGTCGAAGTATCCAACATTAAAATACTTGTACAACAGGAAGAGGGATGCAATATTCCGTCGATGGGGCAGAAGCTGCACTTAGATGACAGTTCAGGACCTATCAGGTTGGCGATTCTCTTTCGAACCCTGTTCAGGAACGAGAGATTAGTGGCAGATACACTAGGCCAGATGTGACAAAAATACTCCATACATGATCGAATGGTGGCCGTTGTACAGGATAATTGTGACGTCATCGTCTTGAGGAAGCGATTTGCTCCCCATTGGGAAGGTTGAAACCGCCTTAAACTCTAAGGGATGCCGGTAAATATGCTGAGATTGTCTGTTGAACGTTAATTGAATCCAGAACAGTGGCGGATGATCTATCAAAAGTAATGTACTTGCCCTTCAATAAAACAGACAAATTTTATAGTTTAACGAGATTTGTACTTGTTGACCTGAAGAACGCCTGTTCATAATATAGCTTCTGAATGACAGCATTTGACCCCCTAGGGTCGTGTGAAAAGATTTAATTTTTGGTCTCAGATTTCAGAATTGCGGACGGGTTGGTGAATTGCACACATGCAAAATCGCTGGTGAATTCCGTTCGTGATGTGTTGAATTTTGGTTGGTCTCGCAAACCACCGGACTCCAACTCATTCCTGATTATTTAAACAAGCGCCCAGACGGTTGATGCAGATTAATGCCGCTTTTGAGCAGAAATAAGCTCCCAAAACCGCTCGATGACCCCTTCTCTTTATCGTGACTGCCACCCAGGGGACGAAGAATAGATTTGTGAGACAAAATGTTTTGGTGAACTGAACAATGTACATATGTAAAAAAAACTTTTGTGAAATTAACTTTTCGTTGCTAGTAAACCCTGAGTGTCTGTCTTCTTTCCCGGCGCATGCAAGCTTTGCTCTTGCTTTTCAGCAGAAATCAACACAGAGACGCAGAGAACCATTGTGAAGCTCTCCCGGTTAATGTAACGAGCCACAGTTTCTGATGAGGTTAGAGGTCAGTTGCTGACCTGAGCACGGGAGACCGCCACATACTTTCAACTTTTAAGCACTGTAGAGAGCGCTCACCTCCCTCGCAGCTGCCCTGATCTATGTTCCTCGAGTTGTAAAACGTATTCTGATAAATTTTATTTCGCTTTTCTAGTATGGATGGCAAAATACGCTGATCTTCAATAGTTATCACTCTTAAAATAGAAGATGTATTTATTTCAAACTCATATTATTTTATTCATATGTTAATGTAGTACGTCTTACACGTGTTTCGCTGAAAAGCGAAAGTTCACCAAACAACACATCAGAGATAGATATTTCTTACTGGAAAAAAGTTGGGGAGTTGTTATTTTTATATTATTTTAAAAATCATACAATATTTTTAAAAATCTTATTATAGAATATATAGACACTCTTTAGATTGGATTAACAGCCCAGGAGGAGACGTTATTTTATAGTGCTATATTTGATTCATCAGATCTCAGCAGTAGTTGTGTAGGTTTCGTATTTAGGTTAAAAATAAAATGCTAGAAGTTTTTTACAAACATTATGAGATTCTATTCGCAATAATAAGACATAATAGTAACATTATTAATAAAAACACTTTAATTAGATGCATATTTGATTTATCAGATCCCAGTCATTGTTTTGAAGGTTTCGTATTTAGGTTAATAATTAAACGCAAAAAGTTATTCATGAACCAAAGCAGATTAAAATGTTGATTACAAAAAACGCATTAGGATAAATCAGATATGATCAAAAGTTTGGAAAATAATTTATGAAAGTAAATTTACTCACACAACATATGCAACAAGACATATTTATTCCACTCGTGAATAAATATTTTTTTTTTTAAATTGATGTAGGCCTATACATTTTAACTTTGATAATATTATTAAAATATTTATTATTTGATTAACTAGCACCATAAAAATACATTATTATTTTACTATTCAGGGCTTACATAAGGTAAACATTTGCTCGATTAATACGACAAAACAAGATAGATAAATAGCTTTTCCTTAGAGCAATCGCCATTGCATTTGATATTCTGATTCTAGTTCCATATATAAGAATTACAAACTAAATTTGAATTATATTAAACATTTGTTTTATCTATACCAATTTTTTTCCTTCAACAAACATCTTCAGGTTAGAATTAACGAAAATTAAGGCATTATTCTTATAGAGCCCACCTACTTATTTCATATTATCATTATGCAGGTCCGTCAGTACATAAACATCCACCAAAGCAGTAATTTGTGCCTAATCTGGACACTATATCAAAACTTCTTTCACGATTCTTCGTAGTCCCTAGCTTATCATTATATGCAATTAATGTTCTTCTAGCTAACTTAATTATTTCAACTTGTAACTTAATTAATATATCAATCTCAATACTAACCATGTAAAGAGTCTTATCCAACAAAGAAGAGGATATTGAAAGGTAATACGAATCAATTCCAAACATAAAAAAGTTGCTGTTAATAGTAATCTCTAGATGCTCAAACCAAGAACTGATCCTATTTAATGAACTCCATGATTTATAGTAACTTTTTGTTGAACTCCATAATTTATGGTAAGAGTTTTATATATATATATATATATATATATATATATATATATATATATATATATATATACTAATCAAAGTACTCGTCATTGACTGGGTTCAAAAACAGCCTACAGAAAATGGACTCGGATTTATGAAAGTATGATAGGTTATGAAAAGGAAGGTTGTAAAGAGATAGCTTCGAATTTGGGGGTATCAAAACCAAAGCAAAATATGATGAAAGTAAAAAATAAAATAGATAAACCCCATAATTTATTATACCATACCTGTTCACACTGAAACACTTATCACAATATTCTGTGGATCTATATTAAAAAACCTTGTTAAACTTTGTGACATATTTCCATTCTATGGTGGTCAGGTGCGAACGAACACCCCCATGATTTTATTATACCATATTTCTTCAAACTAACACATAATTATCAAAATATGCTTACGCAGATAGATATGAAAAGTCTTTATTAAAGTTTGTGCCTATGTCCATTTAATGGAGGCCAGACGCGACCGCAGACCCCACAATTTTATTATACCATCCCTATTTAAGTTATTTTTTTATTTCCATACTTTGTGGACCAGGTGCGTACGCAGACCCCGCAATTTTAATGAATCATCATTATGCCAGATCAAACATAACCATTCCTGTGTCTCGCTACATCTTCTATCATTATATGTGATCAGTTTTCTATAACAGTCAAGCATATAGGAGCCTATTCGTGACCAGACACACGCACAGATGTTCAGCTTTATATCATAAAAGATATATATATATATATATATATATATATATATATATATATATATATATATATATTTAAATAAATGTTTGGAGGTACAGAATTTATATACAGTTCTAAATAAAATAGGCGGACGTTTCTCAAGAGCTCTTTCGGCTATCATCTCATCAGGAGAAAATCGATAGCGTACAAAATAATATTATGTCGAAAGTTTAAAGAGTTCTAATGGGGAACTATTGAATGTGCCAAAAGTACGGGGACAACAAAAATTATGTTTATTAATGTTTAAAAACGATTAAAATATTGGCACAACGGGGGAGAAAAATAAAAAGGGGGGTGGGGGAGATTCAAAGTTTCCCAAAGAGAAACAATGCGTTTACTGTTTGCTTTTGCTGGCACAAAGAAGGCTTACGCACTGCAATAGAGACAGACTCCAAAATCTTTAAATGGTTTCTGGAGTCCGCTCTATGTAGCACCTCGAACCATTCTAATAATATATATATATATATATATATATATATATATATATATATATATATATATATATATATTAATGATGGAACGATTCGAAAATTTTTCCTGATTCCGATCCAATTACCGATATGGTCCTAAATTTCCGATTCCGATACGATTCCCGATGCCGATTCTTCTTTTTTTATATATTTTATGAATTTTTAATTAGAAATTTGCTGGTTTTTTTTGTTTTGTTTTTTTGTAAATTTTCAAATTATTACATAAACCCCCGGGAAATTTCCCCTGATATTTTTTCTCAAATGTTTTCTTTTTAATTGATTAAAAATTGTAAGGCAAGAAAATATTTATTTTGATTTCAAACAAAGCCAGATTTATCAGTGCGTTGTTAGTGTACAACATGCTACGTGAAAGTTTTCATAAACAGTTGAAAATAGTCGACGATTGGTAGGTAAAATGAGAAAACGATAGAAGAACAAAATATTGACAACGCCGCTTCTAAATAATAATGTTACTATTAAGAATATGTCATTCTAACATATTTTAACAGTGTCCGGAGAACTTGTCCCTAGAAAACCCGTACCCGGAAAACTCGGTCATTTTTGCTCGAAGAAAACTGTTCCATTATTGAATAACTATCAATTAAAAACACATTTTATGACCGTTCTTGAAGGAGATCTTGTTTTTGAAGGCGACTACGCACCCCCGTAATATTTTTAAAAATTATGAACTATATATTTATTTTTAAAAACACTTATATTATCTAAGCAAGCAAATATTTTTATTAAGATGAATTAATTTTGTTTAAACAATTCTTGTGTTATTACGAATTAAAAAAAAAAACAGAACACGGTACTTATGTAATTTTGGTACCGCGCTGAAAATAATAACGTTATTATTTCGAAAGCCATTCTTAACAACATTATTTTTGCACCAACTTACTATAATATTTATGCGTATTTTACGACCGGGAAACGCTTGGCCACCTACTACACACACACACACACACACACACACATACACACACACACACACACACACACACACACACACACACACATATATATATATATATATATATAAATATATACATATATATATATATATATCCTGTTTTATCTTCGTTGTTCTATTTACTGTATAGTAATAAAGATTGTCTGATTTGCCCACTGTAGAACACGCAACATATACAGGGTGTCCCAAAAGAAGCTGATGGTTAAAATAAAATCATAAATTTCTTAATTTTTTATATTTTCCTTTAATTTTTTCAGATCATCTAGAGTAACCCTTCCAAGTTCATCATAAGTCGTTACACTGCTTAGGAGCAGATATTTACTGTAAAGTCATATTTTCGGTTGAATGAGTCAATATCACAAACTCAAAGAGAATTTCGAGGAAACTTCAACGCAAGAAATTTCCTTACTCACAATGCAATAAAAGCTATGGTGGCTCGATTTCATGAGCAAGGGTCTGTATGTGACCTTCCTATGTCTGGTAGACCCCGCACGGAAAAACGTGATGAGAATTTTCAGAAATTAGCAGAGAGGGTGGCCGAGGATCCATCCACATTAGTGAGAAGGAGATCAAGTCAAATTGGGGTCTCTCGATCATTTCATCACAGAATGCTTCATGCAGAGGGCAAATTTCTATATAAAATTTTATTGGTGCAAGAGCTTCAGCCAAACGATCTGGAAAAAAGGCTGGAATACGCCATGCAATTCCAAGATTTGACCAATGGGGATCAAAACTTTCTCAAAAACCTCATTATGTCCGATGAGGCCCATTTTTATTTGAATGGGTTCATAGATAGGCAAAATTGCCGGATTTGGAGATCAGAAAATCCCCACACAACAGCACAACGGCAATTACACCCTTAAAAATGTACAGTATGGTGTGGAGTAATCGCGGTTGAAGTAATCGGACCTGACTTTTTTGAAAATGAAGAAGGAGAGAATGTAATAGTGACAGGAGCTCGGAACCGCCAGATGCTTGAAGATTTTGTTCGACATTGGATACAAAACAAACCACCAATGTGGTTCCAGCGGGACGGTTCAACAGCGCATATGGCACGAGAAACATAGTATCTGCTCCAGGATATATTCAGCAACCGAATACATACATATGAAAATTGGTAAGCATAACTTAAATATTTACTCGTCAGCTTCTTTTAGGACACCCTGTATATTCCACGTGAGAGGCAATCATTGTATTTATATAAACCACACAGTTATAAAGATTGTCACTTAGCTTTGTAAAGTAATGCCCAAATCATATGTTTCTAGCTCTACAACGCCAAAAACATTTTATTCTATTTTTCTAAAAATATAAGAAAAAAATCAATGAATATTAGATAAAAGATACACTTATAATTCCCTCAAAAAAATCTGACTCAAAACATTTTAAACAATATTTATGCAAGATATAATCAAGTATTACATATTTCTGTAAAGTTTTAAATGTAGGCAAGTTACTTATTTATTTAATACTAAAACAGGAAGTTCCGTTTCGTAAGCGGAACATTTGTATATCAATTGTAGGTTTTCACCGGACCTGCCGTACTCCGATCGTCTACGCTTCTGTTCTGTTTTTTTTTAGTTTTTTTTTTTTTGTTATTGTTGGGTTTTTTTGTTTTTTGTTTTGTTTATTTTTGTAATGTTAACGCCTACATTTTTTTTATTTTTTAATGTTATAAACTTTAATGCATTAAAATTGAAACTAAAGTATTTTGTGTGAAAAGAATAGTTATCGCATCTTTCTTTTCATACACTTGCTCGAATGTTTTGTTTAAAAAAAAATATAATTCTTTTGCAATTTGCGTCGCATTGTCCGTTTTATTTAATTATTATTTGGAATAATGCAGTTTACATTATATTGTAAAGACTAAAATGAATCGTTAACGAGATTAGTTTTTTGCTAACAATGCTTTAAACTCTAAAGTAGCGTTGGTTTAGTGTCTGGAATTTATGTCGTGGAATATAGGCATTAAAACACGTCAAAAGTTTTGTTATTTTTTAAAAGCAAGCTATTTTTGTGTTATTTACGTGTAAGTATAGTGTTTTACTTATGAAGAACACCCAGAATTGCTTTTCAAAGAAAGGAAGAAAATGTCAGTCATCGACCTAAGTAAATAGGAGGGTAGACAATGCTGAAAAACTAAAGCCGCTAGTGATAATTCCCATCTAATAAAATATCTATTTCGTTACAAAGAAAACCAAATAAGTTATTAAATAAAAATTTAATAGGACTTAATAATAAAAAAAGTTATATATAAGAACACGCACGTATTCGATTAAAATTCTATAGCATAGTTTCAAATCAATCGGTAAATTAGTTTTGGGATGAGCTTTTAAGAACATACGAACATTTACATTCATATATATATGTATATATATATATATATATGTATATATATATACATATATATATATATATATATTTGTAGTCATCGACATACAGTCCTGTTTCGTTGTATCACAACTGATCAGTGCCGCTAGACTAGCATCTCTCCCTAGCTAAGGATTGAACCTAGAACCGTCGTGTTGACAGTCGGCAGTTCGCCCACTCGACCATGAAGGCGACGCCCGTAAATAACTCCTCGGAATGTCTATTTAAATGGACACCCGCCAGCGCTATATATATATATATATATATATATATATATATATATATATATATATATATATATATATATATATATATATATATATATATATATATATATATCAGAAAGTATATTTCAGAGGTATTCTCCATCTTCAGTGTGTTGTTTCATTTTTCTTCTTCTTCCTTGCCATGTTGTAAATTTGGAGAACGAAGTTTGCTTTTTAAAGAGTGGCGCGTTGTTTCTAACGGTTGAAAAACAACACACTGAAGATGGAGTATATCTCTGAAATATATTTGTGATAAATTTCAAACAAGTAAAATATTTGTTTATTTTCCTAATATTACGTTGTAATTTGCTTTCAAGCGCACTTCATGCGTATTTTATTCAAATTAAAACAACGTTTCTATATAGACTCTTATCCTTTGACACATGTATATATATATATATATATATAATTATTTTTTACTATAATAATTAAATACCTACAGACACTAGTGTTTCATCCTTTCGGAATTCTTCAGTGCAGGGTGTCACGATTACTACCAGTCGAACGATTCGAACCCCGCGACAACTCTGGCTCGATTAGCTATTCGGCTACCATTAACCGTGTGAAATAGCGTTGAATTTTAAACATTTTAATTTAAATGTTCATTACGTCAGGCAGACAGTGATCAAATCGTTATACGATGATCTACGCATAAGAGCTAAATTGACCGACTTTTTAATTCAACTGAAAGTGCTCAACGATAAGAAACGCATTTCTTAAAGGGGCTGTCATAATTATTTTTTTACTATAATAATTAAATACCTACAGACACTAGTGTTTCATCCTTTCGGGATTTTTCAGTGCAGGGTGTCACGATTACTACCAGTCGAACGATTCGAACCCCGCGACACGAGACATCTCTGGCTCGATGAGCGGAGGCCGTATCCATTCGGCTACCATTAACCGTGTGAAATAGCGTTGAATTTTAAACATTTTAATTTAAATGTTCATTACGTCAGACAGAGAGTGATCAAATCGTTATACGATAATCTACGCATAAGAGCTAAATTGACCGACTTTTTAATTCAACTATATATATATATATATATATATATATATATATATATATATATATATATATATATATATACTTTAATTAACACAAAGCAAGACACTGAGATGTAATAGGCTATTATGATAATGGGCTGTATTTTAAGGTGTTTGTTCACGTTATATTTAAATTACTGATTTTTGTAGTCAGAAATGTCGCGAGGAAATAAACGATTAGTCTTTCTAGAAGATAATCAAATTGAAAATAATTCTTATTGGGAGGAAAATATATTTCACGTTCATCTTTTGAAACCTCAAGGAAAACGTTAATGCATGAAGTTTGGAAGATCAATAATTTTGTCATCCCCAGAAAATCCAACCATATACATGGACGATATATATGATAAATTAGCTAAATTTCATGTTGTGAGAAGCTTGAATAATTATCTCCCTTTAACGCAGTTTATAAAAGACTTCAGACACCATGTATGATGGCTGTTATGTAAAGCTGTAGTAGCAATAAACTTGATAATGTCTAATAATTCATATGATACTAAGCATCAATTTAAAAACACGTCACAAAACGCATTCAAACTATCGCGAATTTGTAAATGTTGCTTCACGAGGGAAGAGAGTACAACAACAACAACAACAACATATCACACGCGGCAATTATGTTCACTCAACCCAACACGATCCTGAACAACTCCGTCAATTCGACACCGACACGCCCGTTGATTCTACACGACACAAACACCGTTGATTAAAACCCGAAAACCTCTGACGATTCGACACGATCCCAAACGCAATAACTCAACACGACATGTTACCAGAACAACCTTGCGAGTTACTCGCAGAATGCTATCGGCTTGTTTATGGTTTTTAGACGAACTCATTTTTGCTGTAGCTATGTCCGACTTGGACATTGGCAAATAATTCTTGAGCGCTTCCGCGCATGCTCATAACAGTAACATATGCATCTCAGAAAGTATTAGAGATATTCGTTTGTTATTTGTTTTAAGATTAAGTATGCCACCTAAATATCATATCATACCATATTCATTTCAACAATGATAATATTTGTTAGGTAAGATGACTATTGTAAGAACCGTTACAAGGAAACGTTTTATTACTGTCTGTAAGCATAGTAATAAATGCCAATAAATGTAAAGAAATAAAACAAAGTTTTACTGCTTCTAAGTCATTCTGCGCTGATGTTGGTGTCAACATGATCCATGAAGGCGTTGCAATTATCCGGATCATCAGAGTCATCAGATTCTTCACTAACAGCCGAAGTTGCCTGTTAGATTAGGTTTTTTTCCATGTCTTGACGGAAACCGTTTTCTTTCATCTGGAACACTACGAAGATAAAAAAGGCATGTGTACGGTGTACGAATGTAAGGGGAACCGTTTTCTCTTTTTGCAGCAGAAGTGAAAACAAGACATTGGGTTTTGATCTTGTCGTCAGATGTATTCTCGTTTAGAGGAGCGTTTTGGGAAGGCAGTTGTATACATAACCCTTTTTCTCTTACATACGGTGCGCGGTGACTTTTATTATTAATTCATCACATGCTTCTCTTGCGTTGAACTTATACTCTCTCCCCTTTTCCCGTAATCTCTCTGTTGTGTCTGCACAAATAATTAACAAGAACACGAAAGTAAAGGTATACAATAATATATTAGGAAGAAAAGTTATATACATGTTTACATGTCTTCAGATATACTTCAGTTGGAGATATTCCGGCAGGTGGCGTGTTGCATGTCTTACTGGAGGCAGCATAAGCATCTTTCCTATTTGACGGTCGTTGCCGGACTCCCTCGGTATTGGTGATTTATACCTTTATATATCTCACTCACCCGCCTATGTTAATTAGTAGGCGTCTCCACAACACTTTCTTTCCCCCAATTGACTTCAACATATCTTAACGTTTTGTTTCTGTAAAAAAAAAAAAAAGATTTTTTGCTTCTGCGTCGCTGTTTTTTTTTATTTTTACACCAGCACAAAAGTTAACAGAGTCTTAGCCATTCCTGAAATGGCCTTATCCCCATTGATTGTGGTATGATGCTGATCCTGTGCAGTTCTAGGAGGTTCAGCTCTATTTGTGATAACCGGTTACTACTGATGCAACACGACGGGAATGCTGACGGAGCTTCCAAGACTCTTTTAGTTGACCAAAGTTCTTCTCCGTGGTGCTGACTTCATAATCCAACTATCTCATGTCGCAATATGGGAGAGAAACACCTAAAATTAGAAGAGACGTTGCGAGCATACCCTTGTTTTATCGTTATTTCCATGGCAGGTGCTCGTCTGAACTTCAATCTCTGCCCCCCCCCCCTCGCCAATCTTTCACGAAAAACACCCGTCTAGCTGAATCCACTGTGAAACATTTCTCCCACTCTTTATCTGTGCCTAAATCAAAACGTGGATTCCATGAACAAAACTTCTTTCTTAGAACTTCACGCTTGTGGAACTCTGTTCCGTATGCCTGCCCCCACCTGACTACAACTTGGATGTCTTCAAGTCCAACGTTAACAAATTCCTAATGAAACGCCCCCTTAAGTAAACACTTCATCAAATCTCCACACTAACGTACTGTACTTGCAATAACCCTTATCCCTGAGTGGCTTCCGGGCCTTGATAAGTGGTGTCCACCGTGTAAAAAAAAACATTATTTAACCTCATGTTTAACGATAATCTAATTTTATGCATAAGCCTTATCTAACGTTACGTTTAATAATTATCTAATCTGACTTGTTTTACTATTTTCTAACCTTCTGCTTAACAATTATATAACCTTCTGCTTAACAATTATATAACCTTCTGCTTAACAATTATATAACCTTATGGTTAACCATTAGCTAACGTTATGTTATTTTCTCTCGTAAAAATTTAGCGAAAGTAGAAACCTATCCATACATACGGATAGACATACGTAAAGTCTTAATAGCATGTTTATTTAAATGCATCCATAAGTTAATTGCCTCCTTATCTCATCCGTAGTTTTAGATCACCGGATGTTATCAAAGATGTGTGGAAGGGTTTATCCGATTAAACTTTCAACGCTGTTCACGCAACTATCGCTTGAAACATCAGTATCTTTTGAACGATCTATCTACTTATTTTCTTACTTATTTAGATATCCTTATATTTATTGCAGTATGATCGCACACACGTATGCATATATATCTATATATCTATAAAAGTGAACGTGTCTGTGTGTGTGTCTGTGTGTGTGTCTGTGTACATTTCCCTACGCAATAACTCTGTCAATTTTTAGTCTACACACTCGAAATTTGATATACAGGGTACTGGGATTTGGGAAAATCGATGTGATAGGTTTTTGACCAGAAATTTGGCGATTAAGGAGTAAAAGTTCAACGATTTGACCTTTGAGAACTCTACCAAACTCCTCCGACAATTTTGGGTCTACGCACTTGAAAGTTTAGATATAGGTTCCTTGGACATGGATCTAACTTAATACCTTGATTTGAGCACAAAACAATAAATTTTAAGGGGTCATAATAGGGGTCAAAGTTTAAAAAATTTGATCTCTACGATTTCTTCCAAATTACTCAGACAATTTCTGGTCTAAATATTTGAAATTTTACATAAAGAGTATTCAGAGATAGGGCAAGCTTTGTCATCAGGATGGGTCGAAAAGTTTTAGTTACCAATATATAAATGTATGTATGTATGTCTGTTTGCATGTCTGCCTTTAAACTCTGAATAGAGGCGACGAATTTTACCAAGATCAGTATCGTTTTAAAGTTTGACCTTTCATACGACAAATATCGAAAAACTGGCTAAAAACATTTATATCTTCCCCTTCAACTAGGCACTTTTTTACAGGGACGGGGTCACTTTTTCGCCGATATTTTTTAAAGTTATCCTCTCCTTTAGATTGTCTCGCCTTAATTTTAAAAAATGTCGCTTCCGATTAGGCGGTGGTCGTAACAGCATAAACGTTAGGTTTTACCCCGTTCTTTTCCTCCTTTGCGGTACGGGTTCGAGCTTGCCTTCCTACTACCACTTTGTTTTTTGCTCAAGATACACATCCAAACACCCGGGCAACGCCGAGCTGAAGTGCTAGTATATATATATATATACATACATACTAGCAGTTCAGCCCGGCTTTGCTCGGGCCCTAAGTACTGTTCATAATTGTATGTGCATACGTATATATACATATATATATATATATATATATATATATATATATATTAAAAAGTTTGACTCATATCAAGGTAACCTACATCTAAAATTTCAAGTCTTTACACCCAAAATTGACGTAGGAGTTTGGTAGGGTTCGCAAAGGTCAACTTTTTAAACTAAAGACTGCAAATGGCAAATCTTTTGAACTTTGACCCTTGGCAGACAATTTTTGGCCAAACACCGATTAAAAAGCTTGCCCTATGTCTAATTTAAATGTGAAATTGCAAATGTTTAGACCAAAAATGTGGTAAGTAATTTAGTATAGACTGCAGATGTCATTCTGTTAAACTTTGACCCCAATTCTGACACCTTAACATTAATTGTTTTGAGTTCAAATCAAATTAAAAAAGTTAGATTCATGTTTAAGTAACCTACATCTAAAATTTCAAGCGTTTAGTCCCAAAATTAGCGGAGGCGTTTAGTAAAGTTTGCAAAGGACAAATCGTTGAACTTGAAAGCAAAATTTCTGGCCGAAAGTCAATTAAAAAAAAACTTTCCCAAATCTCAATACCCTTTATCTCAAATCTCGAGTCTGTAGAGTGAAAATTGATAGAGTAATTTGGTAGGGATACACAGTCAATTTCATTTATATATATATATATATATATATATATATATATATACACACACACATATATATAAATATATATATGTGTGTGTGTGTGTGTGTGTGTGTGTGTGTGTGTGTGTGTGTGTGTGTGTGTGTGTGTCTACGATGTGGGATCTTTTATGCGTTTCATTTTAAATATCACATAGTCATGCGGATTTCTTTTAACGAAAATTCTCATTTTTCTGCTGAGTACACGTTAAGAAAAATTCAATATTCATATACACATAGAGATTATTCGAAAAAATCTGTAAATAAAATACTAAAGTTTTAATAAGTTGAACAATTGATTGTAGAGATCAATATATCTTAGAACATAGAATATTGAAATTGTTACTTATATATATATATATATATATATATATATATATATATATATATATATATATAGGTCCTGAACTGTCAAATCTGATAGGTCCTGAACTGTCATCTAAACTTCAGCCTCTGTCCCATCGACGAAACGTTGCATCCCTCTGCATATTCTACAAGTACTTTAACGGTAAATGCTCTGACGAACTGCAATACTTGTGCCCCCTCAACGTAAATACCCCCAACAAACCCCGCAAGCAGCAAAATCCCACCCCTTCACAGTTGAGATCCCTAGATGTAAGAGAGCCTTCTACTCCAGTAGTTTCTTCCCTAGGACAGCTAGACTTTGGAATTCCCTTCCGGGTCCCTGCTTCCCAAACTGTACTGACATGCAGAAGTTCAAGTGTAACGTGAACCGACAGCTTGCTGCCCAACTCCCTACACAGTACCCCTGATGCCTATGTCCCTGATAGTAGCCCCCTACAAAAAAGTGGCAATGTGCCTTGTTTGGGGTGAAAATGTAATGTATATATATATATATATATATATATATATATATATATATATATATATATATATATATATATATATATATATATCATCGTTTTGACAGTTTAAAAAAGTTTAGATTTCAACTATATTTCTTGCGGTTAACGGTGGTCGAATGAGTTTTGTCCTTGCCAATGGAGTAAGAGATGGTTTCGTTGACGGGTTCGAATGTCCCGACCGGTGGTAATCGTGACACCCTCCACTGATGATTTCCGAAATGTTTAATCATTGTCTGTATGTATAAAAATAATTATTATAATATATATATATATATATATATATATATATATATATATATATATATATATAAGGAATAAAAATAATTATTACTATATTTATTTTTTTATACTTAAAGACACTGGGGTTACTTCTTTTCTGGATTCATCTGTGCAGGGTGAACTCGTCAACGAAGCCATCTCTGACTCCATTAGCAAAGAACACATCCACACGACCACTGTTAACCGCGAGAAATGCAGTTTAAATTTAAACATTTATTTTTAAATGTCAAGACGGTGATAGTGATCTAATGATTATGACATCATGATCTGCGCATGTAAACACAAGTGATTAACTTCAACAATAAGAACCGAGTTCTAGAGAGGGCTGACATCATTATTCTATAATTATGTTTTATCCTTTCGGGAATCATCAGTCCAGAGTGTCACGATTACCGCCGTTATATCAAATGGCGATAACAAAAACCTAGGAAGTGTATACAATTTAGAACTGCACACGAACTCGGTCCCACAGAGAACAAGACCATAGTGTCGCTCTGGTTGTAGCATGAACTGATCACCCCAGAGCGACTGCATGTTTATCCTGAACAAAAACTAATTATACGAGGGCCGTTTACAAAATAGAGCCTCCATTTTATTTTTAATTCACAAGTGTGAGAAGCCACAAAGACGAGAAATTTACCATTAAATCGACGTTCTTTTGTACTCCAGAATTCATCTTTCTACATAGTCACCAGCATTCTTAATACACTTTTGCCAGTGAAAAACGATTGCTGTGCATGCGCCTCCGACGCGCGCTTTGTCATACAAGAATCTTTCCAAAAGTAAAACCTCCGTTCTTAAACTAAAAAGTGGAGGAGCTACTAAGACGTGAGTAGTATAATTAAAACGAGCGACTTTTTTGTGCTCCAGAATGTTTTCTACATAGTCACCAACATTCTCAATGAACAATTGCTAGGAATCTAATGACAAATCTCTGCTTTCGACGCACGTCTATGACAGTATTTGCTTTCTTAAAGTCTCGCCCCGTTAATATCTGAAACAGAGATGAAGATGTCAAGTCGTGAATGCATAAGTTCAGTCATCATAACAATACAGTTTGAAATCCTCTCTGATCAACTCGTCCTAACTAAAAGAAAGCATTATTTTTAACCCCCCCCCCGCCTCTATATTTATGCTATTCTCTAATCTTAAATATCTATCTAATTACTTATCTATCTATTTATCTCTCGATTCTCATAGCCACTTTTCAAGTATGTAGCTGAAAGGGCAGAGTCTAAACTATGGACACTTATTTGTTACGAAACACTAAGATGATAACATAGATGCATACGTAAGCCTTACAGTAAATTGGGTTTAATTAGCACATCATCTTATCGCATGTGTTACATTGCCGGATATTGTCAGCGATATGTGTGGCCGGAACCGTTTATTTCATTAAACGGTCAACGTTCCCTTGGTGGTCGATAAATACAGCCAGTGGAAACACAGGTCATAATTCTAAAGAAGATTGGTTTCAGTAACACTGCTGCCAGTAGCCGTCAGCGTGCGAAGCAGTTTACAACCCCGGAAGCAATAGAATATTGCAGTCAATATGTCTTTATTACCAAGTGGCTAATGAATTCGTCCAAACCGTTTTCTGTTGGCTATACAAATTGCTAACTGAACAAATTTCAATCTAAGCATATGATTAAGGAGTCATAGGCGCTGAAAATTTTCTTTTTAAGGGTGGAACAGAAACGTTTTTGTATCTTGATTGTAATAAGTATATTTTAAACTAGTTTCTAATATATATATATATATATATATATATATATATATATATATATATATATATATATATATAAAGGTTATGGGGTGTTTTGAAGCATGAAAGCGATGTTACTTTTTGTATTTAATATTTTATTTTTTTATATTTCAAGCGGTCCTCCGCTCTTGGTCACAAAAACGTATCGAAATGGAAATGAAAGACGTTGAAAAAAAACTGGAAATTTGTAGTATGAGCAGCGTTCATTCCTAGCAACAAGGTACGAACGAGTTCACGTCAATTATTTTAGGCGTTTGTGGAAGAAGAATGTATTATTTTTTTTTAATGTTCCACTGTATTAGCGTTAAATTTATACCTGAAAAAAGAGACGAAATTGATTTCAATATATATAATGAAATTGAAACGAAATCATTGAACGGTATAATAATGTTATCAAAAGTTATCATAATGATAGTACAGTAAAGTATCAATAAAATAAGTGATAGTTTTAAATGATAGAAATTAACATACCCACGAGGATATAGTTGGAGACAATGTTGGCTTTTAATGTGGCGTGAAGTCCGTTTGCCCCTCTTACAAAAATGGCATCATATATATATATATATATATATATATATATATATGTATACATATATATATATATGACAACTTAATTTACTCACATAAATTAATATACGAAAGTATAGATTTATGCGTAAACTTTAAGTATTTACTTCAAAAGTGCTCAATACGTAGGTAGAGCTAATTAGTAATTTATAAAATATATATGGCTAATAAGCTACATTGAATATTCCGCGTTTCATCGACCCTAGGACTCTTAAGGCTTATGCGCGAATTCTGTGGTTAGTTATCGTTTTTATTCCGCGTTTCATCCACTCTAGGACTCTTCAGGCTTATGCGCGAATTCTGTGGTTGTTTATCGTTTTTATATAAAAAGACTGAAGAGTCCTAGAGTGGATGAAACGCGGAATATTCAGTGTAGCTTAATCGCTATATATATTTTATAAATTACTATATATATATATATATATATATATATATATATATATATATATATATATATATATATATAATGGAAAGTTCAACAGTTGAGGTGAAACTTTCTTTCTATGTGGCATTACTTACTGTATATCTTCGGTCTTTTCCCTCCACATTTAGAATGCTTTACCTTCTTCCAGTCACACACAATCATTCTGCTCTTAATGTAGTCATTGCTAGACGTCAGATCTCTAATATGTTACCTAGCATCTTTTCTCCTCTTCTAACGAGAAGCATTATTAGTCTTCGAAATACCTACGTATAAAGGGTAGTTTTATCCTACATCCCTAATTGATATAATCTTCCTAATGACTCAACTATTAAATTTATATGCATTAGTATATATTTTTATATTGTCATCCTTTTATTCCTACTCATATATATATATATATATATATATATATATATATATATATATATATATAATATATATATATATATCCCTACTCATATATATAATATATATATATATCCCAAATTTTATGGATGTAGTTAACTATATAAATATATATATATATATATATATATATATATATAGTTAACTATATAAATATATATATATCCCAAATTTTATGGATCTAGTTAACTACATATACCTATATATATATATATATATATATATATATATATATATATATATATATATATATATGTATATATATATATATATATATATATGATTACTTTCCTTAATCACATAAACTGATATACGACGGTTTAATTTCATGCGTTAATTTTTCAGTATTTATTTCAACAGTGCTTAATACATAAGTAGAGCTAGGTAGTAAGTTATGAAAATATATGTGGCAATTAAACTACACAGAATATTCCGCGTTTCATTCTCGCGGGCATTCGTCAGGCATAAGCCTGATGAATTATTACGAGAATGAAATCACTATCCCCTCTTCCCCCGACCTAAAGCAGCTAGACTACTTCGTTTGGTCATACCTCGAGAACATCACCAAAAAGCTCCTTCACAACATCAAAGCTACCCTGATCGCCGCCATTCACCGATCTACTTGTGGAAAAGGTATGCTCCCAGTTCCAGATTCGTATCAAGGCGGTGATTAAGGCTGAAGGCGGTTACATTGAATAGACGTCCGCTCTACTACATAACCACATAATCTGAATTGATTTTTTTTCAATAAAATTTTAAAATCAAGCTATATTATTGTTTTCTTTAGGGCGATAACTTTATAGTTTCACCCTGTATGTGAGTGTGTGGTTGTGAATGTGAATGCATATTTGACATATATATTTTATAACAGAAATGCTGCTTAAATAGAAAGACATAGATTAGGTGTATATTCACAATTTTCTGCTTGAGTATTTTTCCTCAAAACAAAACTAAAAGATAAAGGCTGAACTAATTCCTGCAAACCCATAAAATAATTCTAGATAAGTTATAAGTTGTAAAAGGCAGTTTTCATTGTTTTCTAAACCTTGCGAACTAATCCAAAATGGCGATTGTTCGCTTCCAACCACTTTGCCAAAGTTGGAAACATTATCTCCACCGAAATGCCTCGGAAATTATAAGACTATGATTTGGAAAAAGCCATTCAGTTTGTTTCTGACAAAATCAGAAAATAGAAAAATAAACAACTAAAGTGTTTAACGTAGCGTTCTTATCTTTGACAATAAAATATTGAATAATCCGCCAGAATTCCCCGAAATCCGAACGGTTCACGGGCAAAGAACTTCCCCCACTCTCTTCCTTCTCAGATGTCCGCGTCTCAGGTTATATACTTTACTTAACAAATGACAGCACTTAAAACCAGGTGGAAATCTCATCGGTAGTTGAATTCGACTGTTTGGCACCAACACAATTTAAATTCCCATCATCATCATCATCATCATCATAATCATCATCAAACAGCGGGCGACATCTTGCTGTAAATGCGGAATGCTCGAAATATTTGATGAATCAAGATGGAATTTTCAATAAATTATTCAAGAAAAAAACTGACCGAATAATCCGTGCAACTCTAGCTCTTATCGCATCACCGCATATTTATATAGCCGTACTTTTTTATGTCTTTCCACGGAATGTGCAACGATGACTTTACGGCCGTGTACCTTTGGCACCAACGCAATTTTAATTTCCATCATCAGCGTAATCATCATCATCATCATCATCATCATCATCATCATCATCATCATTATTATTAAACCGCGGACATATATATGCGCCTTCTTGGTGCAAATGCGTAATTACTTTCAGTAAATTAAGATGGGGTAAATTAAGATGGGGTTTCCAATAAATAATTAATTAGAAAAATCAAACTTTGGCCGAAATTTAGCTACTGTCGCATCACCGCATTACCGCATATTTTCATACCTGCACTTATTTTACAAGTAATGCGACGGAATGTGCGACTGTAATTTTACTGATGTGATACCTTCTGAACGTAAACAGCACACATCAACCTGACTTGATGCAAAAATCGATCATTTAACTTAAGATTTAAGTTGAATAGCTTTTTCCTCGAATTCTTTTCCTTTGAAATTCTCTTCCAATACATAATACATGTGGTCTCAAGTTTGGTTCCTAGAAACAGTTTAGCTACACTGAAGAGAGGTAGGACCTCGAAACATGCGTGTCCGTAGATTACTGTTTTATAAGTAAAATAAAAATAATCTGTATATTAATAGGATGGTGTTTGAGTTATTTATTTTGTGTGTCACGCTTACATCCTAGTGACTGTAATTTAACTTTTACTAGCCTGGGTGCCCGACGTTGCCCGGGTGGTTGAAGGTTTGTGTTGATCAACAAAAACAAAGTTGCATTAGGCAGGAAGGCTCGAAATCGTGACACGAAGGCGGAAAGGAAACTGTAGGTGTCTGTAAGAGTATTGCTTGAGCAAATAAAAAAAAGGAAAATTGCGAGCGCAAAAAACAAAAAAAATATATGGTAGTAGGCAGGCAGGTTCGAACCCGTACCGCGAAGGAGGAAGAGAAAATGAAAAAAAACGTGACGCGTAAGCTCTTGCGCCCATCGCCAAACCGGAAATGACGTAGATTTAAATTAAGGCAAGACAATCGAAAAAAGGCGATGACATTCGAAAGTATTGGCGAACAAAAGCGATCCATCCCTTCAACAAAGTGCCCAGCTACGTACAAATAAAAATATGGGCGATTTTCTAAGATAAAAGATCTTCAAGGTGAAAACGCTAATCAACCATAATATCGTTTAACAAGAAATCTGCATGATTTTAAAAGCGATAAAAATAACAGTAAATTCATCTCGAATTTCACGGTATAATAGATAATGCATCAAACCGTAATATATATGGCTAGGGTTTCGATTCCTAGAAACAGTCAAACTACGCCGAAGAGAGGTGGGTGCTGGAAACATGAATATCCGTAGATTACAGTTTCATAATTGATATATATATATATACATAAAATAGACTCTAATTTATGAAAGTATGATAGGTTATTACAAGGAAGAGTTGTAAATTCGGGTCGAATTTGGGGGTATCAAAACCAAAGCAAAATATGATGAAAGTAAAAATAAAATAGATAAACCCCATAATTTATTATACCATACCTGTTCACACTGAAACACTTATCACAATATTCTGTGGATCTATATTAAAAAAAAAAACCTTGTTAAACTTTCTGACATTTTTCCATTCTATGGAGGTCAGGTGCGAACGAGCACCCCATTATTTTATTATACCATATTTCTTCAAACTGACACATAATTATCAAAATATACTTACGCAGATAGATATGAAAAGTCTTTATTAAAGTTTGTACCTATTTCCATTCTATGGAGGCCAGGCGTGAACGCATACCCCACAATTTTATTATACAATCCCTATTTAAGTTAAAACATACTTATCAAAGTATACTTATGTACATCTATATCAAAAACACTTGTAAATGTTTTTTTTATTTTTATTTCCATACTTTGATAACCAGGCGCGAACGCAGACCCCACAATTTTAACGAACCACCGTTCTGCCAGATCAAACATACCCATTCCTGTGTCTAGATACATCTTCTATCATTATATGTGATCAGTTTTTTTTTTAAATAGTCAACCATATAGGAGCCTATCTGTGATCGGACACACACACACACACAGATACAGACATTCAGCTTTATATACAGTTTTCTTGGAAACGCATACCGCCAAATTACATCAGTTGACATCACACTTACATTCCAACCCCAACGTATATACTTGTAATATATACTTGAAATTTGGAATACAGACGTTATTTGTTTATGCTCTGTAGTTACATTGAGCTTCATAAAGTAAAAGATTCCTATAAATAAAAAGAGGAATATAATTGAATGAGCATATTTTCCATTATCATATATATATATATATATATATATATATATATATATATATATATATGTATTACTTCAGAGCAATATGCACCTCATATATGTGTGTATATATATATGTGTTTGTGTGTGTGTGAGAAAGAGATCAAGTTGCATGCCTCTGAATGTACTTAAAAAGACTCCGAAAAAAACAATCGACAACTCATGCTAGCCAAACTTCTTTTTTATTGAAAGACTGAATCCCCTTTATTCGAAAGACTTTTCAAACAAAACAATGGCGTCTGAGAAAAAGAAGAAACTCGATACACGTGAAATACGTATTTAAAAGAATATTGAAAAATAAGAAATTAAGAAAATAAAGTCAACTTCCCAACTTTTTTACACACACACACATATATATATATGTGTGTGTGTGTGTGTGTGTGTGTGTGTGTGTGTGTGCGTGTGTGTGTGTGTGTGTGTGTGTGTGTGTGTGTTGAGGCAGCATTCTTTCAATATTTAACGTTTGGTTTGATAAAAAAGTGTTTATTCTTTTTTTTTAATTCACGTTTACCCCTGACAAGGCATATCTCCACTTTGATATAAGCGAATGCTATTTGAAACTTATGAAAAGATTAACAAGATGTTGGTTTACGTTACATTCAAATTTGTACATATCAGTACAGTTAGGGAAGTAGGTTGCAGGAAGGGACTTCCAAATCTTAATTTGAGAAAGTAAAGAAAGATGTATTAAGGTAATATTCTATAATATAAAGGACAAAAATTTGTTTAAATGTGTGTATGTTTGTTTGTATGTCTCCCTGAAACTTTTGACAGATGCGACGGATTCTCACGACATTGATATAATTTTGAAGCTCGACCATTCGGACGACAAATATCGAAAGATTGGCCAAAAGCATTAATTCCTTCACCTTCAACTGGCCACTTTACTGCTTTTTTCGCCGATATTTTCGAAAATCATCCGATTTTTCGATTGTCTTGCCTTAATTAAAACTTACGTCACTTCCGGATTGGGGATGGGTGCGACAATAAAGACGTCACTTTTTTTCACGTTTTTTCCTCCTACGCGGTACGGGTTCGAGCCTGCCTGTCTACTACCACTTTTTTCTCTTCACACATCTAAACACCCGGGCAACGCCGGGCAACGCCGGGCACCTTAGTTAGGGATTATATATAACCTATTAAAAGATCTGAGAAAAATCGATTTATTGGGCATGTAATATTTCAGTGGAGGCCAAGTGATTTCAAAATTGCTATGCTTGTATTTTGCCTTATGTTTGCATTGGAAAATCAGCTCACTTTTAGCATTGACTACATTGTCACATTAAGGAAATAATTATCATCCTTACTATATCAGATAAGCAGAGGTTAAAATATTTGGAGCTGGGGGTGTATGATTTGGATTTACTGATAATATCCCAATTAATTAAGAAAAGGACAATCTTAGATGTAAGTTGTTTCTTTTTATAAAATAGTGGAAGAAATCCCCTGATTACCAGTTGGGTTTATATTCTAAAATGATAATATGTGGGTATAAATGCTAAGCTTTATTAAAGTGAATTCAATGTATGTTTTATTATACTGGATTCAATCTATGTTTTGGGTAGAATCTGGTTGCTGTTGCTGGAATTGTGGTGTTATATACTCGGTTGTATTTTTAGAAGGGTACCAAATATGTATATGTTTTATACTGGTGGTATTATTAAGATGACGTATATTCTGTATTGTTGCTGTTGTTCGTCTTAGGAAGAGTTATAGCGAGAGATTAGAGTCTTAAGAGTGTTCATGTGTTGAGTGTGCATATGTCTTAAGATGTTCATGTTGTAAGAGATAGCATATTGGAGACATAAACAGGTATATATAAAGAGAGAGACAGTTCTGTGTGTATATATATATATAATAGACAGTGTACATGTTACAACAAGAGAACCAATTCAATGAGAGGAGATTTATGAATATCTTGATAGATAGGCCGAGAGATAGTGCGTTTGACATTTACGTTTTGACAGTTGTGCATATAATATAAACAGGTTACCTTTCTCGTTGTAATGATGAACACAGAAGACGCAGATACACAAAGATGATGACGTCCTTTATTTCATGACCGGTCCATAATTTCCCTTGAGGAATTCAAAGTTTCTTTACATGGTTATTTCTAAAAACCCTCTCACTTCTAGAGAGTGTCTTGATTCTAACGGAGAATCGGTCTGAACCTCTCTGCTTCTCTCCGACTCTTCGCCCAGACTCCCAGTCTGCATCTAAAAACTCTACATATATTGAGAACTCATCACGTCATCGCATGATTAAACATGTTCTCATCAAGCACGTTGGATGACATGTGTCACGTTGCCAAACTTGACATGATCCCGAGTTCAGTAACCTATTTTTCAAATAACATTTTTACAAAATATGTTTACAATTCCAATTGACGATTAAATTCGTTATTTTAATTTTCACAGAAACAATTTTCATTATTACATTCCTTTTCCATATACAGATATGTAAGCTAAACAATTGCAATTCCTTATTTCAATAACATTCTGTATTTATTTTAACTTATGATCGGAATTTTCAATTCCAAATGTAGCTTCGCAAGTTCGAATCCTATACTATCCTATTTCATATTTACATTTAACTAATTCCCTTTTTTTTACTTACATGAAAAGGGGTCAGCCCTTTTATCATGTAACATCGGCTTTTATAGTTGGAATTGTTAGGGTAAGAATTGGATGAATTATTAATGATATTGTTGTGGTTCAGGTTGTTGATATAACTATCATGGGAGTTGTATGGCAAAGAATTATCGCTATTTATATTATTAGTGAATAATTGTTATTTAGCAAGTTTATTGGTAGACGGGAATGTTCAAGTTCATTCCTATTTGATTGTCGGGGGATTGGCAGTTGGGAAAAATTAGTCGTATTAATTTGAAGGATTTAGATAGCGTCGGTTACAATACAGGAATAAATCACATCCTTATGTATACAGTTATTGTCAAAAGGCATTCACGCTGTTGTTAAGGTTGTTAGTAATGTAGAATACTGGGGTGATGATGTGATGATGACATAATCGAACGAAAATCTCAAAATTATCAATCTTTTTTCTATATATTGATTTTTAATCTCATTCACGCACACATACACACACACATTCGCTATCATAATATATACAGACAAATCAGTAAATATGGTCTTATTGCTTAATAAAATGTACTTAATAATTTTGAGAATACACTTCATATTTTTCCAACCTTTCAGGTGTATCTTGCCGAACTTGGAAACATTTCTGTTGAACTCGAGATTCTTTCTGATCTGCACGCAAACGCAACTTTATTTAATCCACGAGAAGAGCAACTCTCGTCCCGTAAGCCAAGTAATTCGCAATTGTAGTTTGAGTGTTGCTTGCACTAGGGATTGAACCTTCATCCCCCAGAAGAGTGTAAGTACTTTATCTGCCACATTATGGGTCCTCGCTACATTGAACAAAACTCTGTGAAAATAGCATTGAAGATGAAAGTACTAGTCCTATGAATCGATATAAGGCGAATAATAAATTCTCATCTAAAAAGATAGGAAACATCAGTTGTAATTGTGTCATCTTTTAATAACAACGATAAGAGTATGGGTCTCACTCTTTCTCTCTCTTTCTCTCTCTCTCTCTTTCTCTTCTCCTTCCCTCTCTCTCTCTCTCTCTCTCTCTTTCTCTCTCTCTCTCTCTGCCCAACATATTACTTAACCCTGCGGTAGTCACCTGGATGTTCCAAGCATGGTCAGTCCCATGTGGTGCTTACACACCGCAATACAAAAATGTTTATAGTGTTATTTTGTAAAATATAGTTATCCTGTTGATTCAGGATATATCTACAGTTTCTGTTGAACAGTTTGAATCACTTGTAGCGTGTTGATCTTAAAATAAATAATACAATAAAATAAATTATAAAAGTAAAGAAAAATTTTCGATATTAAATTAGCTAAGCTCATAGTTACGGGATTGAAAGTGTAATAAATTGTAAATAAAATATTAATCCAATCCAGCCTATTACAAAGAAAATACCAAAACATATTCATTCCATATTAAATATCACAGAGTAGCCTAATCTCTATATATATAATACTAGCAAAAGTACCCGTCGTTGACTGGATTTTTTAAAATAGTCAACCATATAGGAGCCTATTCGTGACCACACACACACACACACACACACACACACACACACACACACACACACACATTCAACTTTATATTATAGATTTTAATTGCAGAAATTCCCCTCTGGACCAAAGTACCGTAGGTTTGCAACAACAAATGCCACATACAAATGTATTATGTGTAGACTATTAGCTACTTTATTATGCAACTTTAAGACTTTAAGACACATTTAATCGTTAGATTTAAATCCTACATTTTATCCTAGTAGCAATATCATCACAATCGCAACCATAATTAGAGGAAGTAGTTCCTATTTTCCCCTCTAAATAACAAGTCATTCTACCGTTCCCAGCCATCACCAGGAGGAATTCTGCACTTTCGACATATATGGGGTTTCACCCTTCGAAACTCATCGGCATAACATAATATTGCTCTTTTTCATTACAAAAATAATAAAGATTCCCCAGACTAATACCGCTTCTTCTGGTTGGATGAGCTCTGACCATTCTTATATTCCGGATTAACGATATCAGCATTCTAAACAAACGCTTATGTACCATTCAAACATGCCGCAATGATATCTATGAGTAAATTGCTCACTCGCTCGTTTTTTCATTTGTTGCAGTACTTATTTATCTTTTTTCAAACATAGTTACGTCTTTTAGATACTTTATTTAAATATACTTTATTTAAGGCAGCGCAATCTATTACGATCGTCGACGATTGACAAATAAACGTTTCAACAATATCATCTACTGGATTCTCTCGCTGTATATATTCTTCCCAATCGCTCTCCTTTTCTCTCTCTTTCGCTCGCTTATAAGACAAAAAAAACATTTATTTCCTCTTTCTCCCTCGCTTTGTACATTTGTTCTAGTAATTAGTTATATTTTTCAAACACAGTCTTTTAAACATACGTTAATGAAACTTGCGCAATCTATTACGATCGTCAACACTTTAAACGTTTGTATATATTCTTCACATGTTAAAACTCATGAACTATTTTCATAGTTTATTATATCTTTTTCCACACTCTTATAATAAAACATATATAAGAATAGGTAGAGTCCTTTATCACATGAGTTTTTTTTTTAGTTTTTATCGCATAATTTCAAATAACTATGTTTATTTAAGATTATATTTTATATATTTTGTCAAACCGTTTAGATATTTTAAAATCCCTTCTTTTATACTTCAGGTTATGGTTTTAGGCACAATTACTGATTTTTACCACCGATTACCTACGCTAGAGTTTTGACGTAAATTTCATTACACAGGGAATGAAATTCGGTGGCGTATTTTATTTAAATTTCTTTTCCGGGTTGATTCTCTAGATTGCACACACGTTAACTTTTTCTTTTGGTGGTAGGGGTAAATTTTTATGTTAGGTCCACATCCACAATTTTCTTTAAAATCACTATTTTTTATTTTCAACTATGCTGATTAAGAAAATCTCATTCAAACTTTGCGAAGACAAATAATTATAGAGATATAAAGACCCGTATTATTCACTCTAATTCACTGGCTGCTAGGTTTGTACGCAATCGCGATAAACAAATCTACTTCTCCCTTACCGACATTGCCGCGCACCAATTATTTTTTTAGCATTTGCCGGTGAGTATGCTGACAACGATTATCACGGTTACATTTGGGGAAATTATTTTTCCACGTCCGCTTTCAAAAAGGGGGTTGTCTACTCCGAAAGTTGTTCTCTATATGAGGATGTTAGGGGTTCCTATTCCGAACGCCGTTTTTAAGATGGGGAGTTTAGTGGTGTCTATTCCGAAAACCGTTCTCAACATGGGGAGCTTGAGGATGTCGATTCCAGACGACGTTCTTAACATGACAATACTCAAAGAACTGTAGTTAAAAAAAGTCGAAATTGATTTGTTTTACACGTTAAAAAGAGGACATAAAAATGGAATTTAATTTAATACTATTGGTGGAACGGTTTAAAAGAAGGGGAAGACTCTTTTTTTACATAGGCATCACCACATTATCAAGGCCAAGAGGCCACTCAAGGATAAGGGTTAAATAGTGTACAGTAGACATTGGACAATATAGTAATCATTAGTAATGAAAATTTGGTAAATTTGATAACTTATATAGAACGGCTCATACAAGAACTTATTTACGTTAGACTTGAACACAACCATATTGTAGTCAGCTGGAAAGCAGGAAAACGGAAGACAGTTCCACAGGCGTGCAGTTCTAAGAAAGAAGCTTTGTTCATGGAATCTACGTTTAGGTTTAGGCACAGATAAAGAGTGGGGGAAATTATTGATAGTGTTTACAGCTAGACTAGTGTTTCTTGTGAAAGTTTGGCGAGGGGAGGACCATAGATTGAAGCTCAGTTGAACATCTTCCATGAAAATAACGATACATCAGAGACAAACTCGCAGCATCTCTTCTGTGAGATAATGGTTGCAAGGAAGAGAAAAGGACATCTCCTACGAGGCTACGAAGTCTATTTTGAACTCTATCAAGGCAGGACAAGCCCTTTCTAGCAGCTACTGTCCAGATGTGGCAACAATATTCCATCCTTGGACGTACCTGGCTCTTATATAGATAGAGAATAGCATCAGCAGTGAGATATTTACCGGATCGATAGAAAGATCCCACCATTTTTCCAGCGGCCTTGGCAACAGATTTGATGTACGTGTTCCATTTAAGATCAGGAGTAAAGGTCAAGCCCAGAAGCTTGTCAAAACTTGAGGCCTCCTGAAGACGAGAGCCATTCATTTCAATTAAACAACAAACGGAAACAACTAGGATTGCTACCACTGATTTCGATCACTCTAAACAGTTCATATACAGTGAGATACCTTAACCTCTAAGACTTCTGTTTTTACATTCCATTATTATTCTAATGGACGATTTTTCGTACTTTTATTAATTCATACTGATTTACACATTCTCTTAATTGTTTTTTTTTTTTATTCAAACAGTACCTGAATGTTATCGCTCCAAACCACCATTAATTGCCAGTAAAAGCCAGATTATTTCACTTCGGTCACGACCGCCAATTTCCGTAACTGTTAAGGGACGTTTTGTTGCAAGGGCGGCGCAGGCTTCCACCGAACAACGCCGGTTAACGTGTCCTTCTAGTGATATATAATATGCGCTTATATCTAACAATAAAAAAATATAAGAACATATAAATCATAAAATCATACCTAAGTAAGTCAGCTAGAGTGATTGGACAATCTAAAAGGAAAAGCGACATCTACCTCCAAGGAAAACTGAGATACACACTGCGTCATACCACGTGTGTTATACCCTCTGTGAGTCAGGAGAGTACTAGGTGGGAGGAAAAGAAAAAATTGACAACTAGGAATTATGAGTACTTAAGCAAGGTTGGAATGACAAAACACCCCTATGGGACTAAAGCAAGGTTGAAAGCACCACGATATGGAATACTGTTGCCAGGAACTGCTAGAAGCAGCTTATCCTGCTTTGACAGAGTTCAAAATAGATTTTTGTAGACTAGTGAGGGATGTCTATTTCTCTTCCTTGTAACGTACTTCCCACAGGAGAGACGTTGCAAGCCTGTCTCTTCTTTATCGTGATTTACCAGGCAGGTGCTCGTCTAAGCTCCAATCTATGCTCTCTCCATGGTCCAACTTTCACAAAAAACACTCGTCTAGCTGAAGGCACTATCAAAAATTTCCCCTACTTTTTATCTAAATCTTAATGTAGATTCCATGAACAAAGCTTCTTTAGAATTGCATGAATGTGGAACTCCGTTCTGTTTTCGTGCTTTCCAACTCACTATAGTGTAATCGTTTTCAAGTCCAACGTGAACAAGTTCGTGATGAGCCGTCACATTAAGTAATCCAATTTACCCAATTCCCCCTATAAACGATTACTACGGCATTTTCCACTTGATTACTGTACACTCATTAACCCTAATCCTCGAGTGGCCTCCGAGCCTTAATAAGTATAATTTGCATAAAAAAATTTAATAAAAATCAATAGAATGCGCAACTTTCAAAGCAGACTTCCGTAATCCAGGGTGTCCCCTCAAAATCATTCATAACTTTCTTAATTTAATATGTTTTTTTAAGAGCATCTATAGTAACCCTATCAAATTCAGCATTAATCGTTACACCACTGACGAGCGGATATTTTTCGTAGGGTGGTCTATTCGGTTGAATTGAAATTTTAAATCACTCAGTTTTCTTTTGTTTTTTTGTCTTTTTTAGACACCCTCTATATTCACTTAAAACGCTTCTAATCTTGCTATCCCAAACTGTAGACTTTAACTCCCAATCCGAGAAGCACTATTCATCTGATCGCATAAACTTAGCATTAAACAGGCTCTGTACGAGAGTTGGAAAATAATTTAAAAGTGTGTTGTAAACGTTTTTAACCGAATTTACATAATAAATTCGTCGTTTTTTTTTTGTTTTTTTTTGTAAAATTTATACTAACATAGTAACATGCCTGACGACAACATATGCGACCCGAAAGTATTTCAAATTTTAGCGAGGACCTGTACACACTGGAATAAGATCGCTAGTCTGCCATTGGGAAACAATTAATAAAAAAATGAAATGAATGACTCTCGTCTTGGCTTTCACACTCCTTCTATGTTTATTAGCCAGTCGCAGAGACTGTAAATAAAAATGTACAAGCAAATTTATTGTTCAATAGAATACTCCAAAAACATTTTTTAAGAAATCCTTAATTCGCGGAATTTCAAAGAATGCTATTCTTCTCTTCACTGGTAAAGAAGGTATGTGGAAATTAGCAAATTATTATTAAAGCCGAGTTAAGAACTTGCTGGTTATAGCATTAGATGAAACAGCACTTTACGATGGTTCGTCATAAAATGTAAATAATATGTTCATATCAATTAAAACATATGAAAATGGGGAAAATAGGAATATAGGAAGTCCAGAATGCATGAAGACTCGATGGTAAATCCAAGAAGCGAGGGTGTTTTATTGTAAACAAATAGTCAGAATTTCAATGTCACCCGAAACGTGCAAGTAATTCTAAAGTGAAAAGCAATCCAATTTATTAGGAAAGAATCCATATAATCTAATTATAGTTTCTTTTTCTTGTGACCAGCTCTATTGTTTTTATATTGAGCTTTTTATTTGGCTGGGATTACTTTATAAATATAAATATGCATATTAGTTTTAAGTTTACATTTGCTTTTATCGAGTTAACTTTTCATTCGTATTGCCTGAACACACACACACACACACATACTCTCACACACACACACACACACACACACATATATATATATATATATAGAGAGAGAGAGAGAGAGTGAGAGAGAGAGAGAGAGAGGGAGAGATTAGTGAGGGGGAGAAAGAGATAAAGAGTGAGATTGTGTGAGTAATAAGTAAACTGTTTCTCCGCCCTTTAACGGAATTCAACCCATCACATAAATGTAACTAAACAGCTAGCGATATTTAGATAATCTTTAGCGATTAGGGAAAACCGATATTTAATGATATATTTGCCACGTCTTCTACTGCGAGTAAACAATAATTCATCACGTCTAGCGAGCCGCCGGTCATGCGCAGACGCGTCTATTTTCTGACGTTATCATTAAAACAGATTTCTTGTGGCTTCCTGGTCACTAATTAGTAGATCATAGATCGCTTCCAACCGAGGTTATCGGTCGACGGTGTCAGCTTCCACAATTGTCCACGCTCGTTATCAAAACACACTGGACATGTTTGACGAAATCCAGAGTTATGATTACAAAATCAAGAAAAGCTACATAACTAGATAGTCCCGTGGAAATTCCACGGAATAAGGAATATATTTGATCAATAAATATTTTTCTGTGTATTGTAAAAAATTGATTTTTTGGACAGAACATAGATAACACAGAGTAATTATGTGTGCTTGTAAACATTTCTATGAAAACGGTGTCCTTTATTTATTAAATATAGAACTGCCTCAAATGAGATGAATTAATAAGTACTAAGAAATACTCAGAAAGTAGTATTGTGTTACATAGTTCAATACATCAAAAAGAAGTTACTTTTATATTCTGGCTTGCCAGATAGGCCTTTATGAAATCAGTTTCGCTTTCAAAAATTGTGGTTGGCTGTTTTGGAAGTGTATCGTACAGACAAAGGAAGGTTCAAACAGAATATTATATAGATATTAAAGCTTCGATAATATCGTTTGCTTGTTTGTTTGCATGTTGATAGTTTTAGATTGAGGAAAAGAGAGCGAATAAAATTAGAAAGTGAGAAAGAAAGGTTACAGAATCAGTTTTTGGTATGTTTTTATGTTTTTTTTATATGCACGTCAGAAATGATCTGTGTGGTATGTTGGTGAAAGAAATGAAAACAACGTTTCTGAATTGTTAGAGATGAGGTAGAAATGGCCAAGAAGACGGAATGTTCAAGGAAAGAGCGTTCAAACAACGATTAAAATGTACAATGAAGCATAATCTTTATAAAACAGAAAAGAAGGAGGTCATAAAAAGTATACAACCGCCAGGGAAGACAGGTTTTAGAAAAGAGCATCCCTTGCAGATAGGAAGTTCAACAAATGTGTCACACTCCTCTATTTTTATTGTCATCGAAATCGATTAAACAGCCTATGTTTCAATCAAATCGATTAATTACCAGTTCTAATTAAGGACCAGTTGTGATGCACCTAGAGGAAGCTTAACATGCCTCTCGCAAGGATGAAGTTCACAATATGTTATAGTCTACATTGCGCTGTAAAGTACTTACTGTTGGTTTTATAAATTTATTTTATATATAATTGTTTGTATTAAAGTTAAAATACAAAAGTCAAGTATCATGCTTCAATTGTGCTCTAAACAGAAACATTCATTTCAAAGGCGCTCTTCAAACAACCTACCGTTGATTTTATATGCCTGGCATTACGAGTTGTGCTGCTAAAATGGCTTGAATTTTTAAGTAAAAAATGAAATTGAAAATTTGTGCTTTAAACAGAAACATTCATTTCGAACGTCTCCTTGTCATATCAAAGCATCTACTGTTGATTTTATATGTCAGGCCTTTCGGCTTGTGTGATAATTACACTTTTACAATGCACTTGTGATGTTAAGCTGCGTAAAATATTAACTTTAGTCAAAATCGCCTGTTCTTTCTTCCATCGGATTATTTTGGTAATCGATTATCGATACTTAACGAAGAAGTTTCAACACCAAACCTATCTAAGAACACTGCCAGGAACATGAAGTATCTTCGTGTGAAGTTTCACAAAGATCGGCCAAGCCGTTTTCGAGTACATAGGGACACAGACACACTGACAATATTTCATTTTTATAATAGTATATAAATATATATATATATATATATATATATATATATATATATATATATATATATATATATATATATATATATGATTGGTGACTGACTTCACCACCGATTTAATGTTTATATTTTTCAGATGCCATGTCGTTTTTAAATGATTCTTAAGGTCCTTATATTTCTTTATATTTTCCCATTCTGAAGACAAGGCATATTCATTTGGAATTGTGACATCAATAATGAGCGCAGTCCTTTCGAGCTTGTTCCATATTACAATATTTGACGTGATGCTCTTGTCGTTTTATGCATCGGTCCGCCTGTATATCTTCGTCAAAGAACACTGTCCCTTTTCTGCTTAAACTGTGGCAAAGAAAATAGAGTATGTTAAGTAGTGAAGGTTCAAATGTCCGAGAACATAAACGAAAGGCGTTATGTCCGCAATGGGAAATAGTTCATTTCGGCTGCGGGCGCGCACACTAACGTGTGTAAAAATTAGATGTATAAGAAGGTATATGATACATTAATGCTTTATTGAAATTGTGAATTACTGACTTGTTATTTCAGATTAGTACGTGACAGATCGACATGTAACCGTAAATTTACACCTGCCAGACTAATGGTTATACTATTTCGAATTAATACGCGACAGACCGACAAATATCTCGTTTTAAGCTTGGGCCTGACTGACTAAAGATAGTGCTTTTTAAAAACTTATACGAGAAAGACAGTAACATGATATTTTCAACTTAGTTCTGGCATGCAATGACCATGCTATTTAAAACTTATATGCCACCGACTGATGAGCATGTCATTTTCAACTTAGGACCGAGAGACATAAGACCATAATATTTTAAACTAATACATGATAGACCGACAAACATGCGTCTTTAAAATTAAGTGTGACAGACCAACAAAAACGCTGTTTCAAACTATAGAGTGATAGAACAACGGACAGACCGACGAACAGAAGACCATTTTTATATAGATTAATATAACAGATCCGTCTAGTCTTGACAGGCTATGGGTACCCACTGAAAGTTGCCTGCGCGTGAAATTTTTGTAGTAAGAATTGCGGAATCTCCAACCACGCCCCTGCTGACTCAGCACTGTTATAATACCAGTTGAAATTATATATAAATTCAGGACGACTGAAAACAATGCCGAGATATGCGGAGAGCACATACAGCGCCTGGTATTCTCAAACGGTCACCCATCCTGTTACTTTCCATACTCACCGTTGTTTGACTCCGTTCATCTAGTGAGGACCGGTTTGTCAACATGGTTATGCTTTATATAAATTAATAGGCGGTCTGACAGATGCCTTAAATTGTATTTCTTCATAAAACCTTTCTGGTTTAAGCCTAATATTTTCGACATTTTCTACCGGCAACGAAGATACTTGTAGACATCTAAAAATAATTTGGATCTACGAATTTTCGCGTTTATCGATGCGAATCCTATTTCGAAAATATGCGTGTCCGACAGACAGAGAAGAGTGGACGGATGTAACTGATTTAATTTTAAAAAATGGAGCGTCCTTGTGTTTGAAATTATAAACGCGATAACAGTTATCTATCATCCTGGATAGATGAATATAACTTTCCATATCTTTTCAAGTTTTACGCCTTCACAACTTGCATTTTTAATGTGAATTTAATATCTATGGTTTCACATTGATTATTTATATTACCCATGCAAAATTATTTCGATATAATTTACAATCAGAAAACCCGTCCCAGGACGGGTAAAATTTATTCCGCAAACAGAACAGTTTTGTACCACTTTTATGTTCTTTTAATGCTGTGGTGTCAACCCTACGGATAACAATGAATTCGTCCACTTACTAGAAAGACTTGGAGAATATGTACGAGATGCCTTAAATAAGTTTCCAGACTTTTTTGTACAAATCTCTGGATTTACATGCTTGGTGCCGGCCTCCCCCCTTCAGGGAGAGATAATCTCCAACCCCACCTTCAGGGAGGAGGGTGCCTGGAGGCTTCTCCCCCCCCCCCTCAAAGAAAAAAGTCACCTCCTCCTGGCCTCTTCGCCCCCCCCCCAACCCTTGGGGGGGACACCGGCTCCCTCCTTTGGGGGAGAAACTGCCAAGCTCCCCCCTTTCGGGTGAGAAAATGCCAGGCTTCCCCTTTCGGTGGGGGGATGGTGGCGTGGCCTTCGTTATAAAGATGGCCGGGCAGCTGAAAAAATGACGTCATCGCCGAGGTCCCAACAAGCAAGATATGTGGAACTCTTAGACTGTCAATAATCAACAGTAATTTTTAAAGACAACGTTGCAAAACTTCCAAATTGGATTGAAATAAAGAACACGATGATTTATACTGAAACTCATCTAATATTAATAATAAAAAAATAATTAAAAAAAACACAACTTGTTTGTGTAAGTATTATAAGCAATTGAATATTTCGTTGTATTATAGATTTTAAAGATTAGAATGCATTCTTTAATTACTTATAAATTACATTTTAAAAAAGTGAAGGAACACGATTTGATTTGTAGTAAACTTGAAGTTTATTTAATATAATTAAATGAAAATTATGCATGTAAGATTATGAATATTTGAAGCAGAACACAAGCAAAACATGTGATATGAGTAAAGACAAATATTAAAATTAAACTATTTTTTTAATCAAAATGAATTTTTTTTAAATCAAAAGGAATGTTTTTTAATCGAAATGAACAATATTTTTTTTAAATCAAAATGAATATTTTTTTAATCAAAATGAATATTTTTTAATCAAAATGAACAACAATATTTTAAATACAAATGAACCACAATATTTTTTCAAAATCAAAAACAATAAAAAAAATACTGTTAAAAACTCGCTCAACATATGTTACGTGACATAGCTTGACATATATTCGGCGGGTTTTTAATAGTATTTTGTATAGTTTTTTTATTTATAACACCTTTTCCCATACTTACCGTTTTAAAGAGAGAATCAGACGCCATCTTGAATTTTCCAATACATCGGTAAACACTCTATGTTTTTCGAACTGAATAAACATGTTACATTGAATAAAAACACGAAAAATATATCCAGTTTGGTAGAAAAGTAACTTATCTTGCCTTTGATAACATTTATTTGTTATATATTTGTTTGTTGACAACTTTTTCGAATCTATGTGTACAGTAATACAAACCCGTTTTTCGAGCTGAATAAATATGTTATATTGAATAAAAACACGAAAAATATATCCAGTTTGGTAGAAAAGTAACTTATCTTGCCTGTGATAACATTTATTTGTTATATATTTGTTTTTTGACAACGTTTTCGAATCTATGTGTACAGTAATACAAACCCGAAATGAATTTAAGACCACGAGTGAACGCGCGTTTTTTATTTAGTTTAGTTTCGTATATATATATATATATATATATATATATATATATATATATATATATATATATATATATATATATATATATAAGTTTTTTTAAATTTTATCTTTCTAGCTTTAAAAAAAAGTTTTAAAATTTTATCAGCCGGCATAATTTATTTTTAAATATTGAAAAATTTCAGGAAAATTAATTTTTGCTAGATTTTTAAAACATGTGTGTCAACAACTTAAAAAAATCGTCTCTTCAAAAGAACGTGTGTGTGTGTACGTGTGTGCGCGTGTGCTGGGTAGGAAAGCGTTTATTTTCGTGTTGTGTGTAAGTGTGTGCGGCTAGCGCCAGAATGGCGAACGTGGTGTCGGAGGTTGGGTTGTGATGGCTGCTGTAAGTTTCGTAATTTTGTAATTTGTAAATGGCAAGTTAGAAAAAAAATAAACCCTTCCAAGATGGACAATAAATCAGGCCATAATATTTTATGGTAAATTTAAGAGCGTACGAACCATAGTTTTTTAGGAGATGTGATTATTGGATTAACCAATCAGAAATCGTCTGTGGCACACACATCTCTGTTTTTATAGATATATATATATATGTATGTATATATATAGTTAGTTATAAAATATATATGGCGATAACTAATGTCTATACTCCTAGACATTACAACTCCTTATGTTTAGCAGCTGAGTTACAAAATTCTTAACGATCTGTTAATTAATTTAGGAGTAAACCGTGTACATATATATACACATACGTGTACATGTATATACACATATGTGTACATGTATATAAACATATAAGTGAGAATGTGTCTGTAAGAACAATTCACAACCAAATATACCTAATGATTTTTTACATACAGATTGGAATTTGGTATATAGGATATTCAGACATGTTGAAAACATTTTTATCAGTTTTCAACTGGAAAAAAGCTGGAAAGGGGTCAAAAATGTAAAAAAAAAAGAATGCTATGTAAAAACAATGTAAAAACTATGTAAAAAAAAGAATGCTATGTAAAAACAATGTAAAAACTATGTAAAAAAAAAGAATGCTATGTAAAAACAATGTAAAAACTATGTAAAAAAAGAATGCTATGTAAAAACTATGTAAAAAAAAAAAAGAATGCTATGTAAAAAATGTAAAAACTATGTAAAAAAAAAAAGAATGCTATGTAAAAACAATGTAAAAACTATGTAAAAAAAAAGAATGCTATGTAAAAACAATGTAAAAACTATGATAAAAAAAAAGAATGCTATGTAAAAACAATGTAAAAACTATGTAAAAAAAAAAGAATGCTATGTAAAAACAATGTAAAAACTATGTAAAAAAAGTGAAAAATTGGCACGTGGGAATTATCGGATTTTTATGTTTCTTTTACATCCAAGAAGTGAACTGTTAAGAAAAAAAAAACATAATACTTCCATTCACATGTCTCAATTTCTTTCTGTATTTTTACTTTATTTATTTATTTACTTATTTCATGAATTTAACGTTACGTAAAATACCAGGCAACGCCGGGCACATTTGCTAGTACATATATAAAAGTGAGAATGCGTATGTTACGATACGTCTTAACCTATATACTCAACGAACTTTTGATCTACAGACTTTAAATTTGGTATATAGGGTATTCAGACATGTTGAAAACTTCTTAATCGGTTTTTATCCGAAAAAAGAACTACTAAGGGGTCAGAATTGGTATTTAGGAGTCATCAGATTTTTATCTGTTTGTCAACATGGGGTTTGAAAACACTTTTTAAAGATCGTGGCAAGCATCTCAGCTCGAGTCTTTTTTACTTACAATAAGTGAATTGTTTAGAAAATAAGCATAATACTCGTATGCACATGTCTCAGTTTCTTAATGTTTTTTTTTTCTTTTACTTCATTTTTTAAAATAATTTTACGTTACATTTTATACCTGGCAACGCCGGGTACATTTTCTAGTATTTATATAAACATATGCACATACCTAACTATGAATTCAAACAGGAAACATAAGACGAATAAGTTAATGTTTCGCTCACTGTTTCGGGAGCTTTTTAAATAGTGACGAAAATAGTTTTAAAAAATAGTTCATTAAGTCATCTGCCCTTTTTAGTTATTTTCAATGAAAAAGTCTATGAAACAGTGACGAAACTTTCCATAATTTGGTCTTCCTTAAGTTTTGATTTTATATTTTGTCATCAGTCGTATAACTTTATATAAATAGAGAAATACGCGATTGTTAGTTTCTTATCATACAGCGAAACTCATTCGATACTATGACTGCAACGTGCTTCGTCACACAGTATAGAATGTTGAGCATTAGAATATAAATCAGATCAAAATATGAAAGTGTTCAAATTAGAGGATATTGTTTAATATTAGAGACAGAAACAGGAATTGTTCTGAACTTTATTTTTTATTTATTTTTACGATAGATAAAATAGTAATGAATTATGGTGTTTTCAATTTAAACTTCATATTGAAATATATCTCCACATGTTATATTTGGCATAACGTAATTGGCTGTTTCGAATTTAATATTCAACATGCGAAATACATTGGAAAAAAGTTTTCTAAAATTGAATTTTAAGAGTTCTCATCTAAAATCATGTAAAGCTGCAATGATTAGATTGTAATATTTAACGTAAAGTTATATTAATCGCAAACACGTGGCATTAAAATAAATCTATAAACTAATATATATATATATATATATATATATATATATATATATATATATATATATACGTTTTATTTTTTATTACCATATCTTTCTGTTAAGTTACATTATTGCTCCAGCTACCCGACTGTTTTTTTTTGGGGGGGGGCCGTTCGTAGCTTCATCAGACTTTTACAGGGTTCTGTAAATGTCTGAGGAAGCTACAGACGGCCAAAAAAAACGGCCGGGTAGCTGAAACAATAATGTAACTTAACAGAAAGATACGGTAATAAAAAATAAAACGCATATTTGCTCTACAACAGTATTGAGCACTGTCTTCAGTTTTTATTAATTACAATTTCTACTATATATATATATATATATATATATATATTTATATATATATATATATATATATAGAGAGAGAGAGAGAGAGAGAGAGAGAGAGAGAGAGAATAAAAGTGTATTTTTTAACACATAATGGAATCTTACTGGTCAACGGGTGACGATCTCAATAAAGCGAGTTGTCCGAAAATATATACAGGGGAAACCCCCCCCCCAAAAAAAAAAAACAGAGGACATTCAATTGCTTTTCTGAGCATTTTACAGTCAACGGAGAAAAAAAGCGCAAAGACTCTAGTGTTTTGATGTGATGTTTTTAATATAATAAAGTAGTTATGACCAAAGTTTCATTTCATTCGGACAAAACACTAAGAAACGGGGCCTAATTAGAGTTGGGTCCCGTTTATTTGGGGTAGCTCTGTAATACAGAACCGGATTAATATGCGACGTGTAATTCAAAATTATCTTACGAGTTTGAATTTCAGAGATGATGATTGTTTGGTGTATTTAGCGTTCGCGGATTGTTATCCTCATCTTCATAGTTGAAACCAAGTTCTGGCCAACTCATTCTCTGACCTTCGTCGGGTGGTTAATCGCGACAGAATACGAATTCCAAGTCTTACAACTGTATCCTCAGTAATTACTGCCTTTCATAGTTGTTGTTGTCTCGCCAAGTTTGGACCAACTAATCCTCTGGCATTTGAAGCCCGTTGCGCAGTGAATAAAGGCGTTGAGTCTGTGCGGTTCTAAGTGAGCATTGTCTGAAGATAGCAGTTCTAATCCTAACCAAAGCAGCGTAAATGATTAGCTGCCCAAAACGTTGCGACACAACAACACCTATGGAAGGCAGGTTGGATATACAGTTACAAGACTCAGCATTCCTATCCCGTGGCGGTTAACTATCTGAAGAAGGTCAGAGCATGCGTTAGCCGAAACGTGGTGAAACCACAACAACAACAGCAACAAGTATGAAGATGAGGATAACAGTCGGCAAAAAAAATGAATACAAAAATTATGAAGCCTCATCTCAAAAGATTAAACAAAACAAAAATAAAGTAATAATGAGAATTGATTTCTCGTATAACTTGGATTCTTCGGACTACTGTTCTTATCTTGCGTGTCGGTTTCACAATAGCGATATAGTCTCCGACCATCATCATCTTGTGGTACAAGTGCTTGTAGTTCGTCAGAGCATTCACCATTAAATTACTTGTAAAACAGTCAAAGTGATGCAACATTTCGTCGATGGGACAGAGGCTAAAGCCTAGATGACGATTCAGGACCTATCAGGTTGCCGACTCTCTTTTGAACCCTGTCCAGGAGTGAGAGACAAATAGTAGATGCAACAGCCCAAATGTGACAACATACATGTTATTTACTTTAATATAGTTCACATTCCTTAATTCATGTTCATTTTCTCTGATCACAGCGCGTCCTTATTTTAAATCAATGACGTGGGTGGAGATTGACTTTTTATTTTTTATTTTTTTATTTTTTATTTATTCGATTTATTTCATATTCTTATTTTACCATTATTTTTTCATTTATTTTATTTTTATTTTTTTTATTTATCACGTTTTAATTGTTTTTTTTTAATACAATTTGTAATTTTATTAATTATTTTTATTTATTTATCACGTTTTAATTGTTTTTTTAATACAATTTGTAATTTTATTAATTATTTTTATTTATTTATCACGTTTTAATTGTTTTTTTAATACAATTTGTAATTTTATTAATTATTTTTATTTATTTATCACGTTTTAATTGTTTTTTAATACAATTTGTAATTTTATTAATTATTTTTATTTATTTATCACGTTTTAATTGTTTTTTTAATACAATTTGTAATTTTATTAATTATTTTTATTTATTTATCACGTTTTAATTGTTTTTTTAATACAATTTGTAATTTTATTAATTATTTTTATTTATTTATCAAGTTTTAATTGTTTTTTAATACAATTTGTAATTTTATTAATTATTTTTATTTATTTATCACGTTTTAATTGTTTTTAATACAATTTGTAATTTTATTAATTATTTTTATTTATTTATGCTTTATTTCTTTTTATTTTATTATATTTGCGTTTATTTTATTCATTTTTTTTATTTGTAAACAGAATGTCGACGCCATTTGCTTGGCCAGAAGAAATAGAATTCGAATAAAAAATATTGTCAAAGAAAGATTTATAACATAAAAAACAATCATAAGGTAGTAAATTAAAATCGATAAAAGGTTCATCGGTTTTGAAATCGATCGCTGTACATTGGGAATTTCTGCTATTGACAAAATCAAGGATGATAGTATTTTTTAGATCAAAGCGACGTACATATGAGGGTCGTATCAAAAGTAAAGCTTCCTAAATTTTTAAAACGCTGGCATTATTGAATCTAGTCCGTCATTTTTACACTTTCCCAATGAATGGTCTTCTTTTCACCTCTCGCCGCCCATACAATGATAGTTACTTTCCTTATCGTTACTCTTTCTCTTTACAAACACATGAAGCCGATAAAAAAAGAAACGAATAAACAGTTCAAACAGTTCATAACAAACAAAAGGAAATATCACCACAAGCAATCATATTATTCCATGTATAGTTGGAGAAAGTGATTTCGATGACAATAAAATATGGGATGTGAACTATTCGTTGATCCTTATTCATTAGCGGGCAACGTCGAACCTTTCTACTCGTATATATATATATATATATATATATATATATATATATATATATATATATATAAACTTCCTTCGTAATCTCGTGTCATTTTATTTACTTAATCTATCACCGCTATATTCCAGACGCAATTTTTTAATCTCTACGATATTTTAACTTTTTAGACGTAATCCACTACACTAGTTTACTATAATTTATTTTCTCTCATAAAATGTATATACATGTATATATGACATCTAATTTACATAAAGAAAACACGCTGCTCTCCCCCATCATTATATATAGCCCCAATCCTCCGACTCTCTCGTCAATGACCATCCCTCTTGAAGAAGCCCGCATAAATCGGGCGAAACGTTGAGTATTCAGGTCGTTCCACCTCCATTTTATTTCATATATATATAAATTTTGATTGTATATATAAGAAAAGAAAATTTAAACTGTAAGTTGAACTTTACAATCAAAATTTATATATATATGATGATTGCAACGTCTTGTCAGACGAGAGCCACTCCCTCAGTCACTAAAAGTCCATGTGCCCGAATATGACTTTTTAGCCCTGCCAGCGACTTGCACACCCTCAAGCAGACATGACACTGAAAACGTTCACTCACTGATTTGTATGAGACTAACAGCAGCGGAACCTGTATTATCGTGGGCTTTCATGTGATTAACAAAACCTGCCTTCGACAACAGAGCCCGATCACACACCTTACAGATCCAGAGATCTCCATGGTTGGGCGGCAAGGTTTGGCATTTCCTACATGCTCTCTTAAGCTTCTCTCGGTCTATTTTGGCTGCTTCATAGTGTTCTGCACCCCTGTATATCAGTGTCCTCCACTGCTTGCGATCATACGCTAGGGACTCCCAACTGTCAACAGGAATATGAAAGCTCACCAGACTCTTCTTGATGCTATCACGAAAACGTTTTTTGGGCTTGTGCTGGGGTCTTTTTCCAAGAAAGAGCTCACCATAGAACAATTGTTTTGGGAGACGATAGTCTTCAAACCGGATGAGATGACCCGCCCAACGCAACTGGTTCTTAATAACAATGGTAGCAATACTGGTTGTTTTGGCCTTTTTTAAGACATATGTATCAGGGACAAAGCTATACCACTTTAAACCAAGAATGTGTCTAAGGCAGTGCTGATGGAACCTCTCGAGCAATTTTATATGTGTCCGGTACAAGGTCCAAGTTTCAGATGCGTAGAGTAGGGATGGTACTACACATGCTTGATATACTGAAATTTTAGTTGTCAGAGTCAGATCACCGTCAGACCAGACACTATCTTGTAGCCTTCCAAAAGCATTAGATGTCTTGCTGATTCTCTGTCTTATTTCCGCATTAAGAGTGCCATCATTTGATAAGGCACTCCCAAGGTAGACAAAATTTTTTACGACTTCAAGGCGCTTTCCACAGAGGAAGATATCAGGTTCCACATACAGATCATTGGGAGCGGGAGTGTACATGACTTTATGTTTTCTTAATGCTGTCAGTCCGAAGCAGGTACAAGCATTTGTAAAGAGATACATCACTAGTTGCATATCTACTGGGGAGTGTGTTAGCAGGTCAGCATCATCAGCATACAACAGTTCCCTAACAAGTCCATCACTAACAAGTGTTTTGGCTTGGAATCTTCTGAGGTTGAACACCTTTCCAGTCGTTCGGAATCTAATATAAACACCCATATCACAATCGTGGAAACCATACCAAAGCGCAAAGCAGTCAAATAGAGCGAAAACAATGTTGGTGCAGCTATATCACCCTGCTTCACACCATTATCAATAGGGAATTCTTCCGAAAGCTGACCATTGAAGTTGACGCGACCTTTCATACTATGATGAAGTTGCTTGAACTTGTCTGTAAAAGCAGGTGTACAGCCAAATTTTTCCAGCACTTTCCAGAGAGCCTCACGGTTGACTGTGTCAAACGCCTTGGTTAAGTTTACAAACACCTGGCAAAGAGGCATACGCTGTTCAATACATTTTTCCAAGAGCTGTCTAGCAGAAAACACCATATTCACAGTTCCTCGCCCACCTCTAAAACCAGACTAGGATTCCGGAAGGATATTAGGACATACAAACTTTTCCAATCGGTTTAGCAAGAGCCGTGCAAATACCTTTCCAACCGCACTCAGCAGCGAGATACCTCGATAATTTCCACAATCAGATCTTGTACCCTTTCCTTTGTACAACATAACCAAGATGGCATCTACCCAATCTTGGGCAACCGGGTCACCCTGCCATACTGACAGTATCAAAGAGTGGACCACACAATGAACATTGACACCACCATGTATCAGCAGCTCAACAGGGATGCCATTCAGTCCAGGGGCTTTGTTCGAGTTTATCTGTTTTATGCAGATATATATATATATATATATATATATATATATATATATATATATATATATATATATATACATACATACGTCAGAACCTTGTGACGTGGATTACTCAAAATACAGTTTGGATCATTTTACCACATTGCTATCAAAGACATTCACTTCGGATTTTACCATGCAATTTGGATGTGAATTTTTATATCCTTTTCATTAATTCCCTTTACTCTATGACATTTAAATATTTAAATAACTTTTAATTGTGATTTTCCATGTCTCACTGACTTTAGTGTAAGGTGTAAACCATTATAACTATTTGATAATATTTTCTCCTCTGAAGAGATGGTAGACATCGAAATCCTATAGGATAAGAGATTATAATATTTCAAATTTATTCTTTGTCTTACATGGAACAATAAAAACCTTTTGATTTGAAATTTAAACATTTCTACGTCATAAATTTTAAAATTTACTGAATGACTAAAATTTTATATATATATATATATATATATATATATATATATATATATATATAGTAATTTATAAAATATATATGACGATTAAGCTAGACTGAATATTCCGCGTTTCATCCACCATTAAGCTACACTGAATATTCCGCGTTCCGAAGAATATTCAGTGTAGCTTAATCGCCTTATATATTTTATAAATTACTAACTAGCTCTACCTACGTATTGAGCACTTTTGAAGTAAATACTATAATTTTACGCATAAATTTATACCTTCGTATATTAATTTTATGTGAGTAAATGGAGTAGTTATATATATATGTGTGTGTGTGTGTTTGTGTGTGTGCGCGCGTGCGTATGTATGTTTACATATCTATATGTATATATATATATGAGAGAGAGAGAGAAAAGAGTTGATAGATAATAAACTGACACGTGTTACATATGTCACATATGTACACATGTTACATATGCTTTCCACCAAACATGTTTTCAATTCGCGTAAAGCATATCACCAATGATCATAATGCATAGTGCTCTGTAAATAGATAGAGCACTCGCAGCTGCAGAAGATATTTAATATCCGAATCTAGAACTCACTTTAATAAGCTTGTCCCCATAGCTTAAATATTAGAACCTTTCGTCTTGCTTTCGATTTAACTTTATGCTTAAAATTTAACTTTAGCCACACTGGCATGCGTTGATACAGCGAAACAGAACGAATGAGAATATATTAATAGATAAGAAAAAGCTGGTTTAGATAGAACGATATAAAAACAACAGCATGTTGAAGGTCGAGACGATAGCCTCAATAAAGAATGTCGAAAAGAGCCGTGTCTGTTTGCGTAGCAAATGGGATAGAATTGACTCATTGCATTAGTGAAGAATAACCGCTCGATGGATCGCTCTTGTGGCGGTCCAAATGGAAAGCAAACAGAATGGAAATAGATTCATCAGGACAGTAATCTGTTGTTACTAAAAAATTTAACTGACATTATTATTATTAATAGTAGTAGTTGTTGTTTGTCTAAATATCATCTATTTCCCTTTTACGCGAATCGTGCTGTATCCGGATTAATGATGGAGTGCTTCCTTCAAAAAGTCCATTTCAATACTTTACAGAATTCATCCATGTTTTTTTTAATTCTGGTAATTTTTGACTTATTTAATTTGTTCGCTTCAATTCGTGTTTAGCTAATTCTTTTTTGTTCGCTCGGTTTTTATACAGACTTTTATGGTTTGTTTTTGTTTTTTTAATTGTTTTTTTTAGTTTTAGTTTTAGTTTTCGTTTTAGTTTCTATTGGCAATTTGTTTGCAGTTTGTTAACTAGACGAACTGGATGCGCTCATTTTGAACGAAACGGGTGGGGGTTCATATTCAGCTGTCTCCCACCGAGAACGGAGTTAGAATTATGATCGACTTTTTACATTGTTTTCTTGTTTTTACAAGCGACCCACAATTTATCAAGGCCTAAAAGCCACTCGAGAATAAAGGCTTATTAGTGTAAGTTGGCCAATAAGACAGCATAATGATCGGTATTAGTGGAATAAGGGTAGAATTTGATTATTTCAGAAGATGGCTAAACAAGAACTTGTTTACATTGGACTTGAAAACGATCACGCTTTTTACAAGAGAGTCGCCACTTATCGAGGCGTAAAGGTAAGTTGAGGATAATGGCTAATATGTGTAAGGCGGTAAGTGAGACAATAGCGTTGTGATCAGTAGTGGTGGAAATTGACTAGAATTGGATTATTTAAGAGGGCGGCTTAACAGGAATTTGTTTACATTGGACTTGAAGACGAGCGTGCTGTAGTTAGGTAGAGCAAATTAAGTTCCCAAAAGAAAGCATTTCGGATTAGGAAAAAATCAAAGAATGCCTCAGTTCATAAATATCTCCCCTCCACTGATCAAAGGCAGAAACTATGTACTATAGTAGTTGAACAGATACTGCACTTTGCTGATAGTCAAAAGTCCGGAGATTTTTTTGTGCGAACACACATCTCTATTAGAAACTCTGTCGCTTGGTCATTTGATCGGTTAGTCTGTCACGTTAAAAGTTGAAACCATACGCCTAACGCTCAGCGTGTCAGTAGGATAGGCGCACTTTACTCTAGATGCGTAGTACGGTCACATCTGGGTTTGAAATGTTAGTATTGGAATCGTTTCATTATTAATATTTAAAGGATAAACATGGCTTTAAAAATATATTATGCAAAGAAAACGTCTAAGTAACTAAACATCCGTTGTACGGTCACATCTGGGTTTGAAATGTTAGTATTGGAATCGTTTCATCATTAATATTTAAAGGATAAACATAGCTTAAAAACATATATTATGCAAAGAAAACTTCTTCACAGAAATAACAAACCTGAAACATTCCTTTCACATAAAAAGATTTAATCGAATTTAATAAATTTAAAAGAAAGAAATTGACAAATTACGACAGAGACTAACGATTGCTTTCTGAAAAAAACTTTATTTTTATATCCTTATAAAAATATACAGTAAAGAGATAAATAATTCAACATTTTTTATTGTATTATTAAAAAAAAAAAGATTTCAAAAACATAATTTTAAAATTATTCGAAAATGGGTGCATTTTTTAACTTTAAATAAAAGTCACGCGTGAATTCGTAGCCTCGTAGAAGATGTCCTCTTCTCTTCCCTGCAACCTCTATCTCACAGAATGAGATGTTGTGAGTTTGTCTCTGCTGTATCGTTATTTTTATGGAAAGTGTTCGACTGAGCTTCGATCTATGGTCTCCCTTCGCCAAACTTTCACAAGAAACGCTCGTCTAGCTTAAAACACTATCAATAATTCCCCCACTTTTATCTGTGCCTAAATCTAAACGTAGATTCCATGAACAAAGCTTCTTTCTTAGAACTGCACGCCTGTGGAATTGTCTTCCGTTTTCCTGCTTTCCAGCTGACTACAATATGGTTGTTTTCAAGTCTAATGTAAACAAGTTCTTGATGAGCCGTTCCACTTGTTAACAATTTACCGAATTTCCATTACTAACGATTACTATACTGTCAAATTGTCTACTGTACACTCTTTACCCCTTATCCTCGAGTGGCCTCTTGACCTTGATAAGAGGTGATGACTATGTAAAGAAAAAAAATTAGTAATCAAATACACGTTTAGCAAATATAAAACATCACAGTTTTTTTTTTCATACAAAATATTTTTATTTTAATCTTTTTTTTATTGCATGTCTCCAAATGTTAAATGATTTTTTTTTTCTGTCGAAAAATAAAATACAATCACTTTTTGGGCCAGTTTTATAAATTTCGATGCAATTCCTTTCAGAATGAAAACAGAAAATAACGACCCTTCGTAATAGTGTGTGGATCCGTGACTGTTGACTACATCTGTGACGTTAGCAAGTCACGTGATTTCCGGCACATAGCCTGCTATGTTTATGTCGGTGTCTATTAAACTTTACTTTGAAATTTTGTGACGCAATTTGCTCCTCTGATGACGTCAGCAGGCCAAGTGTATGTACTCTCGTTTTTAGTCGCGTGCAAATGACTCTATAAGTCACTCCGTCGGTCGGTCGGTCTGTCGGTCGGTCTGTCCGTAACACTTTTGTGCTTGACATTTTGGGTTAAGATCAAAGGTCCGTTGTTAATAGATGCTGTTCTTAGCTTTTTAAGCTTTTCTTGGCCTTCGGGCCAAGATCAAAGTGTAGTATCTGTTCCGGCAGATACTGCACTTAAGATAATTTGTACCAGTCAATGGAGGGGAAACCCTCTATACTGGGACAATTATTATTTTTGGTAACCAGAGTGCCCCCTTCTTGCCTTCTTTTAGGGGAGCTGGTTTTTACCTCACATTAAAAACGGCCTTGTGCCTAATTTGCTCAGTGGGGGAGCAAATAAATACTATCTGTTCCGGCAGATGCTGCACTTAAGATAATTTGTACCAGTCAATCGAGGGGAAACCCTCTATACTGGGACAATTATTATTTTTGGTAACCAGAGTGCCCCCTTTTTGCCTACTTTTAGGGGAGCTGGTTTTTACCTCACATTAAAAACGGCCTTGTGCCTAATTTGCTCAGTGGGGGAGCAAATAAACACCATCTGTTCCGGCAGATGCTGCACTTAAAATAATTTGTACCAGTCAAATGGAGGGGAAACCCTCTATACTGGGACAATTATTATTTTTGGTAACCAGAGTGCCCCCTTTTTGCCTACTTTTAGGGGAGCTGGTTTTTACCTCACATTAAAAACGGCCTTGTGCCTAATTTGCTCAGTGGGGGAGCAAATAAATACCATCTGTTCCAACAGATGCTGCAAGCTAAGACCAGCTATGACTAGCAAAGACCAGATGTGGGGGCAACCCCACATGCCTGACCTTTAACCAGCTCCCATTTCCCACCTCTCGGGAGCTGGTCCCTTTTTTCCCTTCCCCCTCCCTTCACTCCTCACATTAAAAATTGGCCTTGTGCCTAATTTGCTCGGTGGGGGAGCAAATAAATACCATCTGTTCCGGCAGATACAGCAAGCAAATACCATATGTGGGGCAGCCCCACATATAAGACCTTGGTAAATGTGGGGGCAACCCTTCATACTAATTGTCACTATCCGGCTCCCCTACTCCCCAGGGAGTTGGTCCCCATTTCCCCTTCACTCTTCACATTAAAAATCGGCCTTGTGCCTAATTTGCTCGCTGGGGGAGCAAATAAATACCCTTTTCTTGGCCATTTGGCCAAGATCAAAGTGTAGTATCTGTTCTTACTACATGCTGTACTTATTGTGATATAAAGTGGGGGATCACTTTTCTGTATTAATTTAATGTAAAATGATCACCCACTTTACAACCAGTCAGTCTCAAAGCCATTCAAGTCATTCTCTGAGGTTGGCTTAACACATTAACAATATAAGAAGGACTAAGTGCGCAGGGCTATCAAGCTTTAACACCGATATGTAGTAAGCTCAGCCGTTTTTTTTCCTCGCCATCAAAACCTACATCATGCTGTTCGTTTAAACAATAAGGTTTTAGAGAAGTAAATTCAAAAGTAATCTTTAACGAAGGGGTGAGCTCTTATGGTTACATAGCGCGTGTTCGTGCGTGTGAGAAAATCAGCAGCAGCTTATGATAGCTAACTAGCGAAAATATTAGCAGCAGTTTTCTTAGCACATATGCAAATTAAGCAAGTGGGCACGCACTGGCGTCACGAGAAGAAGAATGAGAGGAAAATGAAAATAAAACATACCACGTGATCAAGGGGGGCTGCTAGTTGTGAACGTGGAAGATGGACGTGTGAAAACGAGGGCGAGAACATATATAGGTACAGCTAATTTATCTGAAAAAGTGTGGCTTGTCAGGATATATCTATTATTCAAGACATGCCTCCTCAATCAAATTACGGATTACAAGCTCCCTGTAACGTTACACAGGGAACCAATATGTTGTATGCAATCTACGTCGCAAAGCAGACCTTAAATCATCATTTTTTTATTTACGTAGTTGAACTCATAAAGAAATGTTATAATACCACTTTATGAGTTCAACTTGTTAAAATCTGAGTAAGACATATAAATTATTATAATTAATGAATAGGTATCACTTAATATCTCTAATATTTTAAAATCAGATAATTACTTCTTTTATTATTGCTAATTGCTTTTTTTTCGGGTGGTTGAGATGAGGCGTGTGTAACGTGACCGTTTGAGCAGCGATACTCCTCTCCATTGGGGAGGTTGAAACCCCTAAAACTCTGAGTAAGACCGGGTGAGATTGCTGAGATTGTCCGTTAAACATTAATTAAATCCCGGACAGCGGCGGGTGACCTATAAAAAGGGACGAGCTATTGTGTTTAATAAAAATATAGACAGTTGTTTAAAACAATGACAAGGAATGTCAGAATAATGTAGAAACGAGATTATGTATTTGTTGACTTGAAGAACCTCGGCTCAGACATTCTGGGTTTCTGAGTAGAGAAATTGACAGGATTTGACCCCTTGGGTCGTGTGAAAGGATTTCATTTTTTATCCCAGATTTTCGAAACTGCGGACGGATTTTGGAAGTGCAAACACGCAAATGTATCTGGGGTTTCCCCAGAGACGTGGCTGGCTTTGGTTGGTTCAGCAGATCGCCAGAACCAACCCGTGACCTTACTATAAAAAAACGCATACCCGGCCTGAATTAAAAAGATTTAAGCCAATTCTCGAGAAGAACACACACTCTCAGAACGCCCCAGACCCCCCCTCCATTTATCCTGACCGCCATCCAGAAAACAAAGAATAAGATTTTGTGAGACTTTAATGTTTTGGTGAACTGACGATGTACATATGTAAAAACCTGTAACTTTTATGAAATTAACTTTTTCGTAGTTAGAAACCCGAAGTCTGTTTTCTTTCCTTTCCGGCGCGCATGCAAAGCTTTACTTTTGCTTTTCAGCAGAAATCAACATAGAGCTGAGACGCTGAGCATCTTATGTGAAGATCTTCCTGTGGAGACGATCACGAGCCACAGTTTCCGATGAGGTTAGAGGACAGTTGATGACCTGAGCGGGAGACCTGTCACAGTGCGCTTGGATTATTCGTACTAATATTCATGTCTTACAATTGTTATGTAGTTGAGAACGCAAGAAATCATTTGTTATTTATCTGTCTATCGATCTATCTATATATCTATGTGTATTATCGATCTATCTATCTAGTTATCTATCTATCTATCTATCTAGTTATATATCTATCTATCTATATTGTTAAAAAAAAGTTTGTGTTGGAAGTCATGTATTGTTTAGAGATGTTTGATAAACTTATCAAAACTATAAATTGGACAAGTTGCACCAGAAGACTGTCTGATAGCAGACCCGGAAGTAAGTGTATGTGATCACATGTTCTAGTTAGCTGAGAAAAATAGATGAGTTAGATTGAGGACGTCAACAGAAGATGATCTGAAAGGGGTTTCCTCTCGAAGAGGGGGAGTGTCTTAGACGTTGAACGTGTAAGTATTAATCACTCAGATAAAGATCGTCGATCACTCCTCTGCTTGACGTCATGCCTGGGAGTGAATAAACTACCAAAAACATACACAGCATCTTGGTATCTCTGTTGAAACGTCTTCATTTATACAAAATCCGTCTTCCCAAGAATTGCTGGAAATCTCCCAGAGGTTGACCAGCAGAAACCATGTACGTCTTCGAATAAATGTGTGTATGTTAACTGTCAACACACGCACACACTTAGAGACATTAACACACAGGATCACACAAAGAGAAACTACTAACAGTACGACATGATTAAAGGGTTAAAGTAAAGAGTTAATTATACACTGAGAAAATGCTAAGAACACACACCTGTACTGCAACATGATAAGCTAGGGTTCAATTAGCGAAGAACTACTTTAGACAATTAGTGACACGTATACACATTCAAATAAGCCCTTCGTCACATACATACGTCAGGTTGGTACCGCCGTTATATAACACATGTAACCTCATATTTTATTCAGGTACGTCTTGTCTAATTCAGATATCTATAAGAAATGTAGAACTTAACCCATTATGTAATCTAAATAACAGAAAAATTTAAAAATTAATGAATAGTTTTAACTAGTTATAGCTGATAGAATAAAATCTATTACTCCGGGTGCATTCAATAAAGAGGTCAATCTGAACATCCGTATCGATAGTTCGACATGACTATTCAAAGGATTGTTGGATGTTACATCGGCCGGAACATTGCGAGGAAAACATCCGAGATGAGAAGGGTAGTCTAAAAAATCCGAATAATGCAAACTGTTAATGACGTGTGCTTTATTTTCTTATCAAAAATTGGGGTTTGTATTACTGTACACATAGATTCGAAAAAGTTGTCAAAAAACAAATATATAACAAATAAATATTATCAAAGGCAACATAAGTTACTTTTATACCAAACTGGATACATTTTTTGTGTTTTTATTCAATGTAACATGTTTATTCAGCTCGAAAAACATGCAGTGTTTACCGATGTATTGGAAAATTCAAAATGGCGCCCGACATTCTCTTTAACATGGTAAGTTTGGGAAAAGGTGTTATAAATAATAAACTAGACAAAATACTATTTAAAAACACCGAATATATGTCAACTTATGTCACGGTAACATATATTGACCGAATTTCTAACAGTATTTTGTCTAGTTTATTATTTATAACATCTTCTCCTGAACTTACCGTGTTAAAGAGAGACGGGCGCCATTTTGAATTTTCCAATACATCGGTAAACAATGTATGCTTTTCGAACTGAATAAACATGTTACATTGAATAAAAACACGAAAACTATATCCAGTTAGGTAGAAAAGTAACTTATCTTGCTTTTTATTTGTTATATATTTGTTTGTTTTTTTACTACTTTTTCGAATCTATGTGTACAGAAATAAAAACCAAAAAATTGAATAGGTTGATTATTTATGAAAAATATATTACAGTAAGAATAAATGCATTTGGTATTAATAGAAAAAAAAGTAGAAATGTTTCATCCACTGAGGTGAAACGTGAACAAATTCCGCGGAATCTTTCACGTTTTGTCTAATGGTTGAAAATACTTAATGCTTCGCCAAGGTATTTTTTATGGTGACGTCATCACTAGATGGGTTGCCTACCATGGCTTAAGAGAGCCCCATCTATCCTCGAGAGAAGGATAGACCAAACAGTTTCCCAACCTGGTATTTTTAACTAGCGGTACATAGAGCGCCTCGCCTTCCCAAATAATCACCCATCTGGTTCTGGTAAGGCTCAACGTTGCTTAACTTCGGTTATTTGGCGGGAACTGGTGTGTCAACATGATTGTGTCGTATAATTATGGCATTAATAGGAATAAAGGAAGTATCAGAAAATACTTACACTTGCTTAAGAAAGTTTAATTTATTACCTGGTGTCTTCTGAGAAGCTTGTTTTTTTGCTAAACGTATATGATAAACTATAAGAAAATGTTTTTTTTTTCTCTCAGTTGGAGCGGGGAAATAATGACGTAAAAGATCGCACATCATATACGATTTGAAATTTGAAAAAATAGCTATTTTGTTTTTTTTTAAATATATTTTTGTTTTTCAAAAATCGATTTTGTTTATCAGTTTTAAATTTCATTCATATCTACGCTCTTGGAGAATGCACTAGAATGGTTGCGAGGGTTGGATTAAATTGGAATGATGGGTTAAGATAATTCAAAATTATCAGTGTTTTTGTATCTGTATATGTTTATTTATCAGGGAATGAAAAATATTTTACACACACACACACGCATATATATACATATATATATATATATATATATATATATAAGTAGATTGTAGTTTGCTTGAAGCATTGTTGAAGAAAATTATAAGCTAAAATTAAAAGCCAAGAACAATGCGAGATTTTTTTTTATATAGAGTAAAATTAAATGAAAACAAAAGAAATTAATTTCTTTTTTTGTTGTTGTTTGCTTTTTCTTTTTCACACAAATTTTAACTCTAAACAACAGTCATTTTTTTTCTGTTGTATTCAATGGTGTTATAAATCTCAATATATTTCAGACCTATTAGTCCTTTTTCAAGAGAAGACAGCGGAAGAGTGTTCAAAATTGGAAAAGCAGCCGCAGAGTTTGCCACGTGATACCGCGAAATATAGAACAAAAAATGACGTTAGGAGAACGTTAAAATAAATCAGTTGGTGTTTGAAATCCTTGTTGCGTTTGTGAATCAAGGGAGATGACTATTCAAGCAATGTTTTTTTTTGTTTTGTTTTTTTTTTATTATTATTTTAATTATTGTTTTTCTTATGTTTTAAACTTATATTATAAAAGCGGAGCTCAATTCCAGTCTATTGTTTAGTGTGGGAGTATTTTTTGAAATAATTAAAGATTCGAGGATACGAAGTTGACCTACGTTTCTTGAAGAAGCAAGAATGTTGATGTGAAAATCTGGTTCTGAATTAATGCAAGTGCGAATATGTTTATAGAACGACGAAGCAGTAGTGTTTAAGTGCTCTTTAATGCGGTGGTGAAGCAATCTGGTAGTGCTTCCGATGTAAGATGCACTGCATTTAGCGCATTGTAGGTCGTAAACAACGTGGTTCTTAAAGCATAAACCTGTGTGTGATATTGGGCAATTAGAGAGTGAACAAGGGGAAGGTGTATGCGGTGGATGTTTTCGGTTGAGCTGTTGTCTTAAAGTAGATCCAGTGTGGATGAGTTGAATGTTGAGTCCCTCGCTGCGGATGGCTTTTCGGATTGAAGATGAGATTTTGTCACTGAGGAAGGGTAGTTTTAGAAAACAATTGTTAGAGAAGGGTCGGGTGTTGCGTTTTTTCTTTTTTAAGTGAGGATAGGATCGTATTAGGACAACACAGAAAATAAAATGACTGTTGTTTAGAGTTAAAATTTGTGTGAAAAAGAAAAAACAAACAACAAAAAAAGAAATGTATTTCTTTTGTTTTCATTTAATTTTACTCTATATAAAAAAAATCTCGCATTGTTCTTGGCTTTTAATTTTACATTATAATTTTCTTCAACAATGCTTCAAGCAAACTACAATCTACTTATATCCCTCAGTCTCAGCCAGACAGAGTTTGCACTTATGAAGTGCATCTTCAAAACTACGGAAAAACGCGCTAGAGTCAACTCCCAAATCTACTTTTGGAAAAAATGCCGTAAAAACAAAATTATTCCTAACACAATCAGGAACATAAATCTGCCAACATGTTTCCGTTTTCTACACACTTCACGACAATTTATATATGACTATTGCTTCAAAATAATCATTAAGCAACACCACCGGACTCTACATGGACATATTAATTCAGTCAAGAACCTCCGGAATTCCCTCACTTCATCTACCCCTAACGGTCATTCGCTAAACAACATCCAATCTCTGATCGACCGCGCATACCATTCCAGCTTCAACAATGAACAGAAACGTCTCATACGCAAATTTACTTGGCTTAAATAGAAAACTAATAAACCGGTCTACAACAGACACATACATAATTCACAGGATTCTTCCACCGACAAGTTCCTCAAAGATCATCTTCTCGTAACTGACCTCACTAACTCTTTTTCCACAACTGAAACGGATCTCCTTTCACTTGGCCCTAAGTTTATCACCACAATGAAACTGACGGATAAAGCTAAACTCAACATAGAAACGCAGTTCTGCAGAACTGCTTACCACCTTAAATGGCTGCACGCTTTCGCCCCGCACGATAACAATGACACCCCCCTCAACCTCTCAGTAATCACAACACCTCTTTTCCTGTTTTTCAGCTTGATCACTCTTTATACCCACCTCCTAATAATATTCCACTAGATCTAAAACTTTCAAGGTTAAAGCATAAAATCTTCAGAATACTTGAACGCGAAAAACACCATATTACCCCCAATCTTACCAGGAACCAATACCTCACCCTTAAATTCCTTAAAGACAAAGATTTAGTTTACTTACCCTCTGATAAGGGCAGAGAATTTTGCGTTATATCACAGGAATCTTATAACAACCTTGCTATAGAGCATCTTTCCAATACCGACCTTTACACCCCAGCACATTATATCACTGCTGCTCGTATTGAGAACAACATTTACAAGACATGGTCTCAAATTTGTTTTAAAAGAAATCTCCCAAAACAACACAGACTAAATTTTATTACTAAATACAGCGAATTACCTACCTTTTATCACCTTATTAAAACCCACAAAAATAGCACACACACACAGATCAGACCCATTGTTTCAAGCGTTAACGGTCCCCTTTATATAATCTCTTGGTTAATATCCCGCCTACTTAAACCTCTACTCTCTACCTTCCCAGCCCATGTTAGTAGTTCCAACCAAGTAATTAACAGACTCAACGATCTACCATACCATCTACTCAAACTATACAGATACCCATTTAGCCTAGACGTCGTTTCTTTATACACCTCCATTCCTGCACATCCAGCCATCAATCTCATGGCAGACATTATAGCATCTAAAAACCCACAATGCTTCGGAATTACTCCAGGAGATCTCTTACAACTCCTCCGTATTATAATAGACAACACTTACTTTATTTTCCTACAAAACACGTTCAAACAAGTATCTGGACTACCCATGGGCTCCAGTCTAACCGGTATTCTTGCTATTGCTTATATGGACAAACTCGAAAGACACACCCTTAGTACCTGCTACTCTTATCTCCTTTTTACTAGATATATCGATGACATTTTAATTATCACATACTCCCGCGAAGAAGTTATTAACATTTTCCACAAATTCAATAACGCCGACCCAAACTTAAAATTTACTATAGAACACCCAGACTCTTCTGAATGTCTTTCTCTACTTGATTTTAAAATACAAATAAAAAAAATGGTGCCATATGCAGTGAATTCTACAGAAAACCCGCCAGCAAACGCCTCTTCGTACATTTCAAATCTGCACTACCTCTCAAGGACAAACTAAACTACGCACATGCCGAAATCTCACGCATACAAGACAAATGCACTAACATCTCCGACAAACATACACACACTAACAATTTCCTACAGACCTTCTCACTAAACGGCTACCCTAATACGATCCTATCCTCACTTAAAAAAGAAAAAACGCAACACCCGACCCTTCTCTAACAATTGTTTTCTAAAACTACCCTTCCTCAGTGACAAAATCTCATCTTCAATCCGAAAAGCCATCCGCAGCGAGGGACTCAACATTCAACTCATCCACACTGGATCTACTTTAAGACAACAGCTCAACCGAAAACATCCACCGCATACACCTTCCCCTTGTTCACTCTCTAATTGCCCAATATCACACACAGGTTTATGCTTTAAGAACCACGTTGTTTACGACCTACAATGCGCTAAATGCAGTGCATCTTACATCGGAAGCACTACCAGATTGCTTCACCACCGCATTAAAGAGCACTTAAACACTACTGCTTCGTCGTTCTATAAACATATTCGCACTTGCATTAATTCAGAACCAGATTTTCACATCAACATTCTTGCTTCTTCAAGAAACGTAGGTCAACTTCGTATCCTCGAATCTTTAATTATTTCAAAAAATACTCCCACACTAAACAGTAGACTGGAATTGAGCTCCGCTTTTATAATATAAGTTTAAAACATAAGAAAAACAATAATTGAAATAATAATAAAAAAAAACAAACAAAAAAAACCTTGCTTGAATAGTCATCTCCCTTGATTCACAAACGCAACAAGTATTTCAAACACCAACTGATTTATTTTAACGTTCTCCTAACGTCATTTTTTGTTCTATATTTCGCGGTATCACTTGGCAAACTCTGCGGCTGCTTTTCCAATTTTGAACACTCTTCCGCTGTCTTCTCTTGAAAAAGGACTAATAGGTCTGAAATATATTGAGATTTATAACACCATTGAATACAACAGAAAAAAAATGACTGTTGTTTAGAGTTAAAATTTGTGTGAAAAAGAAAAAACAAACAACAAAAAAAAGAAATTAATTTCTTTTTTTTTCATTTAATTTTACTCTATATAAAAAAAATCTCGCATTGTTCTTGGCTTTTAATTGTACCTTATATATATATATATATATATATATATATATATATATATATATATATATATATATATATATATATATATATATGACATTCTCACCCAAAACAAAGCACATTGCCACTTTTATGTAGGGGCTAGTATTAAAGACACAAACTACAGGAGTACTATGTGGGGAGTTGGGCAGCAAGACGTCGGTTCACGTTACACTTAAACTTCTGCATGTCAGTACAGTTGGGGAAGCAGAAACCAGAAGGAAATTCCAAAGTCTAACGGTTCTGGGGAAGAAATTATTTGAGTAAAATGCTCTCTTACATCTCGGGATCTCTACTGTGAAGGGGTGGGATTTTACTGTTTGTCGGGTTTATCGGGGGTATTTACGTAAAGCGGATACAAGTGTTTGCAGTTCGTCGGAACATTCAACGTTAAAGTACTGGTAGAACAAGCAGAGAGATGCTACATTTCGTCAATGGAACAGAGGCTGAAACTTGGATGACAGTTCAGGATCTATCAGGTTGGCGACTCTCTTTTGAACCTTGTCTAGGAGTGAGAGACTGGTAGCAGATGCACCGGCTCAAATATGACAACAATACTCCATACATGGGCGAATGGTGGCCTTATAGAGGTACAGGATACTTTCGGGCGTTAGTAGCTTTCTAGCACAGTAGAGAGAGCCTACCTTTTTCGCAGCGGTCCTGGCAATGCTCTCAATGTAATTGTTCCAACTCATGTTTCCTGTGAACGTTAGGCCGAAGAGTTTAAAAGATGTGATTTCAGATAAAGAGTCTTTGGCCATTGCTATTGGTGGTAGAGAAGGCTTCTTGTTGTTATTGAAGAAAACAAGTTTAGTCTTGGCAGCAATTAATGCGACCATCCATTTTTGTCCCTATTCCACTACAGATCGGGAGTCATCCTCTAGTGTTTCTGCCATTTCTTTAGATATGTGTTCATTTGTTTTCCTGTCGTGTCTGTTATAGAGCGTGGTATCATCAGCATATATACCCATCTCACAGACAATTTTGTCAGAGAGGTCATTTATGAATATTAGGAATAATAGAGGTCCAAGGATAGACCTCTGAGGCACTCCCGCATTTATATCATATTGTTTAGATGTACGACCGTCGAGGACAACCTGGATTTTTCTCTTGTTTAAGAAGGATATAATTATGTTAAGTATTCTTCCAGTGATACCGTATGGTCTGATTTTCCTGAGAAGACCTTCATGCCATACCCTGTCAAAAGCCTTAGATATATCTTGAACTACCACTCTACTCTCCCCTGCTTTGTCAAGTGAATGGTATATACGATCGGATATTATAGTTAGGATGTCTGCTATGGAACGAGTTTAGCATCTGTACGGTGATGGACTAGAGCTTGGTTTATTATGGACTCAAATATTTTGGCAAAAAGTGGGAGGAGGCTTATGGGGCGGTAATTTACTGGGTCAGTTCTTTCGCCAGAATTCTTGAAAACTGGTACCACAGAAGCAGTTTTCTAGCAGGCAGGAAAGCAAGATTCATAAAGGCATTTGTTGTAAAGTTTGGAGAGGATTGGAGCTACTTCGGTAGTGCACTTTTTTAATAGCACAGCCGGGATGAGATCAGGTCCATATGCTTTTGAAGTGTCAAGATTTTTTATGATAGCATAGTTTATTCAATACACTGTTGTAGATTTTCCAGAAGTCAAGGGTTCCCAAGTTCTGTGCTTCGATGCGTTTTTTTATGGTTTCAGTAAATTCTCTCTTAGCTGTTGCTATTTCTTCTTACTTTTACTTCTGGCTTCTATATACTTCTGTCTGTTTGAACTGGATTTAAATCGGTTAAATCTGCAGCACGCATGCTGCCTTTGCGCGATGGCAGCTGCACATGTGGAAGTAAATCATTGGGGAGAGTGGGGCTTGCTATAAAATTTCCGCGTGAGAACATGTGCTTCAATTGCTGTTTTGAACCACTCAGTGGCCTCATTTGCGCACTGTTCAGCAGGAAGTGAAAAGATATTTTGCCATGGGGCGTCTCTGATGAGATCTCTGATGGCTTCCCAGTCAGCCTTTTTATATCTCGTTGTTTTGAGCAATGGCTCTTCAGTTTTGGCTCTAGAGTTTAGGGCGATTTCAACTATTATCACTACATGATCAGCATTCCCAAGTGGGCTGTGGGCGTTCGTAACACAATCATCAGGAACTGTGGTCAGAAACAGATCTAAAAGTGATGCGTGTTGTTCTTGCTGGTCAGGGAAACATTTCCACTGTCGTTAATGGCAGGCGCTCTTCGTGGCAGAGACCGCTCGTCTGTTGCTGAAATTTAACGCCTGTACAAAGCAGCAAACAATTTTTTTTTATATAAAAATAAAATTGTTTTACTAACATTTAATACTGGTTACATTTTAATTAGGTGATTATTGACCTATGTCCCTCGTCACCTGCGACCAAACTGTCGTTTCATCCTTTCGGGAATCATCAGTGCAGGGTGTCACGATTATCGCCAGTCAAGAGATTCGAACCCCGGCAACAGAAGTCATGTCTGGCTTCATTAGCAAGGACCCGAACCACTAGGCTACCGTTAACTGCGAGATATACTATACAGTTGAATTTGATGACCAGACCTGCAGGCCGATTATAGCCAACGCCATATCGACCCCTTGATGTTTTTATCGTCCATGTACCTATCGTTTAATGGTGTCTCACATCCAGGGAGCTCTAGATAAAAAAAGGTTGTCTTAGTCATGAAGGATTTCTCCTCCACCACTGACCAATGACAAAAAAAGGGAAGTATAGCATCAGAACAGATAGTACACTGTGATCTTAGCCCGAAAGTCAAGGAAGGAAACTTGCGTTGTAGTGAAACAATAGTACACAAACTTGTATATGTTGAATTTGTTCAACGTGTGTAAATAATTATCCCATTTTTTATCTCATATATATATATATATATATATATATATATATATATATATGTATATATACGAGCAAAAAGTTAATAAAAGATGTTAAAAAAAACACTTTGAAATGAGTTAAAAACATATTTAATGTGAAAAGGAAACACTAGATAAGTGGATAGTCCTTAATCTGCGGAGTTTCGAAGAAATACTTTCTTTCTCATCAGAGGGTGGTGATTACACATCACCTTTTTATTCACCATATTCCCTCTGCTTCACTTTTTTGCAAAACTACATAAGGATGAAAAGAGAAAAACTTAACTAAAATTTCGTAAATAGAAACCGGGGATCATCAGCTGCTTACCATGAAGCTGTTTCGGAGATTTAAAAACAGGACACCTGTTTAATACATGGCTCTCCAGTGGATAATACCACTGCCCCAATAAAAAAAATGTAAAATAATACGGTTACTATTTTTACTAATATATGAAAACAAAAATTAAAAAAATAAAATAAAAGATAAATAATTAAATAAAAAAAATAGAAAAACTTATATATATATATATATATATATATATGTATGTATTAACATGTCGCAGAATGGATCTTGTAATCCTAAACTTACTTCTTAAGTTTTTCTATTTTTTTTATTTAATTATTTATCTTTTATTTTATTTTTTTTTTATTTTTGTTCATGCAGATTAATTCATGCAGATTACGAATGTATTAATATAGAATCAATCGTCTATAAATTATTATATATTACGAGGAATAATTTGCCCGGTGGACTAATTCGCAAATATTTTTTTTTAATTCAAAAATAATACTTTTAAGCTCTTAGTCAAATTTCGTCGTCTGTTTACAATATCAAGTCAGCTGATATTTGGGATTGACGATGAATGCCCTGGAAAAGTAGCTTCTGATGGATGCTTAGTTTTAAAATATGTAAACGAGAAATGATTTGCGGCGATTTTAAATGGTACCTCTTCTTTTACTGTAAATTAAACTCATTAATAAGAAAAAATTAAAATATGATGAGGCAGTACACCCGTACTTGAACAGGGAATCATGCGATTTGGAGTTAAATGCTTTATATTAATTTATATCTCCAGATGACAATAAATCTGTTTTTAAAAAAGCAAATGATTCGCTGAAATTTTATTTCCTTTGCCGGTGTAATGTAAAATATTCCCCGGTGAAAATTAGTCTTTTTATCTATAAGAGAGAAAACCTAGTTTTAAGAACGGATTTTTTTCAATTTTCGATACTTATCGGATGAATTACTGTACAAAACATATCTAAGAACACTTCCAGATGTATGAATTAGCTTTGTGTGAAATTTGCAAAAGATAAGCTCAGCCGTTTCGGAACCTATAGGGAAGGAACTCACACACACAAAGTGACTTTTGTATAATAGTAGATTATACCGTCTGTGACAAGAATGGAATTGTAGCCTGGTGCTTTCGCACAAATCTCCACATCTTTAATTCCTCGTGAATAATTGTTGTTCAGTTCCCACACTGACATCAAACTGTGCTCTTATTGTCTCTATAGACACACGACGGTTCTTATCCATAATTTCTTTATTTGTCAAATCAACTCTTGTGTTTTGACTTCCTTACTCCTCCCACGCCTCTCATCATTCCTTACAGACTTTCCTTGCATCTCTTATGCCACTCAAAAATTAATGTTAGACTCATGCAAGATGGTCTAAAAACAGTCTGAAGCATCCCATACGTTTTTGTGGCATTTCCGAAGTTTAAAACAGAATTTTGTTGCGTGTAGTTCCTTACGTCCAGATTACATTGTGAAAATCCCTCAGGTGTAGATTCAGGGTGTATTTAAGTTCCTGCTGTAGCTGTTCATTTGAACCTGAAATCATATAAATAGGTCAGTCATTTCATAAGGTGTAAAACAATAACATACTAAATTTTCAAAAGTCCAGACGAATTTTAAACGCCTGTATAAAAAAGTCTTGGAGCTTATTTAATACAACTAGTATCTTCTTTTGTATTTAAAAGTGGCCACTTGCCAGGGCTAAAAGCTTGATGCTATGAGTTAATTAGATTAATGGATTGTTAGTTGGATAATGGAAAACATAATGAAATGGTTGTCCCATAATGTATATGTTGATTGGTTGGTTGGTTGTTTTTGTTTTACGGCATATCAACCCTTTTCGGGTTATTTAATGCCGAATCCAAAGATTTGGAAGAAAAAAAATTTTAATAGAATATATTTGTTGTTTTCACGTCGGTTTCTATTTAATCCATAGTTGGAACCCTAACAGGTACTACCACTCCGGGTCAGAGTGGACCTGGGAGCAATGGTAATTAAAGGGTGGGTCCACACTCCCCAAAGCTCACAAGCTGGGGCCTCACCACTGGATATAGTTTAAGGTCATATCCAGGACCCTCATTGAGGGACTTTTACCCTCTGCAGTGGGGCAGTCGGCGTATTCTAATGCCCCACCGACAGGGCCCGTATATGTTGAGTATACACGAAAGCACATTCACTGTACAGCACATTCAAACAAATGCTCGAAAGATTTGCAAAAATCATTTTCAATAAACAATAAACCCAATCAAACTCTAACATACTCTTGAATTGAAAGCCATGTTTAATTTCATAATATTCTGTATCAAGAATTGTCGGTGGATAGCCGTTTTATAGAAATTTCGGACTTTCAAATTTTGCAGGCAAAGAGCAAAAGATCTTTCTCATGTTTACACACAAAAAAAACATGTACTGGAATGCTAAAAGATTCAGTATTTTTATGGAGAAATTCTGGTTTCTGATTGGTTGCTCACAGAACCAGGCTTCATTTGATTAGTCAGTTTCTATCGCCAGTGTCTATAAGTAGAGCCTTCCGACTTTCGTTAATTATACTCTTTTATTATATTAAAATATCGCAACACATACACCCAAAACAAACTTAGAAGGCTCATAAATTCCCATATACAAAAGACATTTAAGTTTCAAAACAAATCCCAATGCAAATAACTAATAGAGAAGTGATAGCCAGGCTACTTAGTGTTGCGAAACATTCCGACTGACTGAATATCTGAATTACCAGAAGATGCCTTGTGATTCAAGAGAGAGTGTTTATAGGTCATAGTCCAACACCCAGATCACTAAGGGATCCACATAAACAGTTAACACTGGGGGTTTATTTAATAAAAGGGGAGCAGTTAAGACACGAGTGGCTTATGTAGTTATGGACTACAATATCAGCTCTATGCAGTATATTATAGTTATACAGGGCTACTTCAGGTTCAATAATCCTCTGGAGTTAAAATTCTGATGAGAAAAAAAGATGCAATCAATGATTCTGCTAGACAGAAGATCTTAAATCTTTAGATGACCACTCCCCAGTGACCACTCCCCAAAGACTACTCTCTGGATATGCAGAAACTTACTACATCTGCAGAAATGTGGGCTAACAGTAATTTAAAAATAAAATTAAGATAAAATGTTATACTCCTTAAGAACTCAACAGCCAAACTCAATAATAATGTCTGGAAGTTTCTGACCTTGCGTTCTACGAAAACAATCATCTTGATGAACTCTTAAAGAATAAAAGGAATTAAATGTCTGTGTAATTCTTTTGAATAAGCATATTCTTGGATAACGAATAACAGAAGAAGAAGATATACTAGAATATAAAATGGTTAACTAAAATTTTACAACTTAGCCGCCCCATACAAGATATCTTTCACATAAATAAGCATATTTTTGTTGTATATTTTGTTGGTTTTGATTTGAGTAAACTAATAGGAATGTTTCCTTTTTTAGTAACCCTAGGAATATCCCATTCTTTAGTTACCCTGAGAATGTCTCCTTTTTTTAATAACCCTAAGAATGTCTCCTTTTTTAATAACCCTAAGAATGTCTCCCTTTTTAGTAACCCCGAAGAATGTCTTCTTATTTAGTAACCCTAGAAATGTCTCCTATTTATGTAACTCTAAGAATGACACCTTTTTAGTAACCCATAGAATGACTACTTTTTTAGTAAGCCTAGGAATGTCTCCTTTTTTAGTAACCCTAACAATGTCCCCTTTTTAGTAACCCTAGGAAGTTCTCCTTATTTAGTATACGCTAAGAATGCCTCCTTTTTTAGTAACCCTAAGAATGTCTCCTTTTTTAATAAACCTAAGAATATCTCCTTTTTCAATAACCCTAGGAATGTCTCCTTTTTAGTAACCCTAAGCATTTCTCCTTTTTTAGTAACCTTAGGAATGTCTCCTTATTTAGCATACCCGAAGAATGTCTCCTTTTTAAGTAACCCTAAGAATGTCACCTTTTTAACTAAACCTAGGAATGTCTCCATTTTAGTAACCCTAAGAATGTCTCCTTTTTGGTAACCCTAGGAATGTCTCCTTATTTAGTATACCCTAAGAATGTCTCCTTTTCTAGTAACCCTAAAAATGTCTCGTTTTTTAATAACCCTAAGAATATCTCCCTATTTAGTAACCCTAGGAATGTCTCCTTTTAAGTAACACTAAGAATTTCTCCTTATTTAGTAAGCGTAAGAATGTATCCGGTTTTTGTAACCCTAAGAATGTCACCTTTTATAGTAACCCTAAGCATGTCTCCTATTTTAGTAACCCTAGGAATTTCTCCTTATTTGGTATACCCATAGAAAGTATCCTTTTTAGTAACTCTAAGCATGTCTCCTTTATATGTAACTCTAAGAATGTCTCTTTTTTTATCAACCCATATAATGACCTCTTTTTTAGTAACCATAAGAATGTCTCCTTTTTTAGTAACCCTGGCAATGTCTCCTTATTTAGTATACCCTAAGAATGTCTCCTTTTCTAGTAACCCTAAGAATGTCTCCTTTTTTAATACACCTAGGAATGTCTCCTTTTTTAGAAACCCTAAGAATGTCTCCTTTTTCAGTAACACTAGGAATGTCTCCTTTTTAGTAAGCCTAGAAATGTCTCCTTTTTTAATAACCCTTAGAATGTCTCCTTTTTAGTAACATTAGGAATGTCTCCTTTTTTATTAACCCTGAGAATCTCTCCTTTTTAGTAACCTTAGGAATTTCTGCTTATTTAGTATACCGTAAGAATGTATTCTTTTTTAGTAACTCTAAGAATGTGTCCTGTTTAGTAACTCTAAGAATGTCTCCTTTTGTAGTAATTCTAAGAATGTCTTCTTTTTAGTAACCCTAAGAATGTCTCCTTTTTTAGTAACCATAAGAATGTCCCCTTTTTAGTAACCCTAGGAATGTCTCCTTATTTAATATACTCTAAGGATGTGTCCTTTTCTAGTAACCCTAAGAATGTCTTCATTTTTAATAAACCGAGGACTGTCTCCTTGTTTAGAAACCCTAAGAATGTCTCGTTTTTCAGTAACACTAGGAATGTCTCCTTTTTAGTAACCCTAGAAATTTCTCCTTTTTAATAACCCTTAGAATGTCTCCTTTTTAGTAACATTAGGAATGTCTCCTTTTTTAGTTATCCTTGAAATGTCCTCTTTTTTAGTAACCTTAGGAATTTCTCCTTATTTAGTATACCCTAAGAATGTATTCTTTTTTAGTAACTCTAAGAATGTCTCCTTTTTAGTAACTAAGAATGTCTCCTTTTCTAGTAATCCTAAGAATGTCTCCTTTTTTAGTAACCCTTAGTGTTGGGGAGACGCCCGCTAATTAGCATACCTGGATGAACAAGATATAGATTAAGGTATCAAGTCAGCAAGACCGGAGAGCTGTGTTCGAACGCCGGATAGGCAAGACGCATGTGCCGGTTGCCCCAAGAAAGACTTTAACACGTCCTCTGCCGGACAATCTTCCAACTGCAGTACAACTACACCTTTTTGAATATGTATTATATTTTCGTCTTAATATATTTGTTTTACCTTTACTTTCTGCGTTCGTGTTGTTATTGATACAGACACAACAGTGGCGACGGGATATCGAAAAAAGATTTACGCGTGAGAAAAAACACTATCAAACTCAACAGTGGTATTCGGGAAATACTCGTCAAAGATTGAAAAAAAAATTCACTCGGGAATTCAATGTTTAAAACGCAGTAACTACGAAATTGTCGAACCCGATATTCAAGCGCTGGATACTTGCAAAATACCAAGATTTTTTTCTGACTATTTGAAAAGGAAATTCAAACCCGGGACACTTGAAAAACAAACAGCGACCACTTTAATTCAAAGTGCCTACGAGAAAAAAAACTTGAAAGTTACAGTAACCCTTTCTGCAAAGTGCACACAAAAAAAGGTGTTTCGCTAGGATACCGTGAACTTATTAGGGAGACTGTTTTGAAAGAAAAAGTGATTTTTTTCTCAGTGTACTAAGAAGGGATTTTTTTTCTTTCTTGTACGTAATTAATAACGTAATTAAAGGAATCGGTTGTTCGTAGTTATTAAAGAAAGGAAATTGTAAAAGTGACTGATTTACTAATTTGAAAAACAAAATGGAGAATCTTATCAAGTTATTCGCGGAAATGCAAATGCGTCAACAAGAAAGAGACGAATTACAGAAAAAAAAAACTACAAGAAAGAGACGAAAGACAAAATGAACGGCTTCTTAAATGTATAGAGCAAATACAACTTAGTCAAAAAGATTTGTTGGAAAGATTAACGACTAATTCTGCACAGGAAAGCAATACGACTTTTTCCAACGCAACAATTGTGAATAGCATAGATGTATTCACGTGAACATTGCAAATTTGTTGATTTCATATTGCCAAGGAGAATGAATCAGTTAAACTTCGCTGAGACCGTAAAACTTCTTAAGGAGTTATTCGGACCGAACATGTCTCTTTTTCACAAGAGATGGTCGTGTATGAACCTTAAGAAAAAGAGGAGCAGGACTACCTGACATATGCGTCAGTAGTGAATAAACACTGCGACAATTTTAAATTATCGGAACTTACGTTGGACGACTTCAAATGTTTAATTTTTGCACAGGGGCTAGTTTCTACAAAAAAAATTCAGAGATCCGAAGACGCGGTCTCTCAAAATTAGAGACAGAACAAGGTCTGACACTGCAAAAGTTAGCAGAAGATTGTCAAAGGGCAGTATCACTAAAAAAAGACTCCAGAGATATAAAAGAGGCAGGAGTGTCGTACATAAGGAAGATTAAAAAATCTGGCAGAAACGCAGGGCACAGAAAGTGTGAGACTCGTCAAAATCCAAAAGATTACGCGAGTTATAAATACTCAAACTCTAATTACAGAAAACGAAATTACGATTCAAGTCAAAGGAACTATAGCAAATCGGGACCAAGTAATAATTGCGGAAGATGTGATGAAAAACATTGGGGAAAGGATTGTCCTTACAAAAATATTAGATGCTTCAATTGCGACAAAATCGGACATAAGAGTATTTGTTGCAGAATAAAATATAGAGTACACCAAATGAGAACAAACGATAAAGAGAAAGACAATTTACGAAAATATGTGTTGGTTAATATTTTCGGCAAACAAATAAAATTTCAACTTGATTCTGGAGCAGATTTGTCGGTAATAAATGTTAGCACTTGGAAAAAAACTAGATAAACCGACTCTGAAAAATTCAAGTAAGGGTACAAGAACGGTGACAGGAGACGAAATCAAATTCGAAGGAGAAGTTGTCCTGCTCATTTATTTAAATGGCACGACGAAGAAATTGAAAATCTTCGTAATTAAAGAAAGCGAGAATTTATTGGAACAGATTTTATTGAAAAATTCAACCTTTGGGATAAACCGATGAACGCTTTTTGTAAAAAAATAACCAGCTGCACCACAACGTCAGAAAATATTAAAAATGAACTAAAGAACGAATTCCCAGAAATATTTACTACGGGACTGGGAAGATGCAATAAATTTAAAGCTTCGTTCGAGCTAAAAAAAAGGATGCAACACCAGTATTTAAGAAAAAACGGAACGTGCCGTTCACCGGATTAGACAAAATAGATAACGAATTAGACAGACTTGAAAGAACGGGCATTTTATCGAAAATCGAAAGTAGCGTTTGGGCAGCTCCTACGGTTTACGTAAAGAAGAAATCGGAACAAATTCGAGTCTGCGGAGACTTTTCAACCGAGTTAAATAATATGCTACAAGATCACCATTACCCTTTACCAAGCCCGGAAGAGATTTTTGCCAAACTAAATGGTGGGAAAATGTTTTCGAAAGTAGATTTGTCCGACGCCTATTTGCAAATTCCGATAAAAGAAAAATGCTCAAAGATTTTATGCATTAACACACACAAAGGGTTATTCAAGTATAACCGATTACCGTTCAGGATAAAAGTCGCGCCGGCGATATTCCAGCAAGCAATGGACACAATGCTGAACGGTTTAGATTGTGCTTGTGCATACCTGGATGACATAATCATAAGGAGCGCGTCCATAAGTGAACATATAGAGCATTTAAAAGAAGTATTCACAAGAATAAACTAGTATCGATTCAAGGTGAAAGAAGACAAATGTGAGTTTTGTCTAGACGAAATCAAGTATTTAGTACAAATAATAAGTAAAGATGGTCGACGCCCTGGTCCAGAAAGAGCGATAGCAATTAGGAGCATGCAACATAACGTGACAACTTTACAGAGCTTCTTAGGCCTCGCGAACTACTACCAAGTATTTATCAAAGGCATGCACGACCTAAGAGCTCCGCTGAACGAATTATTAAAGAAAGAAACACCATGGATATGGACAGAAAAATGTCAAGACTCATTTGAGGAAATTAAAAAGACTTTGACGTCAGATTTATCCTTAACTTATTACGACCCAAAATTACAAATAATTGTTGCGAGTGACGCGAGCTCGTATGGTATAGGAGCATGTATACAGCATATCATGCCATATGGAACGAAGAAACCTATAGCGCACGCTTCAAGTACCCTAATTCCGTCAGAGAAGGCTTACTCCCAAATAGAAAAGAAAGCATTAAGTATTATTTTCGCAGTGACGAAATTCCACTGTTATCTGTACGGAAGACATTTTATACTGGAAACAGACCACAAGCCCCTAGTGACTATTTTCGGCTCAAAAAAAGGGCTTACCAGTTTATACGGCGAATCGGTTACTCCGTTGGGGTACGATCTTGCTAGATTATGATTTTCAAATAAAACATCTACGTTCGGGAAAAATAGGTCATGCGGATGGATTGTCAAGGCTTATACCGAAAAGGGATGAAACCTTTGAAGAGTCAGTAATTGCAGCTATACGTTCCAATTATGAGGAAAATAATGGTGGCGAATATAATAAGAGAATTACCAATCACGCTTACCGATATAAAAAGGGAGGCTGGAAATGACGACGTCATCAAAGACATAAAGAAAGAATTAAGGGAAAATGACGGAAAAACGCAAAGTATATTTTCCTGATGCAATGAGGTATTATCATATAGTGAAAGAGGGGTTGTGCCGAAAACATTGCAGAAAAAAATCTTACGTGATATTCATACAGGACACTCGGATATAAATAGGATGAAGAGTTATGAGGAGTTATGTTTACTGGCGTAATATGGATGTGGATATTGCATTAACAGTAAACAAATGTAAAGGTTGTGCCTAAGCCGCTAAGGCACCACCGATAGTTCATAAAACATGGACAAAAACTGACCATCCATGGTCACGCATTCCTCTAGACTTTGCTGGACCGATCAAGGGACAATACTACCTTATCATAGTAGATAGTTTTTCCAAATGGCCGGAAGTAAAGCGGGTCAAAAACCCAACGACAGATAACACAATAAGTTTTCTGCATGAAATATTTGCACGTTTTGGGGTACCAGACATTGTAGTCACAGATAACGGAACACAATTTACTTCAAGTGTTTTCAAGGATTTTTGTGAATCGTTTCAGGTAAACCATATAACTACACCACCGTTCCATCTAAGATCAAGTGGATTAGCGGAAAGGTTCGTAGATACGATAAAGCGTGCCCTTAGAAAATCGACAGGGACACCAACGGATAAATCATTAAAACAGTTCCTGCAAATATACAGGATAACTGAGAACCCAAATATACCGTCGAAATTATCGCCAGAGGAATTAATGTTACCGAGAAAAATAAAATCACCATTTGATAAATTAATACCAAAGCAAGCAGTCGTATATAAAACGACACACACATCATGTAAAAGGTTTAAACCTGGGGATCAGGTATATTTTAAATGGTTTAAAAATAATATGTCATATTGGGAGTCGGGGACGGTAGATAAACGTATCGGCGACTTGGTCTACATGATAAAAGGTCCAAAAGGGATACACAAAAGACACCAAAATCAATTGAGAAAACGTCATAGGAAGGACAACGAACATGACAAACCTGAGGAACAAGAAGATCCAATTGATATAGTATACGAAACGTTTAATATTGAACCACCACAGACCATGCCCGAACCGAGGAGATCGGGAAGGAAAAGAAAGGCTATAGACCTAATGATAATGAACCCCAAAAGAAAAAGATATTGAAATCTACACGACTTCAAATCTTGGGAAGGGGGTGTTGTGGAGACGTCCACTAATTAACATACGTGGGTGAACAAGATATAGATTAAGGTATCAAGTCAGCAAGATCGGGAGCTGTGTTCGAACGCCGGATAGGCAATACGCATGTGCCGGTTGCTCCATGAAAGACTTTGACGCCCTCTGCCGGACAATCTTCCAACTGCAGTACAACTACACCTTTTTGAATATGTATTATATTTTCGTCTTAATATATTTGTTTTACCTTTACTTTCTGCGTTCGTGTTGTTATTGATACAGACACAACACTTAGAATGTTTCTTTTTTTAATAACCCTAGGAATGTCTTCTTTTTAGAAACCCTAAGAATGTCTCCTTTTTAGTAACCCTAAGAATGTCTCCTATTTTAGTAACCCTTAGAATGCCTCCTTTTTTAGTAACCCTAGGTATTTCTCCTTATTTAGTATACCTTAAGAATGTCTCTTTTTTTAGTTACCCTAAGACTGTCTCCTTTGTTAAGTAACCCTAGAAATGTCTCCTCTTCCTTTGACGCTGATTTCTCATCTAAATATGAACACACGATTCTTATTTGCGACAGTCACATTCAATCTTTTATCAGCTCAAGTGAATTAGAGATTCTGACGGGGTAATATATGATCTAGTTATGGAGAAAGTAATTAATCAAATGGTTCAATTTAATTAAGTTTATCTTATGAATGAATTAGTTGATAATGCATATCGCAAAACTAATTCACACTAAAACTTAATTTACATGATTAAAAAGTAAGGATAGACACCTCTCATACTAAGTGTATATGTATATGCATATATACGTATGCTCATATATATATATATATATATATATATATATATATATATATATATGTATATATATACATATATATTGAATGAATGACAACAGTCTATATTCCAAAATTCATGATGTTGACAATCTTACATATTATTCCTTTAATTACAGTTGACATTCGGATTCCTGACAGTGTCTGTTTCATAGCACAAAACCAATCACTTAATTATTATGTCAGTCAGTGAATCTATTTTGCCCTTAACTCACCCGAAGAAATAGCAACAATCAATCATCAAAAAATGGCGTAATGCAAACATATTACAAGATATTTACAGTTTCTCTTTCAATTTTTGGAGTTATAATCATGTCAAAACGCACTTCGTTTCCTTTTGATGAATTGAGTGTTGCTATTTCTTAAAAGTTATTTTTATATAATAGTCGAAGTTGCCATTTATTCTATTAATATTATGCATTTGTATTAAAACCATATAACAATATATCATAGAACGTATAAAATTTGGGTTATACAGGCCATTTCATAAAATTCATTAAAGCACACACAAAAATAGAAATAATATAATTTTCAACGATATTTTTAAATGTCTTTAAAAGTAACATCGAGCGTGTTTATACATATATATATATATGTGTGTGTGTGTGTGTGTTTGCGTTTGTGTTTGCGTGTATTAACATATAGTCATCCACATCCACGGACGCATATATATATATATATATACAAAATGTCACAGAAAAAGCTGATGGTTTAAAAGACATTATAACTTTCTTCATTTTTCATATTTTTCTTTTCTTTTTTTTTTTTAGATCGTCTAGAGTAACCAAGGTCGTCATTACTCGGTACCTTACCGAGGAGCGGATATTTATCGTAGAGGCGTATTTTCGGTTGAATGAGTCAATATCAGAAACTCAAAGAGAATTTCGACAAAACTTTAACACAAGAAATTCCCCTACTCCCAATGCAATAAACCCAGCCACAATAAATGCCCTTAAAAACAATACAAAGGAGAAAATTAGGGCCATAAGCCCTGAAACATAAAGTGATGTGCTGGACAATGCCCTGCAGAGAGCAGAAGAGTGTGAAAATGAAAATGGTGGACATTTGAGTAATATCATTTTTATAACTAAAATTAGACCTTCTGAAAACATACCCTAGATTGATTTGTGTAATTAAAATTACAATAAGTAGACTATGATATGTTAGTGTATCTCAAAATTCATCTACCTAGATATGAAAATTGGTAGGTATAACTTTAATATTGAGGAAGTTAATATAATTTAAAATCCGTCAGCTTCTTTTGGGACAGCCTGTATATATCTATAATATAAGGCTGAATGTGTGTGTGTGTGTGTGTGTGTTTGTGTGTGTGTGTGTGAATACGCTCCTATATGATTGACTATTTTAAAAAAACTGATTACATATAATGATAGATGTATCGAGACACAGGAATGGGTATGTTTGATCTGGCATAATGATGATTCATTAAAATTGTGGGGTCTGCTTAGCGCCTGCTCCACAAAGTATGGAAATAAAAAATTTAAAAATTAGGAAAAAAAAGGTTTACAAGTGTTTTTGATATAGATACACATAACAATACTTGATAAGTATGTTTTAACTTAAATAGGGATGGTATAATAAAACTGTGGGGTCTGCATTCGCGCCTGGCCTCCAAGAATGGAAATAGGCACAAACTATGTATATTTTATAACTTACTATATATATATATATATACATATATATATACATATATATACAGATATATATATATGTATATATATGTATATATATATGTATATATATATATATATATATATATATATATATATATATATGAAAAAGATTCTATGTAGTGTAATGGAAAAATAAAAATGTGTTTACAGTCTCTCTTCCAATTTTCTGATTTTAATCATGTCAAATGACACTTCAATTCCTTCTGACGGATTGATTGTTGCTATTTCTTCTGATCAGTTAAGGGCATAATAGATTCTCTGATTGATATAATAATAAAGTGATAGATTTTGATCTACGAACAGATACTGTCAAGAATTGTATAAGACAACTGAACTAAAGGAATAAATTATAAGCTGGTCAACATCATGAATTTTGGAATATAACTTTTTGTCATTTATTCTCTATATTGCTCTGTAATTACATTGAGCTTCGTAAATAAGGACTGATATATATTATAAGAAAATATATTTCTACAGAAATATATATATGATGTGAAAATGAAGCGGAAGGCCGGAGGCTCGACGTTTCGCCCGAATTATGCGGGCGTTTTCAAGAGGGTCATTGACAAAAGGGTAGATGTTTTTAGTTTTATATATATTGGAGGGGTGTATGCAAATGAAGCTATTATACAAACACATAAATAAGAAGAAGCTTATTATATATAGTATGATATATAAGAATATATATGGCCTTTAACATAGTATTGAGATTAAGGGGTATATGTATTGTGGTTAAATAGGGGGTGTATTGTTGCTGCGTGGTAATTTATTCTCCTTATTTATTTAGAATTCAATAAAGCTTCCCCCAACATTCTATAATTCCTCTTAATCTTTTTCATCCCTAATGAACCTTACGCTGGACGCCGCATTTTTCCCATGCTACATAGCACCTTCTCTACTCTTCTGATGAGAAGCATTAGGCTTCGAAATGCCCTGGGATAAAGAGACCCTTCTCTCCCCCAGATTTTGCCTGATTTTCATTATTCAATAAATGATCCATTCTATATCTACCAATATATAGTTTTGTGTCTTCATTTCATACTCTTGTTGTCCTAATATATATATATATATATATATATATATATATATATATATATATATAAGTATGTATATATGATGCGAATAATGGAAATAGTATTCCGATAAAATAAATAAATAAAAAGGAACAAACTGGTGTGTTCAACGTTTCGGCAATATTTTACTTTCAAAGGAAGTCTCGAAAGCAAGACAAAACGTTGATGAACACATAACTCGGTTCAAAAAGTCGTAGACACATTTTCATATTGAATACCTTGAGAAGTATTAAGATACTAGGTTTAAAAAGATATAAAAAAAACTAATAGTCTTACAAAAAGATTTAATGCATTTAGTTTAAGCTATCATTCATAGTTAAGGACTTATAATGTGCCCAACATTTTGCAACTCTCTGTATAATTATTTTGATGATAATGTTTAAATATTATATTATATAATTATTGCTCGATTATGTTCGTCGTATAGATTTAGAAAAGTATACATATAATAATTACACACAGACACGCACACACACACACACACACATATATATATATATATATATATATATATATATATATATATATATATATATATATATATATATAAAACAAAGATTCTATATGAATTGAGAAACGTGCACTGAGAATAGAAACGAGAAATACGGCGGCCATACTTTTAATTAGAGTCATCTGTATATCAACGTTTCGTGACTTTTGCAAAAGCCCAGAGGAAGACATCTTCGATAATAACACACTCGTGCACGCAAACATCAATACACATATATATATATATATATATATATATATATATATATATATATATATTAGATACATACATATGTATACATATATTATATAAGTAAATGAATATATATACATATATGTACATATATATATATATACGTGAATGAATATATATCTATATATATACACATATATATATATGTGAATGAATATATATGTATATATACACACATATATATACTTGAATGTATATATATATATATATATACGTGAATGAATATATATGTATATACATATATAGAGACAGAGAGAAATTTAAATAGACAGATAGATAGATAGATAGATAGATAGATAGATAGATAAATTGGCTATTCACACATGAGCATGAATGCCTTGGGCCTGAATTGCGTTGGCTGCAAAACTTGGTTTCGAGTGTGGTATTTATAAAATGGCGTGTTAATGAATGCGACTATTAGGACGCAGTTTCGATCGCATCTTAATTATGGATGTCGCTTTCGGGTTTGCATTCATCTTTGTGCGCACGTAGACACACACAACATACGCACGCAACCATGCACATACGCAGCTGTTCCACGACGCAATTACTACCAAGTAAAGCGAGGAAAACCACTTGACTATTTTAAAATTCAGAAAAATAATCTGGCTTTTCTCAGATTTTTTTAATCTTAGGCAAATATCCCTGTATAAAATATGTCCGTCGGTCAGCATCTAACGCGTACGTTTTTAATCCTATGCATAGCTATTTAATATTAACTTAGTTTTATCGATATAACGTCTTCTTCAAGACTAGAAATATTTTGAGTTAATTTTTCTTTTTATTTTGCTTTCCTCATGGAATGATGCTACCAGAAATTTTTATGGTGACTTCTTTCATAAAAACAGTGTAATGATGAGGATCGACCTGGTGCGCGTGAAATCTTTCAGCGATTTTTCCTCGATGCAAATTATATATATATATATATATATATATATATATATATATATATATATAGTAAGTTATAAAATATATATGGCGATTAAGCTACACAGAATATTCCGCGTTTCTTCCACGCTAGGATTAATCAGGCTTATGCGGGAATTTTGTGGATGCCTCGCGTTTTTATATACACACATTCTATTGAGTTTTTAGTTAGCCAATCAGCTTTCTAGTTTCCACCGCAACCTTCCTAATTAGCCAATGAGCAGGCACTTACATGGAAAATGCCTAGTTGACCTCCGGTTGATTTGTTCCTTTGTGTGTGCTATGTAATAACAATAATAAAATTAAAAATAGAAGAAAAAGAAATATAATCTGGTTTACGGCTCATACATCCCCATGTTAAAAATAAAAATTTGGCAAGAAATTTCTAGACCTTATCGAAAAGCACTTCCCCGCGACCAATCCCTTACACAAAATAATAATAATAATAATAATAATAATAATAATAATAATAATAATAATAATAATAATAATAATAATAAACCAACTCCGGACAACGACAACCATACAAGAAATAAAAAAAATACTAATAACAAACAAGATAAACGCAACTGTAGATACCGCACACTTTGTCCACTTCAAAATAAATGTCTAACCAAAACATAGTTTACCAGGCCACAATATTTGCGAAAGAAACCCCAAATAACAAGAAATATTACGTATGTATGACTTCCTAAGATTTCAGAACTCGATATTATGAGTACAAAAGTACATTCAATAATAAAAAACACCGAATGAAAACAACTCTAGCAAACAAATACTGGGAACTCAAGGAAATCGGATGTTCGCTGGTAGTCGATAGTAAGACAAGCAAACACATGTAGAGACCTAGACGAACCATGTAGATTATGCCTTCATGAAAAATTTACTATCCTATACTTTAAATAACCCCAAACATCTATTCAACTGTAAGAGAGAAATAGCGAACAACTGTGTTCACAGGATAAATTTTACTCTAGGATAGAGATGCTACATAATTTTAAAACTAGCAATAGCAATAGAAAATAAACAAATAAAAAATAAATAAATAAACATACATATACATAAACTATCACAAACACACACACGCACACGCACACACACACACACACACACACACACACATATATATATATATATATCAACTAGCAAAAAAAGCATTTAATCTAGATTTAAAATAGGCCAGGACACTAGATATCTATGCTCCCCGCACAAATAACATACACAAAGGAACGGGTCAGCCGGAGGTCAACTGGGCCTTTGCCCTGTAAGTTCCTGCTCATTGGTTGATTAGGAAGGTTGCGGTGGAAACTAGAAAGCTGATTGGCTAACTAAAAACTCAATAGAAGGTGCGTATATAAAAACGCGAGACAACCACAAAATTCTCGATTAAGCCCCCTGAATCCTAGCGTGGATGAAACGCGGAATATTCTGTGAAGCTTAATCGCCATATATATTTATAACTTACTACCTATCTCTACGGACGTATTGAGCACTGTTGAAGTAAATACTTAAAGTTTATGCATACATTTATACTTTTTTATATTAATTTATGTAATTAAATGAAGTAGTTATATTTATGCATATATATATATATATATATCTGTCTGTCTGTCTGTCTACATTTTCCTACACAATATTTACGTCAACTTTCAGCTTACAGATTCAAAATTTGATATACAGGGTACAGAGATTTGGGAAAATCTTTGTAATCGGTTTTCGGCCAGAGATTTGTCTTTTTAGGGGTCAAAGTTCAACGATTTGTCCTTTCAGAACTCAACTAAACTCCTCCAACAATTTTCGTTCGAAACATTTGGAACTTTAGATATAGGTCCCTTCCACATGTATCTTACTTAATAACTTGATTTGAGCCCAAAACAAAAAACGTTAAGGGGTTATAATATGGGTCAAAGTAAAAACAAATTTGACCGCTTCGGTCTCTTCCAAATTACGAGACAATTTCTGGTCTAAACATTTGAAATTTTACATAAAGGGTATTCAGAGATAGGGCAAGTTTTTCATCGGTTTGGGATTAAAATTTGAGTTAAAAATATATAAATGTATGTATGTATGTATATATGTATGTATGTATGTTTCCATATCTGCCTAAAACTTTCGACGGAGGCGACAGATTTTTACAAGATCAGTACTGTTTTGAATTCAACCTTTCGGACGACAAATACCGAAAAATTGGCTAGAAACATTAATTTATTCACCTTTAACTGGGCAATTTTATACAGGGGAGGTGGATTTTTTCGCCGATATTGTCGAAAGTCATCCTCTCCTTTCGATTGTCTAACCTTAATTAAAACTTGCTCACTTCCAGTTTGGCGGTGATCGTAACAGCAGAAACGTCAGGTTTTCCCCGTTCTTTTCCATCTTCGCTGTACGGGTTCGAGCCTACGTTCCTACTCTCACTTTTTTTGCTCAACATACACTTCCAAATACCCGGGAAACGCCAGGGACCTATCCTAATATATATATATATATATATATATATATATATATATATATATATATATATATATATATATATATATACTAGACTAGACTACCCGTGACCTGTTGGGCCAGTATGTTATATTAGCTATGGAATTCATGTATGAGCGTGACATTTGTGACGTAAAGAAAATAGTTTGTTTTGTTTTTTTACATAACAGAAACATTTCTACGAAAGTATATTAAAATGAAAAAATATATATATAGATAGATTTCTATGAGTCGTTCTGTTTGTAATAATTGATTATTTTTAAAAAAATTACAGTTACTGAATTATAAGTGGTTGGCCATACTTATAGGTAAATGTGCACTGAACAGATACCATAATACTTATTATAGTTAAATTCAAATTGTGATATATCGTTCATTTCTGTATTACGTTTAAGTTATTTTAAGCCCCACTCTTCCCATGTTAAATAAGAATTTCGAAATAATAACGTCAATATTTCAGCGTCCCAATTGTTCTTTTTTTTTTCGCGTTTAAATTATCCAAATAAACAATTGTTAATATTGTCTGCTTTTTTTACATGGTCAATTTCTGTATTACGTTTAAGTTATTTTAAACTCCAGTCTTCCCATGTTAAATATTAATTTCGACATAATAACGTTAATATGTCATATTGCGTATTATGCGCATTGAAATATTAACGTTATATATATATATATATATATATATATATATATATATATATATATATAACGTTAATATTTCAATGCGCATAATATATAATATATATATATAATATATATAATATATCTATATATATATATATATATATATATATATATATATATATATACTAGCAAAAGTACCCGTCGTTGACTGAGTTCAAAAGCAGCCTACAGAAAATGGACTTTGATTTATGGAAGTAGTTATGGAAGTAGTTATGGTTATGAAAAGGAAGGGTTGTAAAGAGATAGCTTCGAATTTAGGGGTATCAAAACCAAAGCAAAATATGATGAAAGTAAAAATAAAATAGATAAACCCCATAATTTATTATACCATACCTGTTCACACTGAAATACTTATCACAATATTCTGTGGATCTATATTAAAAAACCTTGTTAAACTTTGTGACATATTTCCATTCTATGGAGGTCAGGCGTGACCGAACACCCCATAATTTTATTATACCACATTTCTTCAAACTGAAACATAATTATCAACGTATACTTACGCAGATAGATATGAAAAGTCTTTATTAAAGTTTTTGCCTATTTCCATTCTATGGAGTCCAGGCGCGAACTCAGACCCCACAATTTTATTATACCATCCCTACTTAGGTTAAAACATACTTATCAAAGTATTATTATTTACATCTATATCAAAAACACTTGTAAACTTTTTTTTTTATTTATAAATTTTTTATTTCCATACTTTTTTAATGCAATTTTAATGAATCATCATTATGCCAGATCAAACATACCCATTCCTATGTCTCGATACATCTTCTATCATTATATGTGATCAGTTTTCTATAATAGCCAACAATATAGGAGCATATTCATGACCAGACACAGACACAGACGTTCAGTTTTATATATATATATATATATATATATATATATATATATATATATATATATATATATATATATATATATATATGTATAGTGTAGTTAAAATATTAAAGCTGCCTTTTTTAACTCAACGAGCTGAAGAGCTATGAAGACGGGAATAATACTTTTCGTGACCCTGAATTTATTTTTCTACATAGTCATCACCATTCTCAACGCACTTTTGTCAAGAATAGGACGTATCTCTGCTTCTGATGCACGTATCTGACAGGGATTGCTTTCTTAGGGTGTCACACCACCAATACCTTCAACATTAAGATGACATTTCATAAAATCAGCCATGACAGCAATGCAATTTGCAATCACCTCTTATCCTATCGGGGGGAATAAAAAATAAAAAGCTATATTTTTTTAACATCACGTTTACACATACATATGTATGTGTGTGTTGATATATTACGTGGTTTCATTGGTTACATAACTAAGTGTGAGGCTGCCGAATTAGCGGAACTACGGTGCCTCATTAGCGCAACGAGGTGGGACTGGAGCCTACGCTAATTGCCATAATACCCGCTGGCTTTAATTACATTGGTCTATTACAGGAAAAGGGCTGTCCCTTTCCATGTAAATAAGAACATTAGATAAGTGAAAATGAGATTAGGATAAGCCGAGACTCGAACCTTGTAAGCAAGGTTAAGAAATAGAATGTTAGAAATCGGAATGTTAAAAAGGCCTATTGTTAAATTCTATTATAAATAGTTAGATATTGTTTATATCTTAAAAAGAATTGATCATTCATTCTTTTACAAACCTGTCTTTTAAAAATGTCAGCTAAAAATAATGAACAATACAAATTAAAAATGTATTTTTAAAAAAATAGGTTACGTCAAAAATACGTAAGTTGAGAATTCTTTGTTGTCAAAAGTATCTTAGGAAAAACGTGTGCTTAGGCACGTGAATTGGTCACGTTTGGGAAGTACACTTCTGACATCATAGCAAAAGGGGGATTCCCAATAAAGGAGCTAGAGTTATTCAGATCAGGGCGGTAGTTGAGGCAGGAAAGTTGAGTCTGCTAGTCAGCAGAGATCAGGAGGGTCAGTCAGTTGGCAGTCAGTGGTCAGCTGCCCCACTTGGAAGGGAAGGTAGAAAGATTAAACTGTAGAATCAAATGTGAATTCCTGACGTCATCATCATTCGACCGGTCCAATGAAATAAAGAATCACCATCGATATTTTGTAACCGTTTGTCATGTGTCGTCATTGCACAAATCAAAAGGTGATGTGCTAAACATCTTATTATGAACATTGCGTAACTCTCCCAAGAATGTGTATCTCTCCTCCTCCTCCTCTCTATATGTGTTATAAGAAATATAAGAACTGTGCATCTATCACCCTATCACCCTCAGTATATATATGAAGTCCCAAGCATCCCAGAACAGAACTGTATATATATAAATGTCTCTCTCCCTCTCCTGGTCCTTGATATGACCTAAAACTATATCCGATGGTGAGGCCCCAGCTTGCGAGCCTTGGGGAGTGTGGAGCCACCCTTTAATTGTCATTGCTCCCAGGTCCACTCTGACCCGGAATGGTAGTACCTGTTAGTATGGTGTACTATGTGTTAAATAGAATCCGACTTAAAAAAAATATATATACCCCATTAAAAATCGTTCCTCAAAATAACTAGATTCGGCATTAAATAACCTGAAAAAGGTTGATATGCCGTAAAACAAAAACAACCAAACTAAACCCTCTCCTTGTCATCACTATCATTATAACTGTTATATGTATTGGCCCAATATGAACTCAGCGTCATCCTTATATGTGCCTCTATTCAACAATTAGATATAAAATGGGTGTGTATGTGTGTTTTGCTGAATGGGAGACTGAGTGAAAATAAGAAATAAATGTTGATTTCAGAGCAATAAGCAAATGTAAAATTGCTTTAAGATTATGATTGATAACAAAAGTAAATATCAACTCAAGAGAGTTGACCCGTTGACCTTAAGTTCTCGAGCATGAAACAATATTTGTCCTTGAGAAGCCCGAGTCAGATGATTCGCTCTGGCATAGAAGATTGATCAATCATCTTTCTATCGAGAATCGATGTGGCGTGAGTTAATTGGTAGATGAAGGGAAATCGCACCATAACCGACCATACCCTGATTATCAATTGCACCGAACAGTTGTATTTAGTCAGTTCGTCAATGAATTCGGTTGAGTTCAATTCGAGAATCCAGGAGACGAGCTGGCGTAAGCAGGTCGTTTCCGCCAAAGATATACAGATAAAGAATTTTCAAGATATTCGGCACTAAAGGTTGCTCGTGTTGATAGTACCACTCGTAGCGCTTGAGCGTTTTAGTTTAGTTAAAAAAATGGGTCTTATGTTTGGAACGCCTGTACATAAGGAACAATATAGACAAACAAATAAATGTCACATCAAATATTGCTCTTACATGTTCGTACAAACATGGATTCAAAAAGAAATTATAAAATTGTAAAATTACAAGCCACGTGAGTTGCCTATAATGACGACCGCAAACTAAAATTCATGTACTCGCAGAAAACTTTTAAGCTTCGTTGAGCATGTTGTTTCAGATAAAAAAAAAAAGGTTTCAACATAATCACGAAACGCCAAACATAGTGAAGGTTGTCAAATAGGGGACACAACACAGCCTTCACAAGCGACTGTCTGGGAGAAGCAAACATCAAAACCAGCATCACCTTTTAATTATATAGATATCACACACTGACAAAGTAAACGAAACGCATAGATACACATGTTACGAGGTGCCTTCAATAAGTTTTCTAGAAATTTTTGAATGAGCACTTTTATAGATATTACACACCTGCAAATCTGGTCCTTTTCAAAGTAATCTCCTTCTGCTGCATTGCACTTGTTTTACCGTTTCAACAATACCTTTAAGGCTCCATGGATGCCTTCTTGCGGGAGCGTGTCAATGACCCTCGTCACAACCTCTTTCATCTCCTCAATTGTCTCATCATGTCAGCCTCTAAGATTTTCCTTCAGCTTAGGGAATAACCAAAAGTCACAAGGAGCAAGGTGTTGACTATAGGGAGGGTGAAGAACTGTCTTGATGCCCATCTTGGTCAAATAGTTTGTGATAAGCATGGAGTTGTGGACTGGTACATTCGCTCAAATCTTCCTCATTTTCAGTTTCTATTGAATAATTGTATGTAAAATCTCCACACTGACATGAAACTGTGCACTTTTTGTTTCTAGACACACGACGGCGCGTATACTTAACATAAATCGCGCGAATACTATGCCGTAAGTTGAGAAGCAAGGTGTCTATTCACATTACACTTGAACTTCTACATGTCAGTACAGTTGGGGAAGCAGGGACTAGGAAGAAAATTCCAACGTCTAGCAATTCTGGGGCAAAACTTTTTAAGTATAAGGCTTTCTGGCATCTAGGGGATCTCTACTGTGCATAGATAAGGTTTTGCTGTTTGTCAGGTTTGTTGGGGATATTTACATCGAGGGGTCACAGGGGGTTGTAGTTCGTTGGAGCATCTACTATTAAAATACTTGTAAAACAGACCGGGGGATACAACATTTCGTCAATAGAACAGCGATTGAAGGCTAGATGAGATTTCGATACCTAATAGGTTGGCGACTCTCTTTTGAACCTTGTCCAGGAGTCAGAGAATAATAGACGATGCCCCAGCCCAAATCTGACAACAATACTCCATAAATGGGCGTATGGTGGCCTTGTAAAGCCACAGGATACTTTTAGGCGTTAGTAACTTTTTTAGCACGAAAGAGAGAGAGCCCACCTTCCTCGCAGAGCCGCGGCAATGCCGTCGGGGTATCTGTTATCTGTGAACGTTAAGCCGAGGATTTGAACAAAGTACTTTTACGTAATGTACACACACACACACGCAACGAACGATACATAAACGACTATATAAAATGTACACGGTTTTGTCACATCGTTTATACACATTTTCTTTATATGCACTCGTTATACACACCTCCATATCATACAGAACTCCTAGTATACAATATTATTCCCGAAATATTTTTAGATCCAAAACTCATCTTACCAATCATCAGAAAATTTTTCAACTCACAATTTGAATGAATTTCTGATTAAATCCAACTAATAACCATATGCCATATAGACTTTCAGGTTTGACTATATCTGCATGTCACAACATACATCGCCTAACATACCATCATATATATTTATCTCCTTGCTGCCTCGGCTGCTTGGAAGCTGAGTAGAACATACAAGTCAAGAAAACGTTCTTGACTTTTATCCCAACACGTGTGGGGCCAGGAACTAGCCCAGTACCTTTCGGACGAACTACGCCGCTTGGACATCACTCTCCCAGGCCTTGTCTGATGGCTTTCTGATTGGACAAGTTTATCGCTTGTTAACTAACGCGCCCCTGCCTAGAAATGCCGATAGGTATGCTCAGGCAATTTTTTCTACGCCAGTGCTCCTCCTTTAAGGGAGCTGGCTGGACATACTCACTTTCTGAATATATTGTAGCGGCATGTAATATCTACATCGCCTAACATCTCCATGTTCAACTGTCACCTGTCTGGTACTAGCTAGGTTCCCGTCGTTTAACTTCGGTGAATTAACCGGGCAATCATCTCAGGATAGAATGAAGGATTGAGTTAGAAATTCTGTTCAGGTTATAGCACATAGACATTCAAATTCGACTACAAGGTTCGTATCTTTTGAAAAGATGCATTTGAAGAAGGTCGGAGATTACATCTATCGAAACGTTATGAGGATAATATCGAATATGAGAATAGTTTTCCAAATACTCAAAACAATTTGTCTATATCTATTTAGTTTTATAAGAATGTATAAATGTTTTTAATTCTGCTTATGAATTGTGGCTTACTTGTTTTTTTTTTGTTTTGTTTTGTTTTTGTTTTTTTTGCTCAACTTGTATAAAAGTCTGAATTTCATAAATAAATTGCTTGGAGATAATAAAAATATGTTCCCATCAAAGTATGGAACGCTAGAATCCTATTGACCTGGCGGTTAAGAGGGTATCGCCCACTGGTGAAAGAAAAAGAAATAATAACATCCAGTGAGTAGTTGTGTTTAATCTGTAAAAGGCAAGCGGGAGAAAAGGAAAGTTATTATTACGCCTACAGGCTGCCATAATTTGATTTCCTAAATGTTCGGTTCTTAATGTTGAGAATTTGGAAAACTTTTTTTTTTCTGAACATAAATTGCATCTGTCCCTTACCCGTGTTTTACAATCTGCAATACTTACAATCTAAGGTCGACTCGGTTTCCACTTTGACTTCTGATGAACACTGCTGTTTTTTTTTTGTCTTGTTTTTTTGTTGTGTTTTTTTGTTTGTTTGTTTGTTTTGTTTTTTGCTGTGTTTTTTTTTTTTTTTTTTTTTTTTTGCATTTTTAATGCAATTTATGGCTAGAGAAGAATTTCTTATCCATTAGTTTATATACTGTAGCGTTCGCTCAACGGGCAAAATTGTTTATGACATGTTTTCCTTTTTATGATTATACAGTATGTCGTTGTTTTTAGCTTTAAATGATCCCATATATTGTGTATATCAATAATCGACCCTTAATCTCTTTCAGTATTTCTCCGTCTCTCTTTCTTTATTTATTTATTTCTTATCGCGCTCTCCCTCTATCTCTATATATATATATTTCTGTATATGTATATATATATGTGTGTGTGTGTGTGTGTGTGTGTGTGTGTGTGTGTGTGTGTGTGTGTGTGTGTGTGTGTGTGCGTGTGTGTGCGTGTTACATTTTTAATGTGGGATGATATAGAATCGCTTCTCCAATGAAGCAACGCGACAGCCAACACAAACCAGTAGAAAATCAGAAAAAAGCAGAAAATCAGAAAAAAGCAGAAAATGGTGTTAACTTTAGAGTTTACACACAAGTAGACGTATTGTCTATTTCAATAAAAATATCGTTTCCGAAACGATCGTACAATTTATTGATTTTGTTTGTTTTTCTTTTGAAACCGATTTTTAATTATAAATTATGAATCATTTTACTCAATACATATATATATATATATATATATATATATATATATATATATATATATATATATATATATATATATTAAAACATGTGCTCATATTGTGATTCTCTCCGCATCAACTAAAGCATGTGTTTAAAATATCTCTGGGGGAAACAACGATTATTAGGGGAGTTGCCATGGTAACGGATGCACACCTTTTCATGCTATTCGGACTATTCTATTTAGTCTGCTGATTACACGCACGATTCTCTCTTCACTGAAATAAATCGCAGGAAGTAACCGAAATTTCTGTAAACTAATAAGATATGAACCCCTAAAATGTATATATTTTGAGTTGTTTAATTATTTTTACGACAACGCTTTCACCTTACTTCATTGCCTTGTATACCAGAGTGATGCACTCAGAAAGTTCACATCTATTTTTACTTTCTATTTTTGAATATTTAATCAACACTAAACAAGGAACATCGCCACTGATACGTAATAAGTTACTGAGAGGAATAGGTGTATAGTCGCCGGTTGTGCACTGATATAATTGTTATCCATAAAATACGAGGAGTCTTCAATAAGTTTTCAGACTCTTTTAGTATTGGAACTTTTATTGATAGTGCACACATAAGGCATTAGTCTCCATCGTTGTAATCTCCTTGGGCTGCAAAGCAGTTGTTGCACCGTTGCAACAACTGCTGGAAGGTTCCATGGAAATCCTTTCATGTGAGCGTACTAATGACCCTTGTCACAGTCTCTTTTTTCTCCTTCATTGTCTCATAACGACAGCTTCCACGGTTTTCCTTGAGCTTAGGGAATAATCAAAAGTCACAGGGAGCAAGGTCTCGCCTATAGGGAGTGTGAGGAACTGTTTTGATGCGCACCTTGTTCAAATAGTCTCTGACAAGAATGGAGCATCCTTGAGACAAACTTCGTGCAAATCTTCCGCATCTTAAGTATCGACGCAATTAATTGTGTGTACAGTTCCCACACTGACGTTAAACTACGCACTTGTTGTCTCTATAGACACACGATGGGCCTTATCCTTGAAATTCTTTATTTAGACTCTCAACTCTCGTGTTCTGACTTCCTTACTTCTCCCGCTCCTCTCATCCCTAATAGACTTCCTGCTTTCCTTGAATTTCTTATGCTACTCAAAAACGGATGCTTGATTCAGACAACGTGGTACAAAAGCCCTCTGAAGAATCCCATGCGTTTTTTGAAGCATTTTCTGTAAGTTTAAAACAGAATTTTATGGTACATCGTTCTTCTAAAGTGCTCGAATATCAAGATTGAATGTTTGAAATTCACTAACTGTAACAATTAAGCTTTAGTATGGTGTATTCCAATTCCTGCTGTAGCTGTTCGTTTGAAGCTGAAATCATAAAAATTGTGTTCGTCGTCTCATAAGATGTATAGCAATAATATACTGAATTTTCACAAGTCTACAACAATTATAAATGCCCTGTACAAAAAAAGGTCTGGAAACATATTGAAGGCACCTCATATATTATTCACGGACACGTGTTTCGTTGCCTCTACGATTTATGATGTAAATAAATTAGCAACCTAGACACACAATGCAACACAGATTTTCTTACCGCTGACGTAAAATTTGTTTTTTATGCAGGGGGTGGGCTTGAAACAGTTCGTTTATGTTTTATCCGTCGCCCTAGTAACTAGTGTTTTGATTGGATGATGTTAATAAAGTTTTATTCAGCAATAACGTTTCAAATGGTAACGCACTCTGTATCTTTTTCCTGTAACTGACATCACCGAGGCTAATTTAATTAATCTCAGTAAGTTATGCCAAATTGTCAGATGATCGTGACTGTATTCCCCTCATATGTTTTTTTTTTTCATGTATCACGTCTGTTTTCGCAAACATTGTGGCTCACTAGTCCACTTTGCATACGGACCGTTCTACGATGCTGTTCTTTGCAATATAGTACCTGTAGTAAATTGCAATTACTTGCTATAGGGACAGTGCTCATACAAAGCGGGTAGGCTTGCCCATTGTACCTCAATCAGTATTATTTGCTTAGCACAAAGACTTAGCCAATTCCGAATTCTGGAAGAAGCCACCATACAGTTCATTCATCACCTGCTTTGCGTGACTTCACGTATCTTGATCGGATAGCTAAGTGGTTACTCGACTTATCCAAGGCTCTCCCACTGGATAACAGAGAGAGTGTTCTTAGATAGGTTTTGTATCGATATGTCTTCGATATCTATAATCGGTAATCGGAAAAATCCGATGAAAGAAAGAACAAGTTCTTAGGACGAAATTTGAACCTCTATTTGTGAACGCTACACAATGTTCCCCTATGCTATCCACACCGTTAAGATGAATAGGAGAAGGAGGCGCCTTACTGCTCTTGTTGGTGGTACTGTTTCCATCCCGCCACTCTTTATCCCCGAATATATTTTTAAAATATCTATTAACCTTCACAATCTGTTATAGGCAAGTATTCTCTATTTGACATAGAATAATATCAGCGTTTACCATACAGGACAGTTAGTTCAATTTTAAATGTGTAGTTTACGGTTGTTCTCAAGCATTTTGCACAAGTTCGTTCTCGATCATAAGCGATAAAGATCCAACTCAAATAGTCATTTTATCTACACAGTCTCTGCATCTTTGCCTCTTTCATCGTCGCCGCGTTTCTTGAGTGGCCGTGTCGTCTCTTCTAGTTTTCAGCCATTTTCTGTGTAACCGATGCATCAACACTCAATGAAGATTTGCTGAGTTTTCAAAGGTTTTATTTACAGAGAGAGGTTACTCATTAAGAGAGAGAAGCTAGCTAGCTAAAATTTTCCTCCTTATTTTTCTAACTTGGGAAATGAGTGACGCAGACGGGCAGAGGCGTGGGTAATATGCGTTCAGATCATTACATTTATGGATCCTTTCATGGCGCTCTCCGAAAGAGGCTGACCAGAAACTCTCTGTTCTTTCACTCGGACGCGTGACCTCATTTCTATGGTCATATCGTTCGACACCTGCATTTCTAGCGCGTTTTGTCTAGGTAGTTGACATTTAGTCTCCGCTTCAATCACATCACGTCGCCTAGTACATTTCCGTTCCGACAAGTTATCATGACATGCACTATTGCGACCCTCCTCAAAATTCAAACTAGCTAACTCAATCACTATTACTGGCGTAGAATCGCAACATATAAGACTTTTACTATATTTTTTTATTCCATTTTCACCCCAATCAAGGAACAGTGCCACTCTGATGTAGGGGGTTACTATCAGGGACATAAGGTGCAGGGATACTATGTATGGTGTTAAGCAGCAAGATGTCTGTTCACATTGCACTTGAACTTCTGCATGTCAGTACAGTTGGGAAAGCAGAATCCTGGAAGAGAGTTCCAAATTCTAGCAGTTCTGAGGAAGAAACTATTGGAGTAGAAGACTTTCTTATATTTAGAGATATCTACTGTGTAGGGGTGGGATACGTTTAATAGTATAGGTTTAAAATGATCAACTTCTAAGTATTCCAATGAATGTTCGGTCAAAAATTCAAATAATATATAAAAAAAAATGATTTTTTATCGATTGTGTTCCTCCCCGAAAAGTGAACAACTGATTAGTTATCGAAAAAAATATAAACCGCATTTAATGACCGTACATCAATAAATCGATAAAACTGAGAATGTCAATGAAACAGCTTTCATTGCTTTTCAAGTGAGTCATTATGCTGTTCTTTATCATTTTTTACGCGCGTGAGTTTATTTGTAAATGCGGCTTGATTATTACAGCTTTCAGTCTATTTTATGACGCCTAAATATTGGAAACATTATGTTATTTCTTGAGAATGGATTCTTTTATATTAGCGTTTAAAAATAAAGCAGTCGCTTAATGGATATAAAAGAGAAGAAAAATACAAAGACAGAGATGTTGGTTCATGGTAGATTACATAGACAAAAATAATGGAAAACTATATGCCTATATATAGAGATGTTGTTTGTTTGAGATATTTTTGAATAAATTCAATTATTTATACGAAAGTGCATTTTTACCTAACTGCGAGTTGGGAATAATTTTCCCTTTGACCAATTTGGTACCCCCCAAATGGGGAGCGGCATATGTATTGTTTTTAAAATATAATTATCCACTGACACGTGTTTCGTCGTCCACGACTCATCCGACTGGCTGAATCTAGCGAGATTAAAATCGGGACCCCATGATAAGAAGCCTAAACCTCTACCACCGGACCATCTCGCATGACAGCTGGATTACCCTTTTATTTATGTAGATGTTGCTGTTTGTTTTTGTTTAGGATACTTTTGGAATAAATTCAATTATTTATACTAAAGTGTATTTTTACCTAAATGTGAGTTGGGAATAATTTTCTCTTTACCCAATTTGGTACACCCTTTAGTCCCTATATATATATATATATATATATATATATATATATATATATATATATATATATATATATATATGTATATATATATATGTATATATATATATATATATATATATATATATATATATATATATAAGTCCTCGCGCGAAAGAGCCAGACACAAAATGTTTTAAATAATAATAATAATAATAATAATAATAATAATAATAATAATAATAATAATAGAATAACAATAACAAAGACTTTTGCTGGTGAGGACTACTTTTGACCGTAACCAGTTATACAATCCTTTTGAAATTTTCATCTCTATTCTGAGGCATAAAACGTTCCGTCGTTTCAATGGTCCCATTCGCGTTTTCGTACCCATTCAACATTTTGAGTTTTAAAAGATAGAAGGCTTTAGTTTTCGGAATGACCCCTGCATTACAAAGTGCGCTCTGGACGCCATGTACAATCGTCGGTCATTGCTGGCAAAACTTTGAGAACGACCCTCTCTCTCTCTCTATATATATATATATATATATATATATATATATATATATATATATATAATTAAAATCTTGCGTTCTTATTACGATAAGATTTCTTAATCATTTTTCACGCAGACGAGATGCTTGAAAAAGCTGTCGTTGGTAGGCGAGAGGCCTGTAGAATATGGCGTATGAGACAGGGTTTTATAGCCAAATTAATTTACCTTCTGCGGGGTCGGTTTAGCAATGTGTGATCGGGCATTGTCGTGGAGGAAAATTGGCCCGTTTCTGATGACAAAGGCTGGGTGCCGTTGTCGAAGTTTCTGATGCATTTCATCCATTAGTTGACAGTAATTCTCTGCCGTAATAGAATCGCCTTCAATCAAAAAACTGAAATGGGTGATACTAGTCACGGACCACAACACACTCAGCATAATCTTCTTTTGGTGCAACTCTAGCTTTGGGAAGTGTCGTGGAACTTCGTCGGCGTCCTACCACTGAGCTGAGCGTCGCCGCTTGTCGAAAAGAACCCACTTTTAATCACAAATCACAACCCGGTCAGGAAACAGGTCGTTCTTGTGGTGTAAAAAAGGAAGATGATACTTCATAACGGCGTTTTTTTTTTGTTTTGTCTTTGTTTTGTTTTGTTTTTTGTTTTTTGTATTTTTGCTTTTGTTTTTGTTTGTTTGTTTTGTTTTTTTTGTTTTGTTTTTTTTTGTTTTTTGTTTTTTTGTCATTCAATACGTGAAGCACCCATTTATCAATTTTTTATCGTTCTAATATCTCTAGTGGTTGGAAATCGTCATGTACGTTACGTCTAATTCATATGCAAGTTTCTTAACAGTTCGTGGATTGGCTTCGACTAAGGCTCTTAAGCGAGCATTGTCAACATCTGATGGCCGACCACTACGCTCATCAACTTCAAGACTCTCGTCGCCGCCATAAAATTTATTAAACCACCATTGTGCTGTGCGTTCCGTAGTGGTTCCTGTGCCAAACACTTCGTTGATATAGACAACTGTTTCAACCGCTTTTTCGTCTAGCCTTAATTGAAATAACAAAACTGTGTGAATTTGCTTTTTTTCCATCTTCCATACAATATTGTGAAATAAAATACATAACTGTTTAAAACGATTGTAATTTAAACGATTTGATAGAGCGAACACCGCTATTTAAAACGGTATATAAATAATGAATTTTATTATAATAAATTCTTCTACAATTATCAATCCCATGCTAAATCCCAATACAATTACTGATTCCGATTCTTTATAAATCTATAAATATTTAACTATAAAATTGTAATTTTGTCTGGACTACCGTAAAAATGCATTTTAAAGTGCATATATTTTCTCAAACGTTCAAACGCACTTTTGAGGGGGTAATCTATAGATTTTGATTAGTATGGAATTTAAATCAATACAATTTTATTTTTATATTATTATTACCAGCAGTGGAAGATTTTTCTTAGATCAATATTAAAAACAAAAAAAAAAGATAAATGGATGTCAGGTACCTCGGAATCGTGCGGTCGTAAAATACCCTTAAATATTAAAGATTAAATTGTGATTAATGCAGATTTCGTATTTATTATATTATATTAGACCCAATATATAGTAATGATTTAAAAAGTGTTTGAAAAATGACTCGTGCGCTACCGCCGAGAATCGAAACCAAAACCTCTAGCTTACAATTTACTTTTTCTTCCAATGTTAATGACTCTACTATGAAGACGTTTACTGCAAACCTTAAAATTAAAACATAACCCAATAGTATATATTATTTAATCGGAATTCATTGAGATGAGTATTATTTATTAATTTTCTTTTTATTATTGCGGACTAATATCCTCATCTTTACTTAGTTGTTTCACGACGTTTCTGCCTTCGTCAGGTGGTAACCGCGACGGATAGGAACTCTGAACCTCCTGACTGCATTCTTAGCAATTACTGCCTTCCGTAGTTGTTGTCGTCTCACCACGTTTTGGCCAAGCAAGCCTCTGGCCGGCTTTTGGGTAGGATTGAAACTGCTATCTTCAGACAATTCTCACCTGGAACCGTAGAGATTCAACGTCTCTATCAATTGCGGGGTTCATGGCGCAGTTGATAGAGACGTTGAATCTCTTCGGCCTTCACCTGGCAAATTCCATTTCTTTTATTTTCACACTTTTGCGCCGATTTTCCCCAGCTAAAACCCAAATATAAAGTTTCGCATAGGTTCGAATATCCTATATATTTCATGTCTGTGGATCTAAATCTAATGGAGAAGGTTGGTAGGCAATTTTTAAAAGAAATATATATACGCATACATAAATATTTATAAAAAAAAAAGGTTTTTGTTTACTATAAGCGGTTTACGCAAATATCACGGACGTATAAATCATATATAATGTCTGCATGAATATAAGTACACGTAATAATCAACTAAAGATGATCATTCCATGAGAAATCTGAAAAAAATAATAAGGAATTAATTAAAATTTATGTTTAAAAGAATATGCAAATTAGCTTGATTTTTATGCCGATAAATGCAATTCAACTCTCACTATATAACAAAGTTGAATTTACTTTTTTAATGAATAGAAAAAAGGGTATTTAATATGAATATGAATGCACAAAAACATCCAAACTTATATATATATATATATATATATATATACATATATATATATATATATATTAATTTTATTTATACAAACATTAATGGCTACATATGTGCATACATGTTTCTGTAATCACCCACGTTGGGGGATTACGTCTTCAGGCCAAGAATTACCGTCAAAAGCCTGAAGACGTAATCCCCCAACGTGGGTGATTACAGAAACATGTATGCACATATGTAGCCATTAATGTTTGTATAAATAAAATTAATATACCTGCTCTGTTCACTCATTGAGCACTATTTTGGTAGACACATATTGTTTCATTGGATGTACTTCTAGGAAACTAAACTCTAATGGCTATATATATATATATATATATATATATATATATATATATATATATATATAGCTGTACAAGATAGACGTCTTAACCAATGATTATTATTATTATTATTATTATTATTATTATTATTATTATATATTTTGCCGTATCGCAACAATCGTTTATCTTTCAGCAAAGCTAATTAGATATCTTCGAAGTTACTTTTCCATGTTTTATCTTAACCATATTACTCTTCATGCTCGCATTTTTCTATTATAATCCATGATTTTCCAGGCTTCTAGTAAATTCACTTGTTCTTTGTTTAATTTCAGTTTTATTTTTTGCCTCCATAAACATAACATACATATATGTAATAACAATGCACAACACTCGTCTGCTTTCTATAAAACCCCCTTAATTATCTCCCTTTCATTCTGTCATTCTCTCTGTTTCACTTGTTACTTCTCTTTTCGCGAGAGGGGTCAATTTGTGGCAACAGTTGTAGCTGAAACGACGTGGTTGCTATGGAAATTAATCATAAAAAACGTCGCTCACCTCCTTACATTTTTTACGATTTTGAACACCAGTAAATTCATCATAACTTTTGTTTTACTGAACGAAAAGTGAAAAAAAAATGTTCACAATATAGCCGAGAAGGCGATGTAGTAACTGTAGTAATTGTTTGACATTTTGTCCAAAAATGAGTGAGCGATAAAGCTTTAAAGCGGTTTTAAATTACTAAAACTGCCACTTAACCATATATTCAAACACTACCGTGTTTGAACGATACACTGAATAACTAAAATGTATTTCTATATTATCTAAGAAAAGCATAAACGATCGGGCAAGGTTTTAAACTTGTCTCGGTAAAATTAGACACTAGGTTTGTTAACATGTACCGAAAACCTTCCAATCAGTTTGCGTATTTTGAACGACACGGGTAAATAAGAATTATTGTATCATTGCTTTCGACGGAAGCAACGGAAGAACATGGTTTCTTTAAGTACTTGCAATCGATTGGTCAACTATTGGTTATATGACCGGACGGACGGGGTTTGGCCTGAAGGCCAATACATTCGCCCGGCAAACACATTGTTTGGCTTTTGCATAAATTGTCCGGCCACAATAGAAAGAGAGTAAAATAGCTAAAACCATGGCGTCACAAAGATTAGGGAACAAAGGGCGATCACTATAAGGGACTATGGATGTTCCCGTCAGTCGGCTCTGTGTGGCGTTGTGAGCAGCATTTTTTGTGATAATGAAGATAGCAGGTTTAAATTAAAAATTATATATATATGTGTGTGTGTGTGTGTGTGTGTGTGTGTGTGTGTGTGTGTGCGTCTGTGCGCGCGCGTCTGTGTGTGCCAGTAGAGTGGCCCGGGATTTAATGAGAATCAACAAATGTTTAACACGTCTAATATTTTATTGCCATCAAAATCGGTTAAATTGCCTATTTTTCAATCAAATCGATTGATTGCCTGCTATTATCGGGCAGCCACCGCGCTACACCGGGAGGAAACTTCATATGCCTCCCTGCAGTGACTTATTCCACAATACATTGTAACCTTCATTGCACTGTAGAGAACCTATTGTTGATTTTATAAAATTATTTTTATATAAAATTTTGAATTAAAGTTAAAAATGCAAAAAGCAAGTATCATGGGCCAATCGTTCTCCAAACAAACATTTATTTCGAACACGCCCATGTCTTAATAAGTAGACGCCGGGTACTTCTGCTTGTGAAGTAATAAAGCTTCCTAAATGCATTTGCTATGTTTTGGTTAAAATCGAACTGTTCTTTCTTGAACTGAATTTTTTAGTTTATTGAATTTCCATACTTATCAGAAGCATTCCAATGCAACACCTATCTAGGAACACATAAAGAACTTTTGTGTAAAATTTCTAAAAAATCGACTAAGCCGTTTAGGAAAGAAATCACACACATGCACATACAAAGTGTCTTTTATATATAAGTAAATTAACAAATAGACCCGATGTTACCCAGGATTTAGCAAGATCAACGAATGTTTCACACTCCCATATATTTGTTGCCACCGAGATTAGTGAAATTACCTATTTGTCAATCAAATCGATTATTTTTCATGCTCTAGTTGGCGACCCATCGCAATGTATCAGTAGGAAGCTTCACATGGCTTCCGGAAGTGTAATTGAGGTATACATTTCAAGGTAGAGAACCGACTGTTGATTTTACAAAATTATTTTTATATATAATGACTTGAATTTAACTTTAACATGAAATATCAAGTATCATGGTTCAATTGTGCTTTAAACAGAAACAGTCATTTCGTATGCGCCTCTGCCATAACCAAGAACATACTGCTAGTTTTATATCTCGGGCGTTTCTGATTGTGCTGTAATAAAACTTCTCAAATACACTTGTTATGTTAGGCTGTGTAAGGTGTTTACTTTGTTATAAAACGCCGGTTAAATCTTTCATCGGATTATTTCGATTATCGATAATTATCGAAGATATTCCGATACAAAACATATCTAAGAACACTGCCAAACACATAAAGTACTTTTGGGTGAAATTTCATAAAAGTCGACCAGTCGTTTTCGAGTCCATATGGAACAAACTAACACACAGTGACGCACACATACAAAGTTCCTTTTATATAATGCTATATATATTTATGTATATAAGTATATATATGTGTGTGAGTGTGTGTGTGTGCGTGTGACTGTGCGTGTGTGTGTGTATATATAAAAAAGTCAAAACTATAGACTTAAGTAGAATGTAAACGAGTAATAGAACAAATAGAGGTAGGTTATTTAATACTTAATTAACGCACGTATTAAAATCAGCACAATGGTTGATCAAGCAGAGTAAGCTCTCTTCAGTACAATGTAAACTTCAATATATTGTTGACTAATCACTTCCGGGAGGCTTGTGAAGCCTCCTCTCGGTGCACTGTGATGGGTATCAACTAGAGCAGGAAATAGATCAATTTGATTGTTAAATATGCGATTTCATCGATTTCGACGACAAGAAAAATATTGGAGGGTTAACTATTCGTTGATCATGATTGAATTCCGGTAAATGTCGGGCTTTCCTGCTAGTAGATATATATATGTATATATATACATATATATATATATATATACATATATATCTATATAGATATATAGATAGATAGATAGATAGATAGATGTACAGGTTGGAACGATAAAATTGTTGCCCTACATAAAACAACTCGTTTTATTTTTAATTTTTTATTGAAAATATCAATTCACGTAACTTGATTATGGGGTAGAGCGGACATTTCTTCAATGTAGTCGCCTTCAACCACAATCACCGCGTCGATACAGGTCCGGAACTAAGAGCATGCCCTTTCCACAAGCGTTGATGGGAGCTCGGAGAAACTCAGAGGACGGTAGTGATCAGGCTGGCTTTGGTGTTGTGGAGAGTCATGCCCAGTGGGTCCAGAGGGGGAGCAGTTTGTGAAAGGTACAAAGTCGTCGACTCTTTCCAAAGCCACGACTAGATCTCTTTGGGCTTGTGGACCAGCGTTTAGTCCCGCTGCCACACCCAGGGTCTGCCAGCACCAATGGATCACCACACTCTTGAGCACATCAAGGTACACTTTGGTGTTGACTTCTAAGCCGATTTCGAAGATGTGAGGTGGTATGATGTGACCCTCACTTGAAATCACACCAAAAACCATAATCGTGGTCGAGAACTTTTTATCACCTTCAGCACGTCTCTGTTGTTCATGGCTGTCCATGACTGGCAATTGTCCTGTTGTCATAACTTGGATGGGTAGAGAGGATGAGTTGTACAGCGGCGCATCTCCGATCTCGCCCATTGAATATTATGCTACTTTTTAACATTATAGAAGTCTCCTATCGCTCTTGGGATATGTGCACAACTGGATACCGCAAAAAATTGATTTTCTAAACATACAAAAATAATCTTTTTAATATTTCCATGAAAATAGCATCCATTGCATTTTACACATAGAACTAACCCAAATGAGATAAATTAATAAGTATTAACAAACAAGCAATATTGTGCTACATAGTTCAATAAAAATGATAAAATTACATTGTAAGAGACAATCTTTGTTTTACCCTTTCAGTCCAGCACCCTTTGGTTGAGAAATATTTTTTGCCCTGTTTCTTTCAAATGTTCCCTTTTTTACGTAACATTTTGCTTTCTTCAGTAAAGAAACAGTGCACGTCAATATTACAAGTTTCTTTTTCACACCATTACAACAATACTCATTTACTAGCGGGACCAGTGGAAATTCCACAAGAGACTCGTTCATATGTAATATATTGATATTGTCATTCTGTAGATGTTCAGTGTTAATGGAAACGCTCTGATATTATTGTAGCTTTTTTGTTAAAACTGCAAAAGTATTTATCTAAGCTAGCACCAACGCCCAGTAAAGCCCGGTCGTAAAGTACGCTGAAATAGGATATTTTAATTCTTGCAGATTTCGTATATTTATTATAGAGTTAGTGTTCTATCGATTTTTATGTATTATAAAAATAAAAAAATATATTTCAAAAATAAAAAAGATATATATCCATATGACTTGGGTGTATTAGCTTGAATCGAAACCGAAATAAAAACTTATGAAAAAAGATATGTATATATATATATGTATAACTTCAGTTCCTTCAGACATAATCGAAACCGAAACCAAAATTTATGAAGAATTCTTGATAAAATTATATATAAAAAAATAGATTACTAGAGTGCCGCCAGTATAATCGAAACCGAAACCAAAACTTATGAAGAATTCTTGATAAATTATTTATGACAAAAAATGGAAGTACATAACAATTAAACGACCCAAATGCAAGCGTGACACAGACAATAGCACGCACGCTATCGTATTAATATATATATTATAAAATGGATATTCGAAAACAAGCCTACATCAAATGGAATTCACTCACATGTTTTTTGTCCAGATTGACAATTTTAAAACAGAATTTCAGATATTTGGATTTTTTGCCGTTAAAAAATTGTATTTTGCCTTTTTCAAAGCGTAATGTACGGACTAAGCAAGGAATAATCAGAATATCCTAGCGATGATATCTTGAATTTAATGAAAGAAGAGTAGACTTGGGATATCTTTTAATCCAGGTGTCTAAGACATAATTAGAATTTCAAGGAACCGGGTTCATATACTTGCAGAATGTGGCCGGTGAGAGTTCAGAATGTTGAGCTGATATGAAAGGGAAGTAATTAAAATTAATAATACAAACGGTGCTACAACGGAATTTGATTTGAGCATCATTGGGCTCTCATATAAAAAAGGGAAAATAATTCAACCGCATTTAAATTGAAATTAGAGCATGCGTATATACAGGGTGTGCCAACAAAATGTAGGCAAGCTTTAAATTATCTCAACTTTTTTTTTTACATTTTCACCCCAAACAAGGCACATTGCCACTTTGATGTAGGGAGCTGCATGGGTACTAGGTGGGGTGTTGGGCAGCAAGATGTCTGCTCACGTAACACTTGAACGCCTGTATGCCAGTACAGTTGGGGAAGCAGAAATCCGGAAGGGAATTTCAAAGGTTAGCGGTTCTGGAGAAGAAACTACAGGAGTAGAAGGCTCTCTTACATCTAGGGATCTCTACTGTGAAGGGGTGTGATTTTATTGCTTGTTGGATTTGTCGGGTGTATTTACGTAGAGGGGGTATAAGTGCTTGCAGTTTGTCGGAACATTCACCGGTGAAGTACTTGTAGAACAGGCAGTGGGATGCTACATTTCGTCGATGGGACAGAGGCTAAAACTTGGATGACAGTTCAGGACGTATTAGGTTGACGACTCTCTTTTGAACCTTGTCTAGGAGTGAGAGACTAGTAGCAGATGCACCCGCCCAAATATGACAACAATACCCAATACATGGGCGAATGGTGGTCTTATAGAGGTACAGGATACTTTCGGGCGTTAATAGCTTTCTAGCACAGTAGAGAGAACCTACCTTTTTCGCAGTGGTACTGGCAATGCTCTCAATGTAATTGTTCCAACTCATGTTTCCTGTGAACGTTAGACCGAGGAGTTTAAAAGATGTGTTTTCAGATAAAGTCATTGGCATTGCTATTGGTGGTAGAGAAGTTTCTTGTAGTTATTGAAGGAAACAAGTTTAATCTTGGCAGCATTGAATGTGATCATCCATTTTTGTCCCCATTCCACTACAGATAGGAGGTCATCCTCTAGTGTTTCTGCCATTTCTTCAGATATGTGTTCATTTGTTTTCCTTTCGTGTCTGTTATAGAGCGTCGTGTCATCAGCATATATACCCATCTCACAGACAATTTTGTCAGGGAGATCATTTATAAATATTAGGAATAATAGAGGTCCAAGGATAGATTATGTAACCTAATTGACCTAAGAGAGCATTTTGCTCCCCATTCGGGAGATCAGACCTCCCAGGTACCTGAGGAGGACGGGATAACTATGCTGAGATAGCTTTAATAGATCCCGGGCAAGGACGGATATCCCAAGACTTGAATTGAAATATATAGATATATTTTGCTTTATTGTTTGAAAATCAGAGATATATTGTTATTTGAAAAATAGACAACAGGAAATGTGAGAATGTTAGAATAATCGATTGTACTTGTTGACCTGGACAATCCTTCAGTCTATGACTGTCTGAATGATGGGACATGACCTTTGAGGTCATGGGAATTTAATGTTGATTTTGCTTCCTAGATTTCAAAACTCCCGACTCTATTCGAGCTGCACACACGCAATCCGCATCTGCATGTCATAATTTGATTGGCTTAGGAGACTTCCACTCCGACACCCCCCCCCACTATATAATGTTAACCCGCTCGAAAATGAAGAATATTCCCGTTTGATTCCAAGGGGAACAGATTGCGTGGAATCTCGCCGTTCCCAATGATTTATCACGCCCCCTACTCCTACTTGTGAAATTAACTCTAGTAGAATAGAATTTCACGTGTCTGTTTTTCTTTCTTGCCTGCGTGAGCTTTGCTATTCGTTTTCAGCATACCAGGAATCTGATGCGACCGCCTCTCGGAGATTTAGACGACACGAGCCGAGTTTTCCAAAGTTTAAGAAGACGAGCAGAGGTCCTTGCTTGACGTCCGAGAGAGTTGGGCCGCACTGAGGCACCCTGCATTTATATCATATTGTTTAGATGAACGACCATCGAGGACAACTGGATTTTTCTCTTATCTAAGAAGGATTTAATTATCTAAAGCATTCTTCCAGTGATACCGTATGATCTGATTTTCCTGAGAAAACATTCATGCCATACCCTGTCGAATACGCTATGCCACGTTGCCAGGAGATGTTTAAGAATAAAGAATGGCACTTCAGCAGGATGGAGGACTTCCGCATTATGATCATGACGTAAGAGCATATCTTGAGAGTAACTTGCGAAACAGTCGAAGAGAAAGTATCGACTACTGTCCATGCTCACCGGATTTGACGCCCTAACCCTAACACCCCCCCTCTCCGTAATGGATTTTTCTCTTTTTGACTGGTGGCTAGATGGGAGGCATGTTAAACATAGGGTTCATACCACAAAACGAGTAACAATGAATGAGTTGAAAGCAACCATTGAAAGAAGATGTGTCAACATAGTAATTGGACTGATTAGGAACGTTTTCGATTCAATCAGTGGGCGTTTTCGGCTGTTCATGGACCACAATGGCTAACAATTTGAACACTTTCCATAATTATCTGGTTTCTATATTTGTTTACAGTATTTTGATGCATTAAACTTTTCTTTTTATACTCAATGTTGGTTTTATTGTCATTTAAAGAGTGCATACCTGTTATTGGGACACCCTATATATATATATATATATATATATATATATATATATATATATATATATATATATATATATATATATATACAGGCGGGTGAGTATATTAGAAACGGGTATACATATATTGTCTCGTAACATAGTTAATAAATAAATTAAGTATTTCACATGTGATCTCAAAGGGCGAAACTCGACGACACCGCAAAAAGGTGATTATTCTGATAAAATGCTAAATAATATATTATTCTCAATTCGTACTTTTTACTTTAAATAGTAAATAAATATATTTACTTATAAATGTTATTTAAATCACACGAATATTTTGTTTGTTTGGTTGTTTTGTGTGTTTTTTAGGATAATCCAAGTGACATAGTAACATAAATGTTGAGATGGCATCCGTAAAGATTCTGACGATGGACTATTCCTTACGTCATTTCCGGTAAGTACGTTCTGTTTTCCAGTCAGCCTTATGCGAGATTTTTGGGCAGATTCGTAACATTATTTGTTTTTTAGATGAGCGGAGTTCCCACTCAACTAATATATTTGTCTGTATTTCTGTTAATATATATATATATATATATATATATATATACACACACACACACATATATATATGTGTGTGTGTGTGTGTGTGTGTGTGTGTGTGTGTGTGTGTGTGTGCGTGTGCGTGTTATGCTTTTGGCGTAAATCTTGAAAAGAATAACGAGAGAACTGGACTGTCCCTTCGCTTTCGACATATGAGTTTCATGCAACGAAGCTATCCGAAATCTAGACAAAATTGTTTATGCAAATCAAGTGTCTTTGTTCAGGTGTCTTTTCCGTAGCCATGTCAGCATTTTTTCGTGAGGTTCATCTTTTGGTCATCCGTATGAATCGTCCGTGTAGTTGTTCCTTTCCCCATTTTTCTTTTCTTGTCTTATCCCTTGTTTCTTGCACTTTCTCTTGTTTATTTTTACCATCTTTCTTTGCTGCGATCCTTTCTGTGTTCTTCGTCATGGATTTTTCTAATTCTTTTGTTTCTGCGTGCGTTTAATTCACACAGTCTTCTATACTATTCCGTCCTCTGCCTTCGTATTTCTTTTTCGCTTAGAGTTGGTAAGTGCCGTCCCTTTTATGTTATGTCTTGTACATGGCCATAAGCTTTCTGATCCTCTGGTGGAGGTACTTCGGGTTTTTCTGGGTCTAGCCTTTGAACAGTCCACAGTATCTAGTGATACCTCCCGTGTGTTTATACCTTTTATTGGATTCCCATCATGAGATTTTTCTCGTCCTTTTTTTCCAATTTTCGTTTTCATTTCTGTGGATTTGATGGTGCCTGCTTTTAGAACTCTCTGATATTTATAGGGACAATATTCGCCAAGTGTCCTTATCTCTCTACTTTCATATCCTCTGTTGCCTCTAGTTTTCCGTTTCTTACAACTAACAATGAACACCTTTCCATTCCAAATTCCATTTCGATATCCATATAGATTCTAATTATTAACGTCTCATTTTTTCATTTCATTTTTCATTCTCGCGAAAACTTTCAAGTCGTCGTTATACATAAGGTGATTCATTCCTTCGTCTGTATTAGTAAACTTGTATCCGGCCTGGCATTTTCTTAGTTCCGAGCTATGATGAACAGAAGTGATGATAAGAAGTCTCTTTGGAAGATATCTCTTTGTGTTTTTATTCCAGTTATATATTTCTCTTCAGTTGTCAGTTTAAGACTCCATGTTTTCACTGCTTTTTCAATCATACTGAAAATCTGCTCTGGTATTTTGTAAATTTTTCATGCTTGAGTGATCCTGTGATACGCTTTTTTGTAGTCGATCAATGACATGGCTATGTTTTTATTGTTTTTTTTGGGGGGGGGCTATTTTTACCTTTTATGTGTTATGTATTTTCCATTTTGTAATTCTTTC
>NC_136519.1:11203773-11268773 GCF_053919585.1 Euprymna scolopes | reverse complement strand
TGCATTCGAGAATTTTCGTTAAGATCTAGATCGCTCTGAACATTGCGTTTCATTAGATGATATTAATCTTCCCTTTAATTCCAATTTCTCTTATTCTGTTTCCAGATTTGGGGAATTTACCTACTTTTGCAACAATTATTATTATATAGATTTTTGGCTGTTTTCAACGTTGCATTTTATTGGATAAATTAATCTTCCCTTTCATTCTAATTTCACTTATTCTATTCCAAGATTTGGGGAATTTTACAAGTGCTAAAACAATTATTACTATTATAATTAATTTCTGCATGTCCCATAGCCTTTTAACTTTTCTATCAAATTTCATGGTTTAATGTTTTTTTTTTCTGTCTGATTCATCTTCACCCTGTGAACTGCTAAGACGGCTAAATCTACGAGTTTACGTTTTTCTTGATACTCCAACTACTACTAATATTACGACTGTTACTATCATATTAAAGTATTAGTAACCGTATATTAATAATATTGTATCTTATACGTACGTACGTATCACGGTTTCATATTATGAATTATTCGATCGGGAGATCCTATTTATTAAAAACGAGAATAGTAGGTGATAACATGTTAGAGCATTAAATTAGTATATAGCTACTAATTTTATGTTTGTATTATGTTATCATCTTATAGTAGACTATGATATTATACATACACTGACCTAGATTACTAAAATATTATATATACGCGGACCAAGTTCATTATAATATTGTATATACATAGACAAACTTAACTAAAATATTATATGTATGCAGGGACCAACTTCATTGTATTATATATACACAAACCAAGCTCACTATAATATTATATATACGCAGACCAATTTGACTATGATATCATATATACACTTACCAAGTTTATAATGATATTATATATACACGGATCAATTTCAATATAATATTATATATACACAGACCAAGTTCATTATAATATTGTGTATACACAGACCAAGTTCACTATAGTATTATATATACACGGATCAAGTTGACTATAATATTATATATACACGGGCCAAGTTCACTATAATATTTATCTTCCATGCAACCTCTCTCCCACAGAAGAGACGTTGCGAGCCTGTCTTCGTATTATCGTTATTTCCATGGCAGGTGCTCGTCTGAGCTCCAATCCCTCGTCCCCCTTCGCCAATCTTTCACGATAAACACCCGTCTGGTTGAAACTACTGTCAATAATTTTCCCCACTCTCTATCTGTGCCTAAATTCAAACGTAGATTCCATGAGCAAAGCTTCTTTCTTAGAACTGCACGCCAGTGGAACTCTCTGCCGCTTGCCTGTTTCCCACCTGACTACAACTTAGACGTCTTCAAGTCCAACATAAACAAACTCCTGACAAACCGCCCCCTTAAGTAAGACACTCTATCAAAACCCCCAATACTAATGATTACTACAATACTATCTCATTGATTACTGTACACGCAATAAGCCTTATCCCTGATTGGCCTTCGGGCCTTGATAAGTGGTGACCCCCCCATGTAAAAAAAAAAAAAATATATATATATATATATATACACGGATCAAGTTGACTATAATATTATATATACACTGACCAAGTTGACTATAATATTACATATACACAGAACAAATTCAATATAATATTTTATAAACACAGACCTAAAATTGATATCCGCTCAAATAATTATATATGTTTAAAATTGCCATTATTTTCGCTAACAGCGAGCACTCGAAGCCATACAAAACAGTATTAAATATTTGTAATCATCAATAAGTAACATTTTGTGTTTCAGCTATCAATATATCTATTATATATACCGTGTTTTTTTACGTACAATGGTGTTTTTGATGATAATGCTTGGCACGATTTTCTTTACATGTTGGCGATGTGTAATGCTCCAATGTCCGATATATTAGAAAACGCCGGTCGAGCGTGTGTTTCTTAAGTGATACAAATATATCGGACATTTTAATATCACACTTCACCAACGTCTGAAGGAAAACGTGCCAGGCATGACCACCAAATACCATGGTATGCACAAAAAGAAAAACTTGCGTTTCCTGATGAAGATTCTGTTATGAATCGAAATATCAAATTTAATTTTAATAAATAAATATTATTGTTTATCGAAAAAATTCAGCAATGATTTTGGTCTTTTAACCAGTAAGTTTTGAATTTTGCATTCCATATCAACAGGGCTTATAAACAGTAGACATTTTATTAATTAATATATATATGTGTGTGTGTGTGTGTGCGCGTGTCTGTGTGTATATATATATATATATATATATATATATATATATGTTTATATATATATATGTGTGTGTGTATGATATATTTATCAGGTAATCATCAGTACGTCTAGACCTTGTAAGATTTAAAATTCGTGATTGACGCCTGACGCTTTACCAGTGAGCCAAGAAATCAGCCAGTAATAGGAGAGATGTATCGCATTATAACGTTCAAATCTGCTTACATTTTCATTTTTCGCGATACGGTATATATATTTCCAGATTTATAAGTAACTGTTTTATACTGAACACACATACACTCATATATATATATATATATATATATATATATATATATATATATATATATATATATATATATATACGCGCGTGCGCACACACACACACACACACACACACACACACGGCACCGCTTAAACTAATAGCTTCACTGAATCCTCTTTTCTTTACAAGCGACTAAAGAATTTATTTTCTTAAAATATTTCCGATCAATTGACCAAGACGGGCATTCTTTCGGCCGGACAGGCGATTCTTGCCCGGAGAAGGTCAATACAATCGCCGTTTTCGCCTAGAGAAAACTGCCAAATCACAATAGATTGAGAGGTTGGAAGTATGGCGTCAGGGCCATTACGGACACAAATGGCTCGCAGCAATGCGGAATGGTAAACTGATGAGTGTCACAAATTCCCGGATGTAGGAGTAGTAGTCGCTGTGGAATAAGGCAATAAATCTGGTTTGAAACAAAACATGAGCAGCTCAAATAGTGATGTGTCAATTTGGGTGAAAAGAAACACTTATTATATAGACAGATCATCTCATGTCATTCTCATTGTTGTTCAGAATGGCTGTGATATATTGTAGTATATATATATATATATATATATATATATATATATATATATATATATATATATTCCGATGCCAAAATGATTCTTTTAATTGCCATATATATTTTTCGATGCCAAAACGATTCTTTTAATTGTCTTTTTTTTATTTGATTATGTTTAAAGCAAAATCTTCCATAGCTGGTAATATTGATAAAATAATAAATATTTATTGCTTTTAAATTACCAATTAAATTAAAATCGATAAATCATCTTCCATGGGTGTGTTTTGACGTTTAGGAAAATATCTGCATATTTAACATGCGTTTTTACGATAATCGAAGAAAATAACAATCTTATAGTTAAATAATTAGAGATGTATAAAGTATCGAAATCAATAATTGTATCGGAATCAGGAAAAATATTGCAATCGTCCCATCACTGAAAGATAATGTTTTTAAATTGCAGAAAAATGTACATTACATAAAATAAATCTAAGGTAATTTTTTGATTCAATTTAAATTAAATTTTAATATTTTACTTTGTAAATTTATAAACGGGCACTTTGAAGATGAATAAATTTCAAATTGAATATTGTACCTTTATTTTTAAAGCCTATACTAAAAACGTTTTGTTTAACAATTTCCATGCCTTGGATGAAATGCTTTTCTAACTTGTATCTTATCTTTTTAAGATTATATTCAAAACTCTCCTCTCCATTTAAGTTTGTATTTCTCCTCACACCACAACTTAATTTTTCAACCCCCTCTTTGTATCATTACAGGTCTGAATATTCTCTCTGTTTCAGTTTGCATTTCTCCTCACACCGCAACTACTTTTGCAACCCCTTCTTTGTATTATAAAAGGTCTGAATATTCTCTCTGTTTCAGTTTGTATTTCTCCTTACACCACAACTGATTTTTTGCAACTCCCTCTTTGTAATACAGGTTTGAATAATGAGAAAATCTGAATTTTTGTTAACAAAAACTTTAAAATAACTGTTTTAAATAAAACAAATTTAAACTTCTTTCAGAATAGAAAATCTTTAAAATTAAATAAGGAACACATTTCATATAGGTTTCATTAACAAAAATTCAGTACATAACGAGAAAAATAGAGATGAAAATTTCAAAAGGACTGTATAACTGGTTACGGTCAATAGTAGTCCTCGCCAGCGAAAGTCTTTGTTATTGTTATTCTATTATTATTATTATTATTATTATTATTATTATTATTATTATTATTATTATTATTATTATTTAAAACATTTTGTGTCCTGCTCTTTCGCGCGAGGACTAATATATATATATATATATATATATATATATATATATATGTATATATATATATATCTTTTATATTTTATAGAAGAAATTATATATATATTTATATGCATTTATACAGAGAGAAATGCCATCATATAGTAATAGACATTCTGTCTGCATATATACGCAAGTAAAAATTATTCCCAACTCGCATTTAGGTAAAAATGCACTTTCTTATAAATAATTGAATTCGTTCAAAGAGTATCGCTAACAAAAACAAATAAAAACATATATATACATTTATTATATGTCAACTGTATAAGTAACAGACACATATATTGTTTCTCACTTTCAAAATGTTCGGCTTTTATTAGTAAGTACTTATGTAAAGCTGTTTAGACCGAAATTTGTTACCAAAAATATCATAACACACTTGGGATTTTTTCGGATTTATTTGATCATACCCATTTGCTTTTATTTTCTTTCAAAAGGTTTCCGAAGTTTCAGTGCTGGGAATATTCAGAATTAACATAATAATTATAATTTTTTTCTGCGCTACGAAACGGATATTGCCGATAGTGAACATTTTGGACTGTTAAAAGAAATAAATGGAAAAATGAATATTACTTGAAATTTGGAATATAATTATTTTGTTATCTGTTTATATATGTGGTCTATGGTTAATCCATCTAGCTCCATAAATAAAAGGATTGGTATAAATACATTTTTATATATATAATATAATTAAAAAAACGAGTTGGCAAAAACAGACGCCAAACCATTATGGCAAACAGTAATATACTTAATATATACTATTACTGCAAGCTTGCCTATATTGAAAATGCTTGCTTCCTGGCTAGCCAATCAAACCATCTAATATAGTTAGTCTTATTTTCAATTATATTCGAAATATAATAGTGACATTAGCAAAGAAAAAGTTACCCATGAAAACGCATCTCCTAAAGTAAAACCTTGAATAATTATCTAAACTCGAATGTAAATTAATATTAAGCCGACTTTACAAATTGATAAAAGTTAATTATTGGATTTTAATTATAATATGAAGCTCCAATTATTCAAACTCCAGAATGATAACGACAAACTTCCACCCATTAATATGGGATGGGAGATTATCATCAAAAGTGTCCTGAATTGATAATTTAGCACCGAACTTACTACTTAGATATAAATAAGTCACTTGTACCCATTCCTCTCCTCCCCGTTTCTCTTTCTTTTTTTTTTAATGGAGAGTAGATAATACAGTGGATGTGTTATCGGCAGCTCCAGTAACTCTCGCTTCTCTTTTTTTGTCCCTCACTTCTCATTAAAATGAGTGATTTTTCTGACAAAGGGTGAAGAAAAAGCTGCTTAAAGGTCGGTAGTACTTGGTGAACAGTGGTCTGAGATGTCGGAAATTTTTCTGTATCTATTGTCTATCCTAGTAATCATGTCACTAGTAAGGGTGCTGGAGGTAAACGTTTTGTCTGGGCTGACGTTATCCGCCTGATAGTCAGGGACCTTGAACCTTGGATTAACCACAAAGGAGGCTGTCCTATCAGCAGGCGCAAAGTACTGGGACTGTTGTATTGCCATTTGGTGAATGGATCTGGACCATGCAGTAGTCTCTGGCGGGGCCTCTCGATGGCATACATGTGGGTAATTGTTACGGCTTTACCTTTTCATGTGCTACAAAAAATTCCTGTCTTTTTCTCTCTTACTTTCCCTCTCTGTACTGCTCTAACCAAGTATGCGGACCTGTTCCACAAATCCCAAAACCTCAACACCAAATATCTTCAGAAAAAACTCGAATAAACCTAGAACCCCATTCTCCAACGTAGACCCCTACTACCAGGTCTCCTTCTCCAACATCAGGGGTCTACGTTCCAACCTTCCAGAGGTTGAAACACAATTACAGGAGACGAAACCGAACATATTATTTCTAAGGGAAACTGGAATAGGGCCGACCACTTCCTTAAATGAGTTCATAATTAACGGATACTCTAACTTAACAGCTAAATCTGATCCCCAAGATCGCCATGGGCATGGAATATGTGCCTACATTAAAGATGGCTTCCCGTGTGGCAGGGATATCTCTAGAGAAGATCCTAATCTACCTTATATGTGCTTCCGGGTTGCACTTGCTTACACCACTGCATTTATATTTGCCCTCTATCGGCCCCACAATAGCGGAGTTACTATCTTTAAGAGCATATGTGAGAAAATAGATCACATTCTGTCTGCACATCCCTCGGCTAACATCCACATCTGTGGTGACTTCAACGCCCATAATATGGAATGGCTGACCCATTCAAATAAGACAGACGATGAGGGGAGGTTTTGTCATGATTTTGCCATTGCTTATGACCTCACTAAGATTGTTCGCGAACCCACCCGTTGCCCGATACACCCGGTCAATATGCAAGCCTCCTAGACCTTTTTCTCTCAACTTCCCATGAGCTATGTCTATGTTCCGTTCACTCTTCTCTAGGATCCTCCGACCACTCCGTCGTATCAGTTAAGATAAAAACGAAATTTAATAAGTACCCAGACGTACCCCTCCACCGTACTTTATACCGATACTCCATGGCTGACTGGGATAGCTTCCGTACATTCATATCTAATTTACCTCTGCACTCCATGTTTAAAAATTAAGTGTCCTCTATAGCATCAGATCTGACCGAATGGTTAATTGTAGGCATAAACCAATTCATACCATCTAAAAAATTCCAACAAAAACCTAACAGCCAGCCATGGTTCTCCCCAGAACAGAAATCACTTTTTCCATAACTACCAACGTAATAGATGTACTGAGACTAAAGCTGCTTTCAGGACTGCCAGCAACCACTGTAAAAGAGTAATAAAAATGCAAGAGAGCTATATGTTAAATCCAAGGTAGCTGATCAGCGCCTTGGTTCCCACCAGTTTTGGCAAATAACAAATAGGATCCTGAACAGAAGTGTGCGTTCTATCCCAACCATTATCAATGGACCAGAGGTCATCTCGTCAGCATCAGACAAGACCAAACTAATTGCAAAAACTCAAACAACCCATCGAAACTTTTGACGTATGGCATTGACATCGTCTTGTTAGACAATTACATCACTTGGAATATTATTTTTAAATATTTTCTTACAAAGAGGTTTGGTAGTATAAATTTTAAAGTACAATCTGCCTTTATGTGTACAAGCGTCCAGTGCCTGGATAAGCTATGCAGCTTCAAAACATTATGCTTCCTCATACAAGTTTGACAGTTGGAATCACACGATCGTGATGAAATGCCTCTCTACAGCGAACATAAACCGCTCCATGGGTGCCAAAATTTGATTAAAAAAATAAGAATTTGCTACAAATTTTTAATGTATGTTATGAATGTGTCTATTATATAGAGATTTCAATTGTTTCTTTCAAACTTTAGGAAATAGAAGCTGTTAACTTACCTCAAAGTTATTTCGTCAGACCAAACAATTTTGGCCCAATTTTCATGTTTTTTGTGTTTTTTTTTGTTTCAAACTCGGTCTTTTTTCTTGTTAGCCTGATACAAGTGTGTCTTCTTTCTTGCTTTGCATACTTTTAACCTTCTTCTCACTATTTGAACTGAAATGTTTTTGTTTGCATCTATCATTAGTTCAGCAGGAAGATCGAAGAAATTTTCTTCCTATCTGAAACGGATGCTCTTTTCTAAGAATCTGTCTTCCCTGGCGGTTGTTGACTTTTTACGATCTTGTTCTTTTTTCTGTTTGTGAAAGACTTAATTTCTTGTACGTTTTAACCGTTGTTACAACTCCCTACCTTGAACATTCCATCTTCCTTATAATTTCTACCTGAGAATATCATTCATCAGATTAAAGCAACAATTTGTGCCTTTTAATCTCTGAAAGCTGCTTCTTTTGAGACATTTTCAATTAAATATACTAGTATAGCAATAACAGAAATATAATATTACCTGAAAAATGAGAAACAACTCAAAGTATGACAATGGATCATTTTGAAAATTGAAATGAATTTAGTATAAAACTCAGCTAAACCTCTTGAAAGAGGCTTTAAAGCAAATAAATACTACAATCTACTGTGAAATATTGTACATTTGCTCTTAAATGTTCACTGTGCAATTATTAATATGTAAATTAGACCATTATGTAAGTTTTTGTAGGTGCTCCATAATTTTGACCATGGTTGTATAGCCCGAAACTCTATTTCAGATTATTTATTTTTCAGATAAATGCCATTATGTTTCTCCCTCGATTTACATTTTATAAGAAGTTTAGTAAATATATAACGTCGGTGCAGAAGTTTTGTCGATATAGAAGCGTCGTTTTAAAGAATTGCAATTTATTTTATGCCTATTTTCATGATTTAAACAATTCGCCATGATTAATTTATAACTTTTTTCAGATTATTAAAACATAATTCATATTTTACTGCAATATACTCAACACATTTTGACCTGAAAACAATCTTCTTTAGTCAGCAAAAAAAGTCATCTTCCATCATGATAATGCTTGCCGTCACACGATAAAGTTGTTATTGATTTTAAAATTCGATCTAGACGTTATATATAGAGACATTTTTTTAGCGAAAGAAAATTTTATTTATTTTCTTCCTAAATCACACTCAAGTCACCGACATGTATTTACAACACGAGTATGCACGCTTTTCCTTTCCCTTTCTCGTCAGAATGTTGTCGCAATTTTCTCTAGAACTCATAAGTCGTCCGGTTCACTTTCGAATGGAGTAGTAGGAGAGAAGACTCACGTGCTTGACAAGCGTAGCTTTCAAATCGCCACGCGTCTTTTCCTTTTTCTTTAATCGCCTTCTTTTTCCCCTCTCGATCTTCCCGCGTATATATATGTATTTCATTCTCTTACGTAACACCTACGTCGCAGCTTAAATCTTGAAGCTATTAAATTTCCGTACGTGTCCTAGCTTAGTCGTTGTATAGCGGAGCCAGACTACGTCATATTCCCCCTCAAGGTAAAAAAAACTTCTTTACAATGATTTCTGTAACCACATGAATGGATAATAAAAAACTCGAAAAATATAGTTCAAGCAAAAACGCTATGAGTGAAGAAGTAAGAATAAAATATCTTAGTGTTTTTTATTATTTCCTTTCGTAATAATTTCTATTCTTTTTTAAAGGAATTCCAACGTTTATTTCTGAATATTTAAAGCAACGTTTTAACACATTGAAAGTAAAAACAGCTACTTTCTAAATACTGAACAAGAACAAAATTGTTTCATATTTGGTGACTAAGATTAAAGTTAGACTTGAATGTTAAAATATTAAATTGCCAGTTAAAAAAAAGTGCAGTTCTCCTGAAGCCAAGCCTTGAACTTAAATTGTAGTTCTGTTTGACCGTCTTTGATGTTGGTTCCTCTTGCAACGGTAACCTCTCCCGAGCTTAAACGAGATATTTTTGCTGTATTTTTCTTATACATATATTTTGTTTCTTTTTTTAATTTTTGGCTGTGTGATTTTTTTTTCCTTTCTTATGAATTCTTTATTCTTTTTTTTTTCTAATTTTCGATTTTTTTATCTATCATACCAGTGATATCTTATTAATATTTCTCTCCTTGTGCTCGTTTGATAGATTTTCACGCCAACTGTTAAACTAGTTTTCATTATGATTTCTTTCCTTAATTTTGGATCAAACTTGTCTAACAACCCATTTGCCTTTTAGCTGCTCAACCCCTTGTGGTAAGATCGTTCAAGACATTTCAGTTTACACCTGAATCGGAGGACCTATTACATTATCCGTGTCCTCGAACTTATTTAGTATCGTTATTCCTCTGCTGGTCGCATTCCAATACTGGCCAGCAGTACAGTGCCATCAATTAACTTCGATACACCTCCAATCCAAAGCGAGCACTCTTATGGTTCACTTACTATTTCTCTAAGCTCGTTTGTTCGTAAACTGAACCCGTTAGTAACTTCCGTGTCACATTCATCTCTCATGGCTATGTGATATTCAATCATTGAGATAATATAATTCTGTTGTCCGAATCCTTTCGACAATGTTCGTGCCGCTTACGAACAAATTCCTCATTATCTACAGGGTGTAACGATAAAGCTGTTACCTTAAAGGAAACAACGCTGCAGCTTTATTTTAAACTTTTATTGAACAAACTTAAATTCTGGTAAATTGATTATGTAGTAGAGCTGACATCTATTCAATGCAGTGGCCTTCAACCTCAATCACCGCCTCGATACGAGTCCGGAACTGGAAGTATGCCTTTTCCACAAGGTCCTGCGAAAGCTCAGCGAGTACTCTGCGGATGGTGGCGACAAGGCTGGCTTTGGTGTTGTGGGAGGTTATGTTGGTGATGTTCTCGACGTATGACCAAACGAAGTAGTCCAGCGAGTTCAAGTCAAGGGAGGAGGAGGGCCAGTAATGGAAGGGTACAGACTCCCTTGGAAGCCAGGCTTCGGTTTCTTTGGACTTGTGGGCCGGCGCTGAGTCGTTTGATACGCTAGTGCTGTCTTACGTATTTTAGGTCTCGAAGATGAAATATCAAATTCATTCACATTAGCCACACGATGATACTCACCCTTGGTCTTTGCTTATTCTTCATTTTATAAGTTACGTCTGGATCATCTGCGAAGGGGTAGTAGGAGAGGGTAGACGCGTGCTTGTCGAGCGTACCTTTCAAAACACCATGTGTCTGTTCTTCTTCTATTTCTGTTCTTCCCCTCGAATTTCCTGCATTTCGTGATGTCACGGCCACGTAACGTCTTAAATCCTGACGCATCATTAAATATACGAGGTTCCTTCAATAAGTTCCCAGACTTTTTTGTACAGGTATTTTAAATTGTCGTAGACAGTCTTATTGCTATACATCTTATGAGATGACTGACCAATTATCATGATTTCAGGTTCATATAAACAGCTACAGCAAGAATTGGAATACACCCTACTAACGCCTGATTGTCACCGTTGGTGAATTTCAAAACTGCAATCTGGACGTGAGGACATTTTAGGAAGACGATATGCAATACAATTCTGTTTTATAACTTAGAAAAATGTCACAGAAACGTACGGAATACTTCAGACTACTTTTGGACGATCTTGCATTAATCGACAATATTTTTTTTTAGTAGCACAAGAGATTAAAGACAGGCAGTGAGTCTAGGAGATATGATAAGAGCTGTGGGAGAAGTAAAGAAGTAAGAACACCAGAGTTGATTGGCCAAATTATGAATTTCATCGATAAAGACCATCGTATGTCTATAGAGACAATAATTGCACAGTTTGACGTCAGTGTGGGAACTGTCAACAATTACTCGCGAGGAAATGAAGATACGGAAGATTTGCGCGAATGCACCGGTCCATAACTCTATCCTTGTCACAGACTATTTGACCAAGATGGGTATGGAGACAGGACCTTACCCTCCCTGTAGTCTAGACTTTGCTCCCTGTGATTAGGCTCAAGGAAAACTTAGTGGCTGTCGTTGTGAAACAATTGAGGAGATTAAAGAGCTATGACGAGGTTCATTGACACGAGTATACAAGAGTACATTCATAAGACTTTTCAGAAAATGTTGGAACGGTACAACAAGTGCATTGCAGCCGGAGATTACTTCGAAAAAGACTATATTTTTATGTGTGTACTATCAATAAAAGAACCCATAACAAAAAGTATAGAAACTTACTTAAGGCACGTCGTACGTGTCCTAAGTTGGCCTGTTAATGGCTGAGCCAGACTACGTTACAACACAGCACTACTGACCGAAGATCTCCTAAGAGAATTTATTGAGAAAATCTTACCTTATTCTGCATATTCTACTCCCCCCTCATCTGCTTTTATGGATTATCACTTATATCGAGTATTACAAAAGCATTTAGATGGCCTTAGGTTAATATGAGGAGAGCAGGTTAGACATGGTATAGATTTATATTTCACATCACAACCTAAAAAATTTTGCAAAACGGGGCATATATAACTTTGCTGACAGATGAAATCAGCTTATAGAAGGCGAAGGTCGTTATGGTCATGAATAAATTTACAAAAACAAGTTTCTCATTTTGAAAATAAAACTTTCAATGGGCAAATCCAAACATACTCATAATTTTTCCCCCACGGTTTAAGTTTTATGGCAATGTACCGTTCTTGTATGGATATTCGTCCTGTTAAAATAGATTTTAACAAGGTCAAAAATCGGTTAAAATTGAAAAAAAAAAATTGTTATGCATTTTGTAATTCATCTTAGTTTATTTTCATCAGTTCATATGCGTGACCAATTGGTAGAGTGGTAACGTCACCAGCTTTGAATGTGTTCGTTTTACTTTCGATTCTAGCTGACGACACTCAAATGCATTTTTCTTTGTGAAATCACGACTCTATAATAATATATACGAAGTCTGGACAAATTAAAATATCACATTTAAGCGTTCCTTATAGCCGGCAAAGCTGGCGCCCACGTCCCGCTCATGTATATATATATATATATATATATATATATATATATAAGTGCCATTAGCTGGAATCGAAACCAAAACATGTAGATTTCCAACCTTAGTTGTTACCGTGGAAGCTATCGTTAGATAAATAAGAAATAGTTCAAATGAACTGACTATAACGTATAAATGTATATATTTGCACATGCGTACAAATAAGACGTTTAGTTTCTTACGTCTGCTAAGTTCCATTTTTTTTTCTTATATTAAGCTTTCAGAAGTTATTTTTAAAGGCTAAAACCTCAGAAAAAAAAACGGTCCACAAAAAAATGTAATCGTTTAACCCGCCTTGGCTGTTTTGCGACCTTGCATCGCAGAGAAGATGCAATTTGAAATAATAGACACTGACACACAAACAAGTTTTATGAATTAGATTAGTTTTGTCAAACCAGTTTTCTTTCTGTGGCTTTCCACTAAGAAGCGCGTCGTTATATCCTTTGGATTGCAATCAGTCACTTGGTGCTACGCCAACACCTGGACAGATATCTGAGTGTCTATCAACCCGGCCAGACAGACTACGAGCGAGAAGAGAGCTGACAAACGAAACTGCCTACCCCCTGAGGAGGTAAGCTATTCATTTGGTCGAAGAATGATAATGTCCGGCCTCGAAGCTTTTTTAGGCTCAACTAGGCAATGTCTGACGCTCACGATACATGGCAAGAACGTTTTGCAACCAAACAGTGTTAATGGCATTTTTTCTGGACGAAATTCACCGACCAGGATAGCAAGAACAAGAAAAATTTAAACCTACCATACCACAAAATTCTATTTCAATTTTTACTCTTATAATCTCATTTAATTTTTCCACCTTGTATTGTGGTAAATTCTGACATAAATCTTACTTGAAATATAAACTTGATATTCCAACCAGAATGTTATTTAAAACAATGCCTAACAATTTAACTAAAAAGATACTTGAAATTGAAACCTGGCAATGTGACAAAATTTATTTCAATCTTAAACTCAATAATACCATAAAAATGTCATTTTAAACTTAAACCTCCAAATCTAACGGAAATTTCATATCAAATTTAAATTTACTAATGTGACAAAAATTCAATATATATCTTAAATCCAATAATCCGAACAATTTCTACTTCAAACAATACCAAACAATCCAGCAAAAATGCTATTTCAAACAATACCAAACAATCCAACGAAAATGCTATTTCAAACAATACTTCACAATCTAACGAATGCTAATTCAAAAAATATCTAACATTCTAACGAAAATACTATTTCGAACAATACTTAACAATCTTATGGAAATGCTATTTCTAAAAAATGCTTAACAATGTACCTGAAATCTACTTCAAAGGATACTAAACTATTTACCGAAATTCTATTTCAAGCAATACCTATCAACCTAACGAAAATGTTATTTCTAACAATACATAACGATTTAACGAAAATGTTTATTCAAAAAACACATAACAATCTAACGGAAATACTATTCCAAACTAGAAATAACAATCTACTGAAAATGCTGTTTTACAAATACCTAACGATCTATCGAAAATGCTGTTGTTAACAATACTTAACAACCTAAGGAGATTTAACAACCTAACAAAAATGCTATTTCAGAAAATACTTAAAAATGTAATGAAAATGTTATTTCTAACAATACCTAACAACTTAACGAAAATGGTATTTCAGATCCACACCTAAAAATGAATAGCCTGGTCACTACTTGTGAACTTATTGCAAGATAATAACCAGCACAAGTTATCCGGAAATAGAAATCCTCTTCCGCTCTAGAAAGACACGACAATATGCCAGTTGGCAAAAAAACGGACGCCGAACCATTATGGCAAATAGACGTTAAGTATTTTAAAATTCATTCTAACAAATGTTTTTCATGTTACCTTGTTTAAACTTGTTTTTCCTGTTTTATCTAGGTAGTTCTTTGTCTCTACTTTTCATGTCTTAAGATGAGATTCGTCACCCCCACCCCTTCGCGACTACTATTGAAACAGGCAAAACACTATCAAAACATTATCTTCTCAAGTGTCCGCCTGATATAAAAATCTGGCTAAGTTTTGGCGAATTCTTTTTTTTTCTACAAGTTTATTGGTCAATCCATTAATTTGTGTGACCTTTTGTCTAGCGAATATATTGTTTACGACTCCATGTTTGATTCACCTGCACAAAATATATTTAGCTAATAAAAATAATAATATTTATAATTGAAAATGCATTCACAACTGACAATTAGCTGCGACTTTTCCAGCCACCATATATTTCTTTCTGTTCTTAAAACACGCTGAATAGGTTCGTTACACTTTTAAAAGCCTTCACAATCTATGATTATGTCTTTCTTTTTTTTTCTTACTTTACAATATTCCTATATTTTCCCTATTTTCGTTGTCTAGTGGTCCTCGTCCAATTTCCCCCTATTTTCTTTTAGACGCTTTCATTACATTCATTTGCAAAATCGGTCCTGGATATGACCTTAAACTATATCTGGTGGTGAGGCCCCAGCGTGCGGGCTTTGGGGAGTGTGGAGCCACCCTTTAATTACCATTGCTCCCAGGTCCACTCTGACCCGGAGTGGTAGTACCTGTTAGGGTCCCAACTATGGGTTAAATAGAAACTGATTTGAAAACAAATATATTCTATTAAGAATTTTTCTTCAAAATCTTTGGATTCGGCATTAAATAACCCGAAAAGGGTTGATATGCCGTAAAACAAAAACAACCAACCACCAAAACCATTTCCAAAATCCCATGTGCGTCTTATAAATATGTACACTAAAATCCGAAGAAATGTCTTCATGTTCAGAAATTTGAATTTCCCGGTCGGGTTAGAGTACTTGAAGATTTTTACGCTTTTCCACATGAACACCCATGTTAACTTTTTTTACCGCCATTTTTTCCACTTACGATTAACGTTAACGTACACAATGTAGCAATCGATGGTCCCATATTCGCTAGGAATTTTTATCCTGGGCCCCCAAAATCAACAGCAATTAGACCTTTCTTGCAATGATCCGATCCCTGTTGATTTTGCGGTGGGAGTGAAGTTCTGTGCAGTTCTAGGAGGTCCACTTTCCATGGCCATGCGTTCTCTCCTTGAGAAAGGGGTTAGTTTATTTCTAATCGCCTGAGGCGCCCTCACCGAGGAATACCGACGGTGCTGCCCCAGGCATTTTTTGCAGGTCAGAGCGCTCCTTCTCTGGCGAGCTGACTTCTCAATCCCATTTTCTGACCTTTATGTCTAAGTGCTTGCGGTGGAAGAGAACTTTATGCTAACGCTCTACATTTTTCCAGAATACCGTGCTATCAGATCATGATGTATTTAACCATCCAAATAAAACTTTTGTATCTTAATGTTTCCTATTACGTCCAAACTTATGCAATATCGACTATAAAGGCAATGATTCATCTAATATTATATTCTCATCAAGCAATGACTGTTTTACACCTATAAGTACGTGATATAGTCGGGAATGCGCATCGTTTCTGAGGAAAAACAAAATGGCGAACATGTTCTGGCCTACTTTTATAAAAAAAGTATGTACATTGAATTCGGCTTTGCCAACAGAGCGTTGCCTAAAAAGTTATTTCTGCCAGAGCAACTATAATTGATATTGTTCAAGCTTTACAAATAAGAGCATTTAACCAACCATGTTGGCTTAATTCTGCTAAATCGAATAAAGTTCGTACATTCACAGGGTTGAACCAATTTAGAGACAGAAAACAAAACACCATCATGGTAAAGGAATGCTCGCAAACACAAGAAATAAATGTGTAAAGAGCAAATAAGTTTTATTGCACCATGGTGGAACATTTAATCAAGGAAGTGCGTCTACGGATGGGTTACTGTTACAACGTTTCTAGTCGAATCTCGAACTTATCGAGGCTTTGGAAATAGCTCATTACGTCTGGTTGCGCAGGAATAATTCAACGTTGTTTGATACTACGACACAAAACTGGTAATCTCAGCAAAGTTCGAGTTGATCAAGTAATTATGTGTCTATATATATATATATATTATTCCTTAATTGGAATTCATTTTTGAGATGAGCATTATATATTATTTTTATTTCGGACTATTATTCTCATCTTTATTAGTTGTTGTTTTTTTTATCTTTTATTGATTTTGTTTAAACAAAACCAATAAAAGATTAAAAAAAACAACTAATAAAGATGAGAATAATAGTCCGAAATAAAAATAAATTAATTATGTGTCGGTCCAATAGATTCCTTATATCATGAAGATTATTCAAAGTACTCCTGTCATCTTGAGTGTAATTCTCATAAAAAATTAATAAATAAATTGTTCATTTCGGAAATCCGTACGAATTCTCGAGTTGTATAAAATATACCTGGAGTACGCTGTCCGAACCTCTACGCGAATAATGTTCAAGATGAAAAAAGTAGTTTGAATAATTCAAATAATAGAACTTATCAATCTTCATCTCAAAAAAATTCAGAAACATAAAAAAAACTCCTGTATGTAATTTTGATTATGGTTTAGAAATAAACATTGTAAAACGAACGACCAAACATAGAATAACTAGATATTCTTTACATTAGAGATTCCCTCTCTTAAGAGAATATTTGGATAGGATCTTGACGTTCTTCAATATATATAAAACATATAATATTACATAATCTCTAATATAAATCTCACCTATCTGCTTAAATGCATGCATGTATGTATGTATGTATGTATGTATGTATGTATGCCTAAAACTTTCGACAGAGGCGACTGATTTTCACGAGATTGGTAGTGTTTTGAGGCTCGACCCTTCGGACGAAAAATACCGAAAAATTGGCGTAAAATATTAATTCCCTCACCCTCAACTGGGCACTTTTCTACAAGGATGGGTTGCTTTTTTCGCCGATATTTTCGAAAGTCATCCCGCTTTTCGATTGACTAGCTTTAATTTAAACCTTCGCCACTTCTGGTTTACCAATGAAGAAAACAGCAAAGACATTACGTTATTTTCACGTTTTTTCCTCCTTGGCGGTACGGTTTCGAGCCTGCCTGCCTGCCTTCCTACTACCACTTTTTTTGCTCAATACACACCTCCAAACACTCGGGCAAGGCCGGGCACCCAGGCTAGTCTATAATATAAATCTCACTTGTCTGAATGTATGAATCTATGTATGTATTTATGTTTGTATGTCTCGGAAAAAAATTTCGATAAGGCGATGGATTTTCACGAAATTGGTATTAATTTGAAGCTCAACCATTCGGACGACAAATATCGAAAAATTGGCCTAAAACACTAATTCCTTCACCCTCAACTGGGCACTTTTCTACAGGGAGAGGTCACTTTTTTCGCTGATATTTTCGAAAGTCATTGCCTCCTTTCGATTGTCTAGCCTTAATTTAAATCTACTTCACTTACTGTTTGGCGATGGACGCAACAGCTAATGCGTTACGTATTTTTTGTATGTTTTTTTGCACTTCTTTTCCTCCTTCGTGGTACGGGTTCCAGCCTGCCTGCCTACTACCAATTTTTTTTTTTGCGCTTACAATTTTCCTTTTTTTTCTTCTTTTTGCTCAACCAACACCCTTAGACACACCTCTTTCTTTTCCGCCTTCGCGTCACTGGTTCGAGCCTGCCTGCCTACTACAATTTTTTTTGCTCAACACATGCGTACAAACACCTGGGCAACGCCGGGCACTCAGGTTAGTTAATATATAAATGCACAAATTATATATATATATGTGTGTGTGTGTGTATGTGTGTGTGAGAGAGAGAGAGTGTATATATATATATATATATATATATATATATATATATATATATATATATATATATATATATATATATATTGTTTTATAATGGAATAATTCCAGGAGGAAATCCGGGTATGAGAGCTCAATGTGGTAAACAGAGCAATAACATAAAAATATAACACATTGTCGATGCAATAATTTATTTCAACCTTATGGTATTTTCAAGCATCTAAACTAGACAATTACATTTTTGATACTGAAATAAATAAAGAAAAAGAATCGGGCCTCGACCGTCAAAAAACCAGAGGAAGTGGTAGTAGCAATCATCTTAATACATTTTAAAGAGAGGGTGGGAGGGATTTAAAAATAAAAACATTATGACACTTATAACTGCTGTCCGGTAGCTCGACGTAACAACCGACACACATACACACACACACGCAACACACACACACATACACACACACTCACGCCTTTAAATATGCACGTTCTTACAAGTAAATGCCTTGACACGCGTTTACTAACCTAGAAAGAAGAGGGAGAAATATACGGTTATAGGGAGAAGTAAAATAAACTGTGCGTAAGGGAAAGAGGAGAAGAAAGAAAAAAGAACAAAGTGACCATCCGCTGCCTGTCATATGGTTTCATTAGTCTAGAATCTCTGAGAAAGAGAAGGGAAAGAAAATGGAGATTATACGCGCGTCATAGAGTTAATTGAGTCATGGAAAGTAAGTCTATTGAAAGATAAATAAAAAAACAGTTTATATACAAAGTTTTAAAACTATCTGTATGTTATCATGTTAAAATTAATTAGAAATAAATATTATCTTATAATACATTTAAATATTGTATTTGTAATATATTACTATGAATTCAAAAAATTGAGTCTTATGTAGTTAATATTTTATATATTTTTATGTAATTAATTTTATTGGTGATTATAGCGGTCGTTGTAATTTTGCTCACTAATATTTCACTTCCTAATTGATTAAGATGCAGAAAATTGCATTATTAGTCGCCCCCAATTCCATAGTACGTATATAGTTTCGGTTAATATATACTTTTATTCATTCCGTACACAAAAGTACTTTCATGCACGCATAAAGAAATAAATAAAATAGTTATTATTTTAAATTTTTGTGTTAATTTATATTAAATCTAATAATGTCTAGTGGTAGTATTTGATCTTTTTGACTTAAATCAGTTTAATAACTGATGTATTATCTGCAGAGAAAATTTATTTTCTTAAAGCTATCTCGTTTATTTAGAAGTAATTTCGATAAACAGGTACTTCGGAATAAGTACACCCAACTTGGATTGCGGACAACAAATATCATCAAGTCGTTATTACCGAGTATATACCGGACAGCACTATAATTGCCAGTGGGGTGGGGTGGGAGGGTTTATCGTAAATAATCTAGTGGTATTAAATTCGGTCTCTTTACCGTTATGGAATTGTCTGTTCGTCGGATCTGGAGTTATTAGTTATTTTAAATTTACATTTATGTCTACATCTGGCCATCAGTTCATCTCGTTTATTTAAGAGATTATTGTGTTCGTACTTACGGATTCTTATTTTTTCCCCGAGGCATAAACTGCATCTCTGCCTAAAGCCGTTTGGAACATCCGAATAACATAGGATTGACCATGAAACCACTGGGGATCGGTTCTCATCTTTTAATAACCACCATTGTTTAGCTAACTCGGTTTTGTTCTTAAGTTCTGGTTATTCTTTCAATTTCAAAACCAATACATGTTTACCATTTCTTTCTTCAGTGGCAATAATGACAAATTAAGTTTTAAGCAAAACCAAATAAAACACAATTAAAAGAATTGCTTTGGGAATCGGAATGTAGTAATAATTTTCTCCGATTCCGATACTTTTAAAAGTTCCGATTTTCTTGATTCCCGATGACGATTTCAGTTAATAGTCTCATCACTAATATATATATATATATGTGTGTGTGTGTGTGTGTGTGTGTGTGTGTGTGTGTGTGTGTGTGTGTGAAAATGTCCGCTTTTTGCTAATATTTTCTATGCTTCTGATATATTCATCTTTTTTAAATTCGTAGCTTGGTATTTAAGATGTAGCAAAAGGCATATATATAAATACATATATATACATATATATACATATATATACATATATATATATAACTACTTCATTTACTCACATAATTTAATATACGAAAGTATAGATTTATGCGTAAACTTTTAGTATTTACTTCAAAAGTGTTCAATACGTAGGTAGAGCTAGTTAGTAATTTATAAAATATATATGGCGATTAAGCTACACTGAATATTCGGCGTTTCATCCACTATATATATATATATATATATATATATATATATATATATATATATATATATATATATATATATATATATATATATATATATATATATACCGGCTCTCCCTTCTGTTTTTTTTTTTTCACTTTTTGACCTAATGTTCAATCGTTTCTTTTCCTGTCTGTAAGCCTTTTTCCCTCTCTATTACGTATTGGTGTTTGTGTGCGCGCTTTTTTATCATTGTATGCACATTTGTTTGTTATTTCCCTATTTTTCTCCCGCTTTCTTTCTTTCTTTCTCTCTATGTCTTTCTCTCTCTTTCTCTCGCGCTCTCTCTATCTATTTATCTATCTCTTTCTGTCGGTGTCTCTCTGTCTTTCTCTACTTTCTATTTTTCGTTAGTAACAATTGAATGCACGTAAGGAAGGAAAGAATAAACATCTCTCTCTCTCTCTTTCTCTCTCTCTCTATACGCTTATCTTTTTATTTCTCAATAATTCTCTGAAAAAATCTCATAGGACTTCCCTTTAATGACATGTTGTCTTAACGAGACACAACAAGACGCTTGTTTCCTTAGACTTTATTTATGTTAAACATGTCTGCTTTAACGAAATAATTTGACATTTTACCAACTAATAGGTTTAGTGATAATTACAATTCAAATGAAATTTAATCAACCTGAACGTTTTCTTTATTTAGCATTAAAAGCATTTCCAATTCATGGGCGTATGAGCACGAAAAGTTCTTCAACTTAGGCTCGTTTAACAAAGAACCAAACACTTTTAAATATACATGCACTTCAAAAAGACATGGTCCATTTACAAAAATCAATTGCATCAAATCTGTATTGTTTTATTATATACTAGCAGGTCGCCCGGAGTTGCCCGGACGTAAAATACGCATAAATATTATATTTTAATCAATACAGAAACTGAGAAATGTGTATGCGAGTATAATGTTTTTTTTCCTAAACCGTTCACTTCTTGTTAGTAATGTTTTTAAAATTACTCAAGCTGAGATCGAAACAAAACATAAAGACAGCAAGTTAAGTACGATAACCATTAGACCGGCGTGACACGATCTTTATAAGCTGTTTTAAACTACTTATTCTTAACATAAGTAATCTGTAATGTGAACTTTTTTTACACGGTGGCCATCACTTATCAAGGCCCGGAAGCCACTCAGGGATAAGGGTTATTGCAAGTACAGTACGTTAGTGTGGAGATTTAATGAAGTGTTCACTTAAGGGGGCGGTTCATCAGGAATTTGTTTACGTTGGACTTGAAGACATCCAGGTTGTAGTCAGGTTGGAAGCAGGCAGACAGAACAGAGTTCCACAGGCGTGCAGTTCTAAAAAAGAAGCTTTGTTCATAGAATCTACCTTTTGATTTAGGAACAGATAAAGAGTGGGGAAAATTTTTCACAGTGGATTCAGCTAGACGGGTGTTTTTCGTGAAAGATTGGCGAGGGGGGACCAGAGATTGGAGTTCAGATGAGCACCTGCCATGGAAATAACGATAGAACAAGGATAGGCCCCCAACGTCTTTTCTGTGGGAGAGAGGTTGCAGGGTAGAGAAAAGGGCACCCCACTAATCCACGAAGTTTATTATGTACTCTGTCAATGCAGGATAGGCTGTTTTTAGCAGCTTCTGCCCAGATATGGCAGCAGTATTCCACCATTGGACTAATCTCTCATGCGCATTCGTGAAACACTTAGCAAACAGGTAAAAATCTAGTGTCCCTCACGTACATATTTTTCAATTTTTATCCCTAAGCATCCTTTTATACGGATGAAAACGGATAAAACAGTTTTCCACATGTCTGAATAGTCGATATTTCAAATTTCAAGTCTGTAGATCAAAAATTCGTTGAGTGTATAGGTTGAGAAGTATCCTCACACACACATTCTCAATTTTATAGTCGTATTATTTGGATTCTGCCGACTACTGTAATCATCTGGAGTCTCATTGAGTTATTTCGATCGATGTAACCGATCTTTTCAAGGTGTATCTTGTCGAAATCGGAAGTCTTTCTGTCGAACTCAGGAATCTTTTTATCGAACGTGAGAGTCTTCATGGAATTTCGAACGGAGCCCTTTATTTTATCATGAATAGGGTTAGCATACTTTAGTCTCGTGAGCCATGATTTGCTTGAAGACCTAATTGTATTTTGAGTGTCGCCTCAACTCAGGGTTTACCTTCAATCACCAGGAAAGTGTAACTTTACAACTCGATTTTACCAATTACTTTATTAACTACGCCGAAAGATTCCTCGGTTTGACAAGGTAGAGTTTAATAAGGCCGGAGGTTATATCGATCGATACGTTGGAAACGGTTGTCCGAAGAATCCAATATTCATGTTAAACAATTTAGAACCGAACAATATATATGAAAGATGAATGTCATTAGAACTAACGTCCTCTGCTCGTTACTGGCTCATACATGACTGCATCAAATTTTCCAACATTTTCAAGGTCATTTTCAAAGTTTTGTCTTCAATGAATGAATGTAATGAATTAATTGTTTCTGGTTTTATTTTGTAAACATTTTCAAAAGTCTTCAGTTCTACACATACAGAGTGTCCACAAAGCCATTATTATGTAGCCAGACTTTGTGGACACCCTGTAGATTATATATCCAGGCTTTGTGGACACGCTATAGATTATATATCCAGGCTTTGTGGACACGCTATAGATTATGTAACTAGACTTTGTGGCACCTTGTCGATTATGGAACCAGACCATTTGGGAACCCTGTAGTTTATGTATGCAGACATTGTGGATACCGTGTACATTATATAGCCAGACTTTGCAGGCACTATATAGTTTATATAGCCAGATTTTGCGGGCACCTTGTAGATTATGTGGCCAAACTTTGAGGGAACCCTGTAGATTATGTAGCCAAACTTTGTGCGCACCATGTAGATTGTATAACCAGATGTTGTGGGCACCCTGTAAGTTATGTAGCCAAACTTTGTGCGCATCCTGTAGATTATGAAGTTAGACTTTATGAACACCTGCATCTCTCTATACAGACCAAATTTTATCTCCCTCTGAAGTCAGTAGAACAAAATTTTTATTTAATATTCGCATTAGTACATTCAAAGCTTAATTCTCAATTTATTTCTCTCCATACAACGCATTTACGCATTTCTTCAAACTTACTTTCCAAAGATTCTCGCTTTATGATTAAATGCTCGTCAATAAATCAGATTAATTAGTCAAATATTATTTTGTATTTTTTTCTGTAAACTTCATTTGTTAAGGAAACCCACACAAAAAAATAATTTCAGTGAGATTGTAGGCTATCATAACGCGCCATTTCGCCCTATCCAACTTGCCTGGCGTTAACTTAAAGCGACATTCACCCAGAATGGAATTAGCCAGCTTCTCTCTAAAACACAGTGTCTCGGAGGAACGTAGACCACGCACGACGGTCCACAGTTGCACTGGGGCGAGAGGCGAACAGTGTAGACCTGTGGGCTGGAGGTAGACCAACGTCGGTTTTGATAGTGTGTAACCACGTTTAAAGTTTAATATTGGAGTGATGTGGGTTTATTGAGTCGTGGATGGTTAATTTTAATGCAGCTAAAATCAAGCTTCTCTTTTTTCTTTATAATCTTTCTGGCCCGATCACGCCCCAATTGAAATGAATTGCTATCGCTTTTGGGGAAGCTCCATGTTTTGACATGCGTATGGAACTAACCTTCACTCCTGACTTGATATGGAAAAAATATATCAAATCAGTTGCCAAGATTGCTGGGAAAATGGCTAGGCCATTCTGTCCTCTTGTAAGTATCTCACTGTTGATGCAATACTCTATCTGTATGAATTGCTGTGATGAATTGCTGTTGTCACGAATGAGCAGGAGCTTCTTGGTGCACCCTACCATGCGTTGATAGAGTTCAAAACCGGCTTCGAAATCTAGTAGCTAGTACACTTTTTCATCCTTACAACCTCTTTCACACAGAAGCAATGTTGCGAGCCTGCCTTTGCTATATCGCTATTTTCGTGGCAGGTACTCGTCTGAGTTCCAATCTATGTCCTCCCTTGCCAAACTTTCGCAAACAATACTCGACTAGCCACAATCACTATATATGATTTCCGCTACTCATTATCTGTGTCAAGATCTAAACGAAGATTCTACGAAAATATATACTTTCACAGAATTTCTAGCCTGTGGAACACTGTTCCATTGGCCTGCTTCCCGGGCGACTAAAATATTGTAATCTTCAAGTCTAATGTTAACAATTTCTTGTTGGACTGTCCCTTTAAATAAATTGTACTCAAATTACACCATTAACGATTACTACACTACAACCTTCTATTTATTAACATCGTCAAGTGGCCTTCAGGCCTTGATAATTGGTGACCTCCTAGTAAAATAGTACCATCAGTTTCAAATTCGTAATAAAATGAACCGGTTAATGGTTGATAATATCGACACTAGAAAATGCAACATCATCTACAATAAATTGGTCATTTTTATAGCTGATTAATAACAGACTTTTTTGTACAGGCATTTTAAATTGTCGTAGATGTTTGAAAACTCAGTATGTTATTGCTATATATCTTATGAGATGACTGAACAATTTTTATGATTTCAGGTTCAAATCAACAGCTACAGCAGAAATTTGAAATACACCCTACTAAAGGCAGATTGTCACAACTGGTGAATTTCAAAATTGCAATCAGGGCGTGAGGATACTTTATAAGAATGATATGCAATAAAATTCTGCTTTAAACTTGAAAAATTGCCACGTTAACGTATGGAATACTTCAGACTGCTTTTAGACCGTCTTGCATGAATCGAGCATCAGTTTTTGAGTGGCATAAGAGATTCAAGAAAGGTAGGGAGTCTGTGAAGGATGATAAGAGGTGTGAGACGAGTAAGGAAGTCAGAAAACCAGAGTTCTTGAGCTAAATAAAGAATTTAGGGATGAGGAAATCGTATGTTTAAAGAGACAATAAATGCGCAGTTTCATGTCAGTGTGGGAACTGTACACACATGAATTCGCTAGGAATTGAAAATGCGAAAGATTTACGCGAAGTTTGTCCCAAGGATGCTCAGAAAAGATCACAGACTATTTGACCAAGATGGACATCAAAACAGTTCCTCGCCCTCCCTATAGTCTTGATCTTGCTCACTGTGACTTTTATTTATTCTCTAAACTTTAGGAAACCCTTAGAGGCCTAAGACAATTGAGGAGATGAAAATTAAATGTTTTTAACTCTTCATAAAGTGTTTTTAACATGGTTTATGAATTCTTTGTTCTTATGTATATAAATATATATATATATATATAGATAAATAAATATATATATATATATAGAGAGAGAGAGAGAAAGAGAGAGAGACATACACACACAATTCTTTGCGCAATATGTACAATTATTATCATTGCTTGATAAACGTGTTTGTTCACCTAAAAACGCTGACTCGTATTTCTGACGGAAATAACTTTAACGGATCAGTGTCCACATACTGTCATTTTGTCAGTTTGTTTGCAGAGTTTGTTTTATTAAAATTAATTCCATTTAAATAAATTTTGCCTGATTATTATCGTTGCATTATATTACGATGCCGTGCTCTGAAATCTTGAATAATGTTATACGTTAAAATTAAAACGAGATGTGATGGACGCAACTACAAAATGGACGCAAGTAGGGATATTCGCTTGATGTATGTCGGACCTTATTAAGGGCGGCGCCGGACATTGTTTCCTGGTTCGCGGAAACCATAGCGCATCTCTGTCTGAGGCCCAGTCAGCCGTATCTAATAGGAAAGCGTCGGGACTTGTGTGCATGCGTATTCACGCGCCCCTTCATAGTATGCTTCATTCTCACGCTTTGCCTTGTTTCTTATCTGGAGACACACACGCCGAAGAGATTACATATTATAACGAATGCAACTCTCGCACGCATACACATAGACAGAAACACAATCGCACACATAAATACACAGACACAAACACACACACACACACACATATATATATATATATATATATATATATATATATAGTCTTTGAAGTTTTTTACCTTTAAAACTATACAAAAAATATTGTTTATCATTCGTTAGAAAACCATCTAGTCAGTAAGTCATTTAATCACCTGCAATCACTGCATCAACTCGCTCTCGAATTTACTATAATACCAATAATTTATTTTTAAAGGATCATCAGTTGTTTACCATGAAACACTGTTTCGGGGATTTAAAAACAAAACAGTATATTACATCATGGCTCCCCAGCAGTGTTGATCAAACACCACCACCCTTAATCTTAGGAAGAAGACATGTTACAAACATTTGATCCAATTTCCTATTCTTAATTGCAATTACTAACCTTTTCATACTATAAAAATTAATTTCTTACCTGTGCGATTCATCAATTTCTTCATTTAAACTGGATATATTTTTTAATTTATCAGTTTTGTATTTATAACATTAGGATTAATCCATTTAACTACTTATCACCCCCACTATGATTAGTATTTAGTATATTTACATTCTTATTTATCTAAAATTAGATATATAAAGGTTAAAAATATTTTTATATATATATATATACATTTTTTATATAAATTTATTGTATGTAATTATAAATACGTTTTGTACATTGCTAATATAGTTTTGGATTTCCTTTATTAATATAGTCTGGTTTATCTTAAACGATTCAAAAGCATCAGGATAACGAACAAATGCTTTATTTAACTGTTTAAATATTTCATTTTTATCCCCACCTTGTTTTATCATCCTTATTACTAAGTTAGAAACTGGTGGTATAAAATCTGTTAATTTTAAAGTAACGCGAGCTATTCTCAAAAACTCTGACATCATGGCCCCATAAAACATAAAAACAGGGCACTATCTTTATGCGGCATACGTACTATTTTAAAGGGGAAAGCGTTTCTTTTATCAAATATTTTATAAAGAAAAATCCCATCGTCAATTTTTATATCTAAATCCAGAAATTAAGCCTGTTTGCCTCTATGTTCACAATTCAATTTTAATTCGTTTGGATATATAAAATGTTTATTATTTTATATATATATATATGTATATATATATATATATATATATATATATATATATATATAGTCGAATACATATCCTAGGTTCGCTATATGCAATAAATATAACATTAGCTTCTAAGAGTCTTCTATTTAATGGTTATTTTCATCGTAAAATATCCTATTTGCTAGCGAATAAGTTAGTTAGTATATGTTCCTATTCTTAATTGCAATTACTAACCTTTTCATACTATAAAAATTAATTTCTTACCTGTGCGATTCATCAATTTCTTCATTTAAACTGGATATATTTTTATAAACCGTACGAGAGAGACCACCAATAATGCGCGCCTATCCTGAGATGTTGCACGAGACAGTTGGACAATAATGCAGTAAGAAAACTTTGAATATCGCTAAGAGCGAAATAACTGCGAAGACTACCGCACACGTGTAACCCATTTGATTTAAGTAGATGTGTTAACTGAATAATTAGTTAAGAGAACTATATTCTGTATTTTCTGTGTGAATCAATTATTTCTAGAAATAAAACCTTAAAAACTCTCAGCGAACGTCTCCATATTTCTTTCTGCAACAAAATTGTTTTATTTGTTTAGTACAGTTGATGTTGGGTTCGCGTTTCATTCTTCAATCTTTTTCCTATTTTGGATATTTTTTCATCGCCAGTGCCAACCGTAATTTCTATTATGATTAACGTAAGAATTACTTTTTTCTTTCCATTCTTTATTTTCTACGTTGCTGATCGACGCTGGCGTTTCTCTTTTCTGTCATCGTTTCCTCTAGCATTTGCTTCATTTTCCTCGTCTGCTCTGGTCTACATTGGCTGTGACTAATTCACAAAAACAAATGCAAACGAAATGATTTGCGGCGATTTTAAATCGATCTCTTCTTTTATCGTAAATTAATAAGAAAAAATAAAAATGAGTCGAATATTCTACCATTGAGCTATATCTACATATGTCAATGATACAATTTTTTAAAGAAGAAATCATTTGCTAAGATTTATTATTTCCCTTACCGGTGTAACATAAAAAAATTCCCTGCAAAAATTCTTCTTTTTATCTATAAAAAAATATTTTTAGCATCGGATTTTTTTCAATTTTCGATACTTATCAGGTGAATTTTTGTGTAAAATATATCTAAGAACACTGCCAGACATACAAATTACCTTTGTCTGAAATTAGCAAAAGATAAGCTCAGCTGTTTGTGATTCTATGACGAAGGAACCCCCTTCCTCTCTCTCTCTCTCTCTCTCTCTCTCTCTCTCTCTCTCTCATACACATACAGACACACACAGTGATTTTATATGATAGTAGAGATCGATATATACGTATGTGTGTATACTAATCAGTAACATGTTATAAATACATAGAAGCAACATAGAAATGATTTAAGAAACACATTGATTAGACTAAACATTAAACTACTCGATTGAGTGGTTGTGTTTAGTTCCATGTATATATGTATGTATATGTGAGTAATAGGAGTATATGCGCTTGTATAGATGTGTACACACGCATATGCCTGTCATGTAGGTATGTGTATGTATGTATATATACATATATATATATATATATATATATATATGTTACTATTATTATTAGTGGTGTCTATTATAATTATAAATATGTATTGGGCCATATGTGTGCACGTATATGTATGTATGCATATGAATGTGTTTGTGTTATATATATATATATATATGTGGGAGGGTGTTACTATTATTATTAGCAGTAGTAGTAGTAGTAGTAGTAGTAGTAGTATCTATTACAATTATATATATGCATGTATTCTGCCATATGTGTGTATGTATATGTATGTAATGTATGTATGTATATGTATGTGTTTGTGTTTTATATATATATATATGTGTGTGTGTGTGTGTGTGTGTGTGTGTGTGTGTGTGTGTGTGTGTGTGTGTGTGGATGAATTTAGGGGTCAATATATATTTAAGGAGAGTAGAAAGTGGATTTGGTTTTACTTTCACCAGCTGTGTAATTCTCGTTTCCCTTATTTTTTCCTTTAGTCCTCACACTCCAAAAATGGTGTTTCTGACAAAAGGGGAAGAATTAATGTTTTCTGAATCAAAACTTATTCCATCAATCACTTATCCTTGATACGTCTTTTACATTGAAGTAGTATTTTTAGATAGTTACATCAAGTGGCTTTATGCCTTGTCTGAAGCGATGCCCATAAATAATATATGTGAGCAAAATGAGGGGGAATATCAAAATACATGGACGTTCGTTTATACATTTTTATGTATTTATTTATGTGTTATTTTTTTTTTTTTGTGTGTGTGGTTGACCTAAGTGGGAATCAATATTCCTTAAATTAGTATTGTTAAAGTATATCTATGTATAGCTATTCGCGGTACTTCTATTAACAGAAGAGATTACCTTCCACGGGTTTCTCATTTGTGTAACACAATGGCTTCTCAACTGACCACAGCATGGTCATTTTAAAGGGTTAGGTTAGAAAATATATAAGTAATCAAAATGTGACATATCACATTCTTTAATGTTATTAATCACCATTTAACTTTATCATTACTTTAACATTATCCTCGAGTTGCCTTTGGCTTTAATAAGTTATTCATTAACAAAAAAAAATACAATATGGTCATGATATATAAAATTTCATCAAATTTCATAAATTGTTTCTATAAGTATTCAAACTTTGTTCATTCTCTTCAATCATTTTTCAACCCTCTCATAATATTCTACATCATTAAACCAACAATCGAGCTATCTTATGAACTTTTATCCTCGAATGGCTTTCAGCCTGGAAAGTTTGTTACGCATTAATAACAAAAAAGAGGAACAATAGATACACACTGTCACCGACGTAAATAGGAAGGCTTAATAATAATAATTCATCCAAAAAATGTCTTAGAGAATTACTCATAGCTGAGAGTATCTTGTATCTCTACAAAGCCACCATTCACCAATTCATGGAGTATTGTTGCCTCATCTGGGATCGTGCATCTACTACTGGCCTCTCCATCTTGGAGAATGGCCCAAAAAAGGGTCTCAAATCTCATAGGTCTTTCACTATCAATCAAACTCCAACCTCTGTCCCATCGCCGCAATCTTACATCCCTGTTTTAATCGCAGCACTTTTGCACCATTCAACGTATATACCCACGACTAACCTAACAAGCAGCAAAATCCCACCTTTTCACTTTAGAGATCCCTAGATGCATGTAAAAATCTTCTTTAATAGTTTCTTCCCTCAAACTGCTAGACTTTGGAATTCCTCCCAAGTTTCCTGTTTCCCTGACTGTACTGACACGCAGAAGTTCAAGTGTAATGGTAACAGATATCCATCCATATCCCTTGGGTCCCTGGAGAGGCATAGGCCATCTACAACTTTTTGTAGATGTATATGTAGCGAGGAGTTCTTTTTACAGGGTGAGAGTGCTGGCCCCACGCTAACCTTCCTAGAAGGTACATACAGCGCCTAGACTTCCCAAATGGTCACCCATCTTGTACTGGCCAGGCTCAACGTTGTTTAACTTCGTTGATCTGGCGAGAACCAGTGTGTCAACGTGATTGTGCCGTACGTAAACAAATATATTGTTGTTTAACTCCGTTTATAGTGTCGCTGTAGATATGGTCACAATTAATAGACCCTCACGTCCAAAAGTCACTATGCCGCATTTAAGGTAAATAGGAGTAAAAAAGAAAAAAAGTAAAATATCAGCAGCATTCGAAGCCTTCGTTCACTCTAAAAAACACGGGGCACACTGTATGGGAAGCTGCTCATGTAATTTTGAAGCAAGGGTTGCACAATCGCCAACGTCACCGCTTCTGATTCGGCACTGCTTGAGTCCAGTGGCAAAAGGAACTCAAGGACGACTTGGAAAATGTGCCAAGATACTCGAAGAGCACGTACAACACGTGGAATTCCCTAATCAACCATTTTAGTAATGACCAGGCTCAACGTTGCTTAACTTCGGATATCTAGGCGGAATCAGCATGCCAACGTAGCAGCATTAATATTTACAATATTTAAACTTCGTTTTCATCTGTGAGTTTTCTGGCTTGTTGTGGTTCGTTATAAACAAAAATGTTTGAGGTGTATTTGCTTCAATTGAATTGTCAGTCGGAGAGAGTGCTTAACAGAATTACATTAGAAAGAAGAAGAAACGTGCGCGAAGACAAAAAAAATTATATGTTCGAGATTACATTTAACACAAGTTGTTAAGTTAATTATTTTACAACTCGTGAAGTTAAAGATGTTAGAAATTTTCATGGACAGTTAAATTTTGTAGACTAAAAGATAAAGAGCATGATTGTCTGGATGATATATATATATATATATATATATATATATATATATATATATATATATATATATATATATATATATATATATCATACAGACAATCATGATGTTTTTCTTTTACCCTACAAAATTTAACTGTCCATGAAAATAGGTATATATACTAGAAGGAGATTACGGTATTGCCCGGTCGTAAAATACGATATCTTGATTAATGCAGATTCCGTATTTATTATTATATTATATTGGACCACATATATAGTAATGATTTTAAAAAAAATTTTAAAAATGATTTTAAAAAGTTTTTAAAGAATGACTCGTGCGCCATCATCAAGAATTGAAACTAAAACCTTTAGCTTAAGATTTACTTTTTCTTATTGGCGTTAATGCCTAGTTTATGAACACGTTTTCTGTAAGGCTAAAAATTAAAACATGAACAAATAGCTATTACGTTACACATGCATATTCGTAATGCCGTCGATCAACCTTCACCTGGCAAATTCCATTTTTTTTTCACACGATTTTCCCCGTTAAAATCTAAATATAAATTTTCGCATGGTTTCAAATACCCTATATATTAACTTTCATGCCTATAGACCAAAAACAAGTTTGGTAGGTAAAATTGTTTAAACAAATATATATACGTATACATAAATATATATAAAAAGGTTTCCGCTATCATCCTGCGAGGTTTTTTTTCGTTGGACAATTCACCGTAAAGGAGCTGTTTTAGGAGCCTTGAATCAGGCATGTGGCATCTGTATATATGAAATGCCCAACTAAACTGGCACTGCTGTTACATGATGTGTACTGACGGGAGGTTTTACCGGGAAAGAATCTTTTTGTAAGGTATCTTGTCTTGCAACTTGATGTTTAGCAATCTACAGAGGCAGGTTATATGGAAATGGTTGAGTATCTTGGCATGCCTTGCATATACAGTCCAAGTTTCACAAGCATATATGAGGTGTGTAAGAGACACAGCTTAGTATACTTGTAGTTTGGTCTGCAGCCGAATTCTTCTACGCTCTCACTCTACTGAGACGTCCGATTGCAGCACTAGTCTTGGCTTTTCTCCAATCGACTTCATCTTCTATGTGTACAGAAATATTGACAGAATCCAGCACTAGTAAGTGAACCTTTTTACAGCATTTATGTTGATTCCACGAATTGTGATCTGAGGCTCAACATACCTTTTTTCCAGGCTGGTCCATACTTCAGTTTTCTTCAGATTAATAGTCAGACTGGAATTGTTGCATGCCTTAGAAAAACGATCAACAATATATTCCATGTTTGGTTCTGTGTTGGCACTGAGGACACAGTCATCATCAAACGAAAGGCCTTTATGACAGTGGTCTTTATCCTGGTGACAGCACTAAACTGTTTTAAGTTGAACAGTTTTCCGTCTGTCCGGTAGTTGATGCTTACTCCAAGGTCTTTTGCAATACTAGTGAGAGGAACAGATATGGTTCTTGTGGCCTTCTAGACTTCTCAGACCATACTACAGAATTGGAAGTTGTTATGATAATCTGAACGGACACCATAATTGACTCCACCTTTTGTCTGAGCTGACAGGTACATTACTTCAGTTTTCTTTAGATCAATAGTCAGACCAAAATTGATGCGTGTCTTAGAAAAACGATCAGCAATATAATGCAGGTTTGGCTCTGTGTTTGCAGTGAAGGTACAGTCATCAGTAAACAAAAGGTCTCGTATGATGGCGATCTTAATCCTGGTGATAGCACTAAGTCGTGTTAAGTTGGTCAATCTGTCATATACATATATATATATATATATATATATATATATATGCGTGTGTGTGTGTGTGTGTGTGTGTGTATGTATGTATGTATGTATGTATGTATGTACTAGCTGTATAAACCCGGTGTTTTCTGGTTAAAACATATTGCCAGGCGCAGGTTTTAATCACATACTATTGACGATACGGCAGATATTTTAAGCGGAAGATCAGTACCCGCATTAAGCGGGTCTGCAGTTTAATTTGTTGCTGGCTATCTTGCTCTTGCTTGTTGCTGGATCTCAACATTTTGAACCGAGAGAGAGACTTAGCTGTCGTACAAAGCTAAGACTCTGTAACATCATATTTGTATAGATACTCCCTCAGACATTTGGGCTCATGGATTTTAAATGTCTGAGGGAGTGGCACTCGTCTGACAAGACGTTGCAATCATCATCATCATGTATGTACTAGCTGTATAAACCCGGTGTTTTCTGGTAAAAACATATTGTCAGGCGCAGGTTTTAATCACATACTATTAAAGATACGGCAGATATTTTCACTTTTGACGATTTTCCTGAAATTATTTTGGATTTATGGAAGCATAAAAGTCTATCAAAATTAAACGAAAAATAACTCTCATAGCTAAAAAGGGAAATAATTTCCATAGCTTAAATAAATTAACTTACTTCCGTTTTTAACCGCAACTGGTGTCGGTTATGAAAATACATGAAATTAAATATAAATTAAAATAAAATTAAATTAAAAAAAGTAGTCTTTAAATAATATTTCTAAATAAAACGATTCTATTACAACAAACAATAATTTGGAGCTAATCATAAAAAATAGATTTTCTTTAAGGTAGTATGCACATAACCGGAATCAGAATTGGGAATCGGAAAAATCGATAAATTTTGGGGTATCGGAATCGGTATCTAAAACATTGGTGCATATTTTACGATGCCGAAACGATTCTTTTAGTTATCCTTTTTTATTTTATTTTGTTTAAAGCAAAAATCTTCGATTGCTGGTAATAATGATAAAATAATAAATATTTATTGATTTTAAAAATACCAGTAAAGCTAAAATCTATAGATCATCCTCCACAAGTGTAATTTTACGTTTATGAAAATATCTGCATATTTAACATTTTTTTTTTTTTTTTTGGCAATAGAAATCGGGGAAAATAACAACTCTGTAGTAAAATATATATATATATATATGTTTAAAGAAAAAATAGAAATATCTGCATATTCAACATGTGCTTTTCACAGAAATCAGGGAACATAACAACTCTATAGTTAATATTTAGATATTTATATATAATCCGGAACGGAATCAGAAATTGTATCGGAATCGGGAATTTAGTACGAAATAAGGTAATTGTATCGGAATCGGGAAAAATATTGGAATCGTCACATCCCTAATATATATATATATATATATATATATATATATATATATATATATATATATATATCATACTATAATACAAATGTCCGTTTTCAATATGAGAATTAATTTGTGAAACAATGTACCTTTTGTACGTATTCATCAGATTATGAACCAACAAACGGACAGAAATTCGACTTTATTATAATATATATTAGTTTTAAAGAAGATAGCTGGAGCCATGCCGAGTTGGGGACACAATCACATAAAAATCGAGGGGGGGACCGAAGAAGACGTTAATAAAAACGATTCAAGAATAAATTGACGAGTAAAAAAAAATATTAAAATGTAAACTCGACACACTTTTCGACCGATAAATTATTAAGAGAAAAAAACATTGGCGAATACGATTAAAAATAAAATATTTATGACTATCGTTTAAAATTAAGGAGAGAATTTTTCTACAACGTGGGGCAGGGAAATCGAGAAATAGAAAAATGCTACCAATATGAGGGAGGGGCATGGGGTATTAAATAAAAAAAAATCATATTATCAACAAATGTAACAAGTAGCATATATACATATATATACATATATATACATATATATACGCACACAATATATACAAGTAAGTATGCAATATATATATATATATATATATACATATATATATACATATATATACATATATATACGCACACTCTCTATACAATTAAGTATACAATATATATATATATTGTATACTACTATTAAGTGTATGTGTGTATATATTACTTGCTTACATTTGTTGATAATATGCTTTTTTTGCTTATTTAATAACCCATACTCTTCCTTAATATTGGCGACATTTTTCTGTTTCTTCACACACACATACCCCGTTGCAAAATAAAAAAAAAACTTCTATCCTTAATTTTAAATTATAGTCATTAATATTTTGGGTTTTTCTTTTGTTTTTGTTTTTTTTTATCGTACTCGGCTATGTTTCCCCCTCTTGATAATGTCTTGGTCGAAAAGTGTGTTTAGTTTATATTTTAACAGTTTTTTTTTGTTTTTTTTACGCGTCAATTTATTCTAAAATTGTTTTTCTTAACGTCTTCCTCGGTTCCCCCAACTATACATGACTCCAGCTATCCTGTTTAAAACTGTTATAAAGTTTTTACCTCCGAAAATCTTTTTATAACTTATATATATATATATATATATATATATATATATATATATATATATATATATATTATAATATAAAGCTGAATGTCTGCGTGTGTGTTTGCGTGTGTGTGTGTGTTTGCGTGTGTGTGTGTGTGGTCACGAATAGGCTTCTATATGGTTGACTATTTTAAAAAAAAACTGATTACATATCATGATAGAAGATGTATCGAGACACAGGAATGGGTATGTTTGATCTGGCAGAACGGTGGTTCATTAGAATTGTGGGGTCTGCCTTCGCCCCTGGTCCACAAAATATGGAAATAAAAAATTTAAAAATTAAAAAAAAAACGTTTACAAGTGTTTTTTATATAGATGTACATAATAATACTTTGATAAGGATGTTTTAACTTAAATAGGGATGGTAAAATAAAATTGTGGGGTCTGCGTTCGCGTCTGGCCTCCATAGAATTGGAATAGGCACAAACTTTAATAAAGACTTTTCATATCTATCTGCGTAAGTATACTTTGATAATTATGTTTCAGTTTGAAGAAATATGGTAAATTTATGGGGTGTTCGTTCGCAACTGACCTCCATAGAGTGGAAATATGTCACAAAGTTTAACAAGGTTTTTTTAATAAAGACCCACAGAATATTGCGATAAGTATTTCAGTGTGAGCAGGTATGGTATAATAAATTATGGGGTTTATTTTAAAAAAGAATATGACGACAGTACAATCTAAAAAATAAGCTTAAACCGGGCTTAGGGACAAACAAATTCAACTTGCCTCCTCCCTTGAGGCTTGCATTCACAAATATCCGTGGGTTTAGAACTAATTTAGCTGATGTTGAAGCATTTCTCTTAACAAATACCCCGGATATCTTAGCACTAAGTGAGACTAACCTACACTCCTCCATGCCCTCTAACCAATTTAACATGCCTGGATATCTCCCACTCTGCCGTAAGGACTCTGACAGACACATGCACGGACTTGGAGTTTACATTCATAATACCCTCCCCCTGACTAGAGAAACAAACCTAGAAACAGATGATCAACCCTTTATGTGCTTTAGACTAAACATGCAACACAATATTAGCTACTATTATTTTCTCTATCGCTCTCCCTCGACTCAGGACTGCACCATAATAAACAAAGTATCTGACAGCATAGACACGGCACTGTCCCTCGACACTAGCGCCCAAGTACATGTATTTGGTGACTTTAATGTCCACCACAAAAACTGGCTTGGATTCTATACTTACACAGATGCGGCGGGCAGCACAACTCATAGCTTCACTATATCTCACTCCCTATCACAAATTGTTACGTTTCCAACCCGTTTCCCTGACCAGGAAGAACAACACGCATCACTTCTAGATCTGTTTTTGACCACAGTTCCCGATGACTGCATAACGAAGGCCCACAGCCCACTCGGGAACGCTGATCATGCAGTGATAATGGTTGAAATCGCCCTAAACTCTAGAGCCAAAACTGAAGAGCCAGTGCTCAAAACAACGAGATATTATAAAAAGGCTGACTGGGAAGCCATCAGGGAACTAATCAGAGATGCCCCATGGAGAAATATTTTTCTCTCCCTGCTGAACAGTGTGCAAACGAGACCACTGACTGGTTCAAAACTGCAATCGAAACGCATGTTCCCATACGGAAATATATAGTAAGCCCCACTCTCCCCAATGGTTTACATCGACTTGCGCAACTGCCATTGCTCAAAAGCAGTATGCATACCGTAGATTTAACCGACATATGTCCAGTTCAAACAGACTGAAGTATATAGAAGCTATAAATAACGTTAAGAAAGAAATAGCGACAGCTAAGAGAGAATTTACGGAAACCACTAAAAAGCGCATCGAAGCACAAAAACTAGGAACTCGAGACTTCTGGAAAATCTACAACAGTGTAGTAAATAATGGGCAATCAACAATTCCCCCACTAACCAACAATCACGAGGTTGTCTCCTCAGCAACCGACAAGGCTAACATGCTTGGCAGTCGGTTTGCCTCAAACTCCACACTGGACCCTTCCAACCACCCCTACCTGACCTTCCTATGCGGACAGACGCCACGCGAGACGATCTGAAAACCATCCCTGCTCAGGTGCATGCTATCATAAAAAACCTTGACACTTCAAAAGCATGTGGACCCGATCTTATCCCAGCTGTGCTATTAAAAAAGTGCTCAGCCGAAGTAGCTCCAGTTCTCTCCAAACTCTACAACAAATGCCTTAATGAAGCTTGCTTTCCGGGCTGTTGGAAAACTGCTTCTGTTGTACCAGTATTCAAGAATTCTGGCGAAAGGACTGGCCCATCAAATTATCGCCCCATTAGCCTCCTCCCACGTTTTGCCAAAATATTTGAGACCTTAATTAACCATGCTTTAGTCCATCACCTTACAGATGCTAAACTTCTGACTGACAAACAATATGGATTTAGACAAGCCCATTCCACAGCAGACATCCTAACTGTAATCTCTGAACGTATATACCTTTCACTGGACAAAGCGGTGGAGGGCAGAGCGGTAGCTCTAGATATATCTAAGGCTTTTGACAGGGTATGGCACAAGGGTCTCCTCAGGAAAATTTAACCATACGGTATCACTGGTAGAATACTTAGCATAATTGAATCCTTCTTAGACAAGAGAAAAATCCAGGTTGTCCTCGACGGTCGAACGTCTAAACAGTGTGATATAAATGCGGGAGTGCCCCAGGGTTCTATCCTTGGACCTCTATTGTTCCTGATATTCATAAATGACCTCCCCGACAAAATTGCCTCTGAGATGGGTATATATGCTGATGACACTACACCCTATGGCAGGCACGACAGGAAGACGAATGAACACATTTCTAAAGAAATGGCAGAAACACTAGAGGAAGACCTCCAATCTGTGGTGGAATGGGGACAAAAGGGGTTGGTCGCGTCCAATGCTGCCAAGACTAAACTAGTTTCCTTCAATAATTACAAGAAACCCTCGCTACCACCTATAGCAATGGCCAACGACTCTTTATCTGAGAGTACATCTTTCAAACTCCTTGGCCTAACGTTCACGGGAAACATGAGTTGGAACAATTACATTGAAGGCATTGCCAGGGCCGCTGCAAGAAAGGTGGGCTCTCTCTACCGCGCTAGAAAACTACTAACACCCGAAAGTATCCTGTACCTCTATGAGGCGACCATTCGCCCATGTATGGAGTATTGCTGTCACATCTGGGCTGGTGCATCTGCTACTAGTCTCTCGCTCCTTGACAAGGTTCAAAAGAGAGTCGTAAATCTGATAGGCCCTGAACTGGCATCTAAGCTTCAGCCTCTGTCCCATCGACGAAATGTTGCATCCCTCTGCCTTTTCTACAAGTATTTTAGTGGTGAATGCTCTGACGAACTGCAATCACTTGTGCCCCCACGATGTGAGCACCCTCGACAAACCCGACAGGCTGCTAAATCCCACCCCCACACTGTAGAAATCCCTAGATGTAAAAGATCTTTTTACTCCAATAGTTTCTTCCCCAGAACCACTAGACTCTGGAATTCTATTCCAGGTCCCTGCTTCCCCAGCAGTACTGACGTGCAGAAGTTCAAGTATAACGTGAACCGACATCTTGCTGCCCAAATCCCTACATAGTACCCCAGTAGTTGTTGCCCCTGATAGTAGCCCCCTACACCAATGTGGCAATTTGCCTTGTTTGAGGTGAAAATGTAATAAAAAAATTTTTTTTTTTAAATCTGTTTTATTTTTACTTCCATCATATTTTGCTTTGGTTTTGATACCCCCAAATTCATCCCAAATTTACAACCTTTCCTTTTCATAACCTATAATACTCTCATAAATCAGAGTCCATTTTCTGTAGGCTGTTTTTGAACCCAGTCAATGACGGGTACATTTGCTAGTATATATATATATATATGTATATATATATATATATATATAAATATATATATATATGTGTGTGTGTGTGTGTGTGTGTGTGTGTGTGTGTGTGTGTGTGTGTGTGTGTGTGTGTGTGTGTGCGTGTATGTGAATTATTATTAAAAAAATGAATCAGTTTTGTATTCAAATATAGATATTTATAACACAAAATAGTTTGTATATAGTTCAATAGCGTAGTACTAGATTATAAATACTTTTATAATACTCCACTCATCTAAGGAAGCTCCGACTTTAATAACTATACTAATCTCTATAAATATGTTTGTTATTATTGTTATAATAACGTGGAAACTCATCAGCGCAAAATTTGAATGAAACACACAATAACAAAAATCACATCGACTTCTAAATAGTCTTTTTCGCTGAGAGTCCGATTTATTCACATGTTTTGGAAGCTGTTTTATTGCCTATCATTATATATATATATATATATATATATATATATATATATATATATATATATATATAAATATAGATTAAAACTTCCATATATATATATATATAGTCTTGGAAGTTTAAAACTATACAAAAACATTTTTTCTCCATTCGTTAGAAAACTATTTAGTCAGTAAGTCATTCAATCACCTGCAGTCACTGCATCAACCTGCTCTCTCGAATTCACTATAGTACCAGTAGTAATTTATTTTTCAAGGGATCATCAGTTCCTTACCATGAACCACTGTTTCGGGGATATATATATATGCTTTATTGTTTTTAAAAGAAACTATGCCTCCATAATATTTTTTTTTAATTTCTAATTGTTTATTGTTGTTTTAAAAGAGATAAAATCGATTATTCTAAGTGTTTGTTTTTTACCTGTAAAAGTTTTTAATGGTTTAACTTATTTTATAGCGTTTATTCAGTTAAAAAAAACGATAGTGTCGAGTGTTACTTTAAAACAAAAATAATGTCTGACACGAGAGGATCACATCTTGGGAGTTTCCATAATCGCTTAAAAATAGAAAATTAAAGAAAATACTAAGGTAGATATAATTTTAAAAAGAGCCCCCCCCCCTTCCAAAAGAAAATACATTTTAATATTTTTTAAATATAATTTAGAGATGGTGGGGAGTGTTTTGTAAAAACTATATCCCCTCAAAAACAAAACAATAAATAATAACAAAAAGAAATGAAATTAAAAGATCGTTGAATAACAGGAGTAGAGATTTCGATAAAATCGATAAATAAATTTCTTCATTTATTACTTTTTTTCTTAATGGTTTAACAATTTTGAAGTAAAATTAAAAATGACTCTGCAATAGATTTTCAACACACATCTTCTCTCCTGCTAAAAAACATTTCGCTTATTATTTATTATATCATATAGTTAATTACAATTTTTGGTATTTTTTACATCAGGTCCACATCCACAGTTTTCTTTAGTTTTCAACTATGCTGAATGCGAAAATCTTATTTAAATTTTGCAGAGACAAGTAGTTATCGAGATATAAAGACTTGTATTATGCACTGTAATTCTTTATTTTTATGCGCATGCACGCACAATAAACAAGTCTACTTTGCTGCTAAATAGACTTAGAATTTAGCAGAGAATCGGTAATTGTATTAGAATTAGGAAAAATTGTGAAATCGTCCAATCCCTAATATATATATATATACTAGCATGGGTGCCCGGGTGTTTGGAGGTGTATGCTGAGAAAAAAAAACAAAAAAACGGTAATTTTTTACCTTTAAAATTTATTGTTTTGGGCTCAAATCAAGTTATTAAGTTAGATCCATGTCCAAAGAATCTATATCTAAAATTTCAAGTGTTTAGACCCAAAATTGTCGGAGGAGTTTGGTAGAGTTCTCAAAGGTCAAATCATTGAACTTTGACCTCTTAACAGACAAATTTCTGGCCGAAAACCGATCACATCGATTTTCCCAAATCTCAGTACCCTGTATATCAAATATCCAGTCTGTAGACTAAACATTGACAGAGTTATTGCGTAGGGAAATGTACACAGACAGACAGACAGGCACACAGACACACAGACACGATCACTTTTCTAGATATATAGATATATATGTGTGTGTGTATGTGTGTGGTCATTAATAAAAATATTATATCTACATCATATAATTATCCTTTTATTTTGACCCGAATCATTTCAGTAAATAATGATGTGAATATATATTAAAATAATATTAATAACAAAAAAGGGAGGTGATAAGTAGTATAATGGATTCCTTTGAATAATATACAATACAGCAGTTTTATAAATAACCAACTCTTTTCTTTTTGGAGACAAGGACGGGTGACACAAGTAAGAAAGACAGTTTTTAATAACATGAATAGGTTAGCCTAATTAATCTGGAGCAAAAAAACTAGATCCAATATCCGAAACGTTTTTGTTCTTGTTTTTTTTTAAGGGAGTTCGTGTTTGGTCAACACTGCTGGGGATCCATGATTCAATATAGTTTTTTGTTTTCAATCCTCAAAACAGTGTGTCATAGTAAAGAACTTATGATCCCTGAAATAACATTAGGACTAGTGTGAAGGCAAATTGATGCAGCAATTGCAGGAGATTAAATTTTCCAATAAAAGACTAAAAAATTTTTTTAATATATAATTTTAAAGGTTGATAAACTTTCAAGACTATATATATCTTCGATGTTCGAAGTTCGGCGGTTAATTAAATACAATAAACAGCACATTTTGCATACCATGGAACTTGCAGATTGATATCATTTTCCAAAATATAAGCCCGGAAATGAATACAATTGATTTCACTGGATTTGTCCCCAACATAACTAATTTAGTAGCCCACAATGATTAGGTCAAACATGTAGCAATCTAGAGAGGTGTGTGTTCATCAACTGTCATTCTATTTGGAAAGGTAAGTGAATGTAACAACCTTGACGGGATTTGAACTCGCCATTTTGTTTTACATTACTGTTCATTATACCATTCGAAACTTTTGTTAAAAAGCCAAATATTCGTTGCCAGAAGAATAATTTAGAACATTTCTGAAACGTCAAAGGTCGTGAGGTGCTCACACACACCCACACACACACACACGTTTGTGCTGATTTCTGCCTGGTATTGTTCCAAGGAGGGAAAAACCAACAAGCACTGATTAGGTCAACATATTAATTCAAGAAGTAAAATGAACGTTTTCTTGCCAGATATTTAAGGATTACTAGTAATAAGTTTCAGACTATTCACTTTGCTTTGGTTGTTGCATTTTTCACAACGTTTCGGCCGTTATACATTCTGGCCTTCTTCAGATTTCTTTTATTGTGGTTAGTAATCTTCTGAACACAATAGAGTAAATTGCTTTCATTCTGTGTTTCATGTCCTTTAGGATGTCTAGTATGCAACTGTGTGTCATACATATAGTAATTAAGTGGCTGAAATCATTACAGAAACGTTACTATTGTTATCCTAACCATACTCCTTATATGCGCTTATTTATGATCCTGCCAAACTGAGGATTTGCTATCCTGTAATTAAAGTAAGTTATTTATACTTTCAAAAGGACTAACTCATCTGAAAATTGATGGCAGACAGTAGTTATTTATTCAATATGATCTTTGTTTCAAATCACAGATCAGTGGTAGTGAGACATGTTGATAATAAGTAATTAATTATATTTTATCCATACCTTGGTTGCTGGACATTCTCTTTGTACATACCTTCCTCATGATCCTCCATGACTGAGGCAATGCTGTCTTGTAATTAATGCTACTTATTCCTACTTTTAAAAAGACTACCTTGACTCCAAACTGATGGAAGACAATTGTCATTCATTCAATGGGATGTTTGTTGCAAGTCACCAACCAGTGTGTATATATAGGTGGAAAGAAAGAGAAGAGGTGTGAGAAAGAGAAAGAGAGAGAGCGGAAGAGGAGGAGGGGGGAGAGAGAGAGAGAGAGAGAGAGAGAGAGAGAATCATTAATTAATTATGTTGTCAGCCCAACATGAACGTATCATATGCTTCCCAACAGATTGTCCTTTGAGCCATGTGACATCATTGCTTGTCGTTCCTTCTGTAGTTGCTTTTGGAGTGATCCAGACCATGCACGGTTATTCACTATATTATGTTTTGCAGATAATCGTATATATTTTACAATGGGAAATATAACTGTTGCAATTAGTAGAGTACCATGGACTATATCCAGCTTTGATATGCTGCATGTGCTGCGCTCTCAAACTTTTGTCCCATATACAGCAACTAAGTTACTGTAATCATTACAGAGACATTACAGTTCACAAATTGTTATCCATACCTTGACTGCTGAACGCTATCTTTGTACCTCCTTTTTCATGATTCTCACAAACTGAGGGATGTACTTTTAAAAGACTCAAAACTGATCGAATATAATAGTCATTTATTCAATGTGATCTTCATTCCAAATAATTGACCAGGTGAAGTAAGAGAGAGAGAGAGAGAGAGAGAGAGAGAGAGAGAGATAGAGAGAGATATCACTAAGTAATCATATGTCGTCAGTCCATATCAACGCCTGATGTGCTTCTCAACAGACTGACTTTTACTCTCACTCTCTCTCTTTCAGCTATATGGCCACATATCCGTTTCTAGTATACCAATCACCTAAGCAATTTTTAACTCTGGATCATCAAGTTGTCCTTGGTTAACATTTCCTGTTATTCTTACTTAAATTTTGATAGTAGTGGGTCTATCAAATCAATATCTAATAGTGTCAATGAATTATTTTTAAGTTCTTTCTCCAGGGATTGAACTTACAACTAGGTAGAATTCATGCTAGAATATCTCTTAACCAAAGCACTTGGCCATTTAGATTCTTTCGAGGTAAAGCAAGCAATAATAATAACAATAAGCGTTTTTTTGTATTATTTGGATTATTCAAACTACTGTTCTCATATAAAATGTTATTCTCACTGTTTCAGCCGATGTAACGTCCAATCTTCTTCAGCTTGTCTGGAATCTGTATTAAATTCTTAGCCCAATTCTTTATCTAATCCATGGGAGTTATCTTGTTCTTGTTCCATTAGCTATCACATGGTAGAAGTCTATCAGCCACGCACACACACACACACACATACATATATATATATTAATTGGTATTATAGTAAATTTGAGAGTTGATGCAGTGATTGCAGGTGATTAAATGACTTACTGACTAGATGTTTTTTTTTTTTTTTTTTTTTTTTTTTTAATGAATGATAAAAAATAATTTTTTGTGTGGTTTCAAATGTTAAAAACTTCAAAGACTATATATATATATATATATATATATATATATATATATATATATATACTAGCAGGGGTGCCCGGCGTTGCTCGGGTGTTTGGAGGCGTATGCTGTGCAAAAAAAGCAAAAAAACAAAAAAAATGGTTAATTTTTTAAAACTTTGACCCCTATTATGACCCCTTAAAATTTATAGTTTCGGGCTATAATCACTTTATTAAGTTAGATCCAGGTTCAAGGAACCTATATCTAAAATTTCAAGTGTCTAGACCCAAAATTATCGGAGGAGTTTGGTAGAGTTCTTAAAGGTCAAATCGTTGAAATTTGACCCCTTAACAGCCAAATTTCTGGCTGACACCCGTCACATCGATTTTCCCAAATCTCAGTACCCGGTATTTCAAATTTCGAGTCTATAGACTAAAAATTGACAGAGTTATTGCGTAGGGAAATGTACACAGACAGACAGACAGACACACACACAGACAGACACGTTCACTTTTATAGATATATAGATATAGTAAATTCCACCGCCAAACAAAGTAAATTCCACAACCTTCTCACATTCTGAAAATCATATATATATATATATATATATATATATATATATATATATATATATATATATATATATAGTATGATAGGCGATAAAACAGCTTCAAATTTATATATATATATATATATATATATTCGGTTCAAATACAAAAATATGTCGATCTATATAGATTCACTCATTTTAACAAGATTTGTTTAACGAACTTTTAGTCCCACTTATAACAACAAACAAGAAAGGAAAGCATACACAAAGAAATGCATAAACCGAATATAAACAAACGGCCAAGTATTTACATAGATCACCTTTTGTCACACTTTTGTATATTGTACATATGTATACGCACTAGTACATACCCATATACATATATATGTGTATACAAACATACACGCGTCTACATCTAACGGATACACTTATCTATACACGTGTACAAGCACATATACACAGGCACGCTTACAACACATATGCACTAACACATAAGCAACTAAACACTGACACCTACTTAAGTATGTGGTTATCGTATATGTTTAATCTGATCAATATACTTGTTTTTCTGGCCTTTTCAGATGTCAGTTCTGATAATTTGCCTAAAGTGAGAATCTAAGTACACTGTAAAAAGTAACTTAATAAATATCTTTAAAATTATTTAAAAAATACCGATATATATATATATATATATATATATATATATATATATATATATATATATATATATATATATATATATATATATATGCGCGATACGAAGAAGGCCGACTTTAAATAAGCGGGTTTTTCTCGTGAAAGATTGGCGGGGGGGCGAGAGATTGGAGCTCAGACGAGCACTAGCCATGAAAATAACGATAAACAAAAGACAGGCTCGCAACGTCTCTTCTGTGGGAGAGAGGTTGCAGGGAAGAGAAAAGGGCATCCCGCACCAAGCTACGAAGTCTATTTTGTACTCTGTCAAGGCAGGATAGGCTGTTTTTAGCAGCTCTTGCCCAGATGTGGCAGCAGTACTCCCTCCTTGGATGTACTTGGTTTTTATATAGATAGAGAATTGCATCAGTAGTGAGATATCTTCTAGAGCGGTAGAAGGATCCCACCATTTTCCTAGCGTCCTTGGCAACAGACCTGATGTACGTGTTCCATTTCAGATTAGGAGTAAAGGTCAAACTCAAAAGCTTGTCAACACATGAAGCCTCCCCAAGACGAGAGCAATCCATTTCAATTTATGCCATCCATTTCAATTCATGCCAGAGGGGGATCAGAGCGTTGATGATGTAATGATAGAAGCTTGGTTTTGGATGCATTAAAAGTTACCAGCCACCTCTTCCTCCACTCTACCACGCGCTCAAGATCAGAAGAAAGAGAATTAGAGAGAACCTTGTCATTTACGGCCTTTGATGTGTTGCCATAAATCGTCATGTCATCAGCATAGATGTAAACGAATGATTTAAGTATGTGTTTTGGGAGATCATTGATGTAGACAAGGAAGAGAGTTGGGCCCAGGATGAACCCCTGAGGGAGTCCAGCATTAATACTGTATGCCTCTGATTTCTGCCCATCTTATGAACCTATCGGAGAGAAATGATTTAATGATTGAGAAAACATTACCAGTGATACCGTAGCTGGAAATCTTGTGAAGTAGGCCTTTATGCCATACCTTATCGAAGGCCTTCGATATGTCAAGAGCAATTGCCTTGGAAATGAATCCTTTGTCAAGAGATTCACTAATCATATGAGATATAACCGTTAGCACATCTGCTGTAGATCTTGCGGGGCGGAAACCATATTGCATGTCACTAAGAAGGTTGTTTCTGCTGAGGTGGTTGACTACTTCTTTATTTAATATTGATTCCAACAACTTACTCATGACACACAGGAGACTTATTGGTCTGTACTGAGAGGGAGATGACTTTTCACCTGAATTCTTAAATACAGGGCATACTGATGAGGTTTTCCAGGGTGTTGGAAAGCACTTCTTAAGGCAACACTTAAATAGTTTTGTAAGTATGGGGGCAAGTCCCGGTTGTAGCTTTTTCAGCACTATAACTGGAATGTCGTCAGGGCCAGTTGCCTTACTGGAATCAAGGTTCTTGATTAGCTTGGAGACCTCAGGCAGAGATATTTGTATGTTGCATAGTGAGCGTGTTGTCTGTTATAGGAGGAAATTGATGGTCTTCGTCGCATAGGGTAGAATTAGCTGCAAAGTTCTTAGCAAAGAGTTTGGCCTTGTCTGATTCTGACGAGATGACCTCAGGTCCATTGATGATGGTTGGGATAGAACGCAGGCTTCTGTTCAGGATCCAGTTTGCTATTTGCCAAAACTGGTGGGAACCAAGCCGCTGCTCAGCTACTTTGGATTTAACGGACTGAGCTCTCTTACATTTTTTATTACTCTTTTACAGTGGTTGCTGGCAGTCTTAAAAGCAGCTTTAGTCTCAGTACATCTATTACGTTGGTAGCTATGAAAAAAGTGATTTCTGTGCGCGATGGCAGCAGCACATTCTGGGGAGAACCATGGCTGGCTGTTAGGTTTTTCTTGGAATTTTTTGGATGCTATGAATCGGTCTGTGCCTACAATTAACCATTCGGTCAGGTCTGATACTATAGGGGACACATCCTTTTTAAACATGGAATGCATAGGTAGATCAGATATGAATGCACGGAAGCTATCCCAGTCAGACATAGAGTATCGATATACAGTACGGTGGAGAGGTACGTCTGAAGACATATCATTTCATTTTTATCTTAACTGATACAACGGGGTGGTCGAGGGATCCCAAAGGAGATAGAACGGAACACAAACATAGCCCAGGGGAAGTTGTGAGGAAAAGGTCTAGAAGGCTTGCATACTGACCGGTAGTATCGGGCACACGGGTGGGCTTGTGAACAATCTGAGTGAGACATAAGCTGTGGCAAAATCATGACAGAACCTCCCCTCGTCATCGGTCTTATTTAAGTGAGTCAGCCATTCATCGTTATGGACGTTGAAGTCACCGCAAATGTGAATGTTAGCCGAAGGATGAGCAGACAGGATGTAATCAATTTTCTCAGATATGCTCTTAAAGATAGTAACCCCACTGTTGTGGGGACGATAGAGAGCAAATATAAATGTAGTGGTGTAAGCAAGTGCAACCCGTAAGCACATATAAGGTAAATTAGGGTCTTCTCTGGAGATATCCCTACCACATGAACAGCCATCTTTAATGTAGGCACATATTCCATGCCCCTGGCGATCTTGGGGCTCAGATTTAGATGTTAAGTTAAAGAAACCTTTAATTAGGGAAGTGGTTGGCCCTATGCCAGTTTCACTTAGAAAGAATATGTCCGGTTTTGTCTCCTGTAATTGTGTTTCAACCTCTGGAAGGTTGGAACGTAGATCCCTGATGTTGGAGAAGGAGACCTGGTAGTAGGGGTCTACGTTGAATGATGGGGTTCTAGGCTTATTCGTGTATTTTGATTTTTGTTGTTTTTTGTTGTTTTTTTAGATTTGTCACGTTGAGGTTTTGGGATCTGTGGAACAGGTCGATAGACTTGGTTAGAGCAGGACAGAGAGGGAAAGTAAGAGAGAAAAAGACAAGAATTATTTTTTTTTAATTTAAAAATGTTTTATTTAATATAATAGGGTGGTTGGCACACATGTCTGATAAACTGCTACTTGGATTTGATAAGTAAAACATCTGTTACGCCATAACCATTTTTCCAACTTGTCAAAAGTAACAGGAGCCTTTTGGATGCAAGCATGTATCCCAGAACTCAGCGGACCATTCCTCTACAAGGTGCATCTAAGGTAAACAAATGTGTCAACGTCACCTAATCGGTGCCATATATATATATATATATATATATATATATATATATGTGTGTGTGTGTGTGTGTATGTGTGTATGTGTGTGTGTTCGCACACACGCACACGCGCGTGTTTGTGTTTAATTATTATAGTAAATAATTATATATATTTATGTTTAATTATTATAATAAATAAATGTTTATATATATATATATATATATATATATATATATATATATATATATATATATATATATATATATATATATATAAAAACAGGAAATGTATTGATATAGAACTTGTAAAGATGCAGAGAACAAATTTACAAAAATTAATTAAAATTGTTTCGGCCAACCGCAAACACACACGTCTTGAATACAGAATATTGAAAATATACGAAATATTAATTTTCTTGAGGAAGCTTCATCGGTGCCTAAAAAATTTCACCGATCATGTAAATTTGTTCTCTGCATTTTTTAAACTTATATAACGGTAAAACATGTATAGTTTCATTAATATTTTGTTTTCCTTCAAATCTGTTGACAGTGACGAAGCACACGTAGTAGTGAAACGTAATCGCATTTTCGTAAACCGGAAGATTTTTATATAATGAATTAATTATATACCGTTGATTTAGTATGGGTGCTTTATGCTAAATCTATGGTTGAATATGGTTAACTTTGTGCTTATTTTTAGCATTATGTACCAATCCCTATTAATCCGTATTATTTAATCGGACGGATACTATAATATTATTATAACAATGGTTTTTACAAAATTTAATGCATATCGGCTCAGTAGTTTTCGAGAGAACTGAAACGGGCATACAGACCACAATATAGATATTTGTAATGTTTAACTAATATAAAACACTTTTGAAAAATATTGCTTCTAAAGTTTATTTTATTAATATACTAGTCTGGGTGCCAGGCGTTGCCCGGGTATTTATAGGTGTGTGCTGAGCAAAAAAAAAGTGGTAGTAGGCAGTTAAACTCAAACCCATGACGCAAAGGCAGAAAAGAAAGTGAAAGAAAATCTGATGTCTTACCGCTACTTCATGACGCGACCGGAAGTCTAAAGTGTTCAAATTTAACGTAGTCAAGATGACTTGCAGAAATGGCGTTGCTTTTAAATCTCCCACGAAAGCAAATTAGATACAAGGTCATTTTACATGGGGGGGGAGAACCAGGGCCCCCAAAAGGGGACACTCTGGCAGTATCCAAATTAATAGTAATTGTCTCAGTATGAAGGTTTCCCCTACATTGACCAAGGACCAATTACAGAACAGATACTATTAGGCCCGAACGCCAGACGTTTGCGTTCGTATAGTTTCGCTTCATTTAAACAAAAAAGTAAAAAAAAGATAAAACCCTGGAGACGACGGCATTGTGGGAATTTTGTTTAATCCGATCAAAAGAAAAGATAGACAATGCTTGTTTGTGAATCCAAGACATTACGATCAGCAATGTATGCGAAAATTTCTCGCGGAATCTGACGAGGATTCTGATGCACAAAGCCTTTCGTGGACATACACAAACACTATATATATGTATGTATATACACTCGTGAGCAAAAAAAAAAATGGGCCAAACAGATCTTATACATTTTCTTGCACTAAAAGCTATATTGAACAAAGAACAATTGAACGAGGAAACTTGAACGAGACTAATTGTGGTTAGAAGCAAGAAAGAGAAGTCTTACCGTGGGTGCTCAGCGAGTGAGTTCAGGCGAAGAAAAGGAAGAACAAACATAGCGGCCAGCATTTTTATTTCGTCCGTTCTCGCATAATCTCGTGTGTGCGTGAAGATGGAAAGGATAAAATGATGTTCATTTCTCGGTGCTGTGAGATTATTCCCGATCAGGCAGGAGAGAAGGCAACGAGAGAGTAGAGACAGAGGACTGTAGCGATAATCTTTCTGGATCATTCCGTTTGGGTATTTTTGAGGGGAACCACCCCATTATGCTTCAAGCTATTTCGGCGATGGCCAACGCAGGCTTAAGCAACATGATTAAACCTTTTAATGGCGACGGTGATGTGGTGGCGTGGCTTAAAAAAGTGGACCTTGTAGCAAGGATTCAGAAGCTGGATGATGTGGCCGCAGTAATACCACTGTTTCTAGAAGGGGACGCACTGGCCCTCTATTTGAAGCTCAGCGAGCGGGAACAGGGTGACGCAGACGCCATCAAGGGTCGACTGATCGAAGCTTTTGCAGAAGGGCCTTTCGAGGCCTTTAATAAGTTGAAAGAGAAGAGGTGGACTGGTGAATCTGTTGATGTCTACGCGAATGAGATAAGGAGATTGGTTGAGTTGTCGGGCATCAGGGGACACGCCACGAGTCACGTAGTCAAGATGATTTTTGTTACCGGGTTCCCGGAAGAGATATCAAAAAGGTTGCAGCAGGTACCGGGAGTGGAGACGCTGGATGTGAGTGAGCTGCTTAAAACTGCAAAAATCTTGGTGAGCACCCAGCCCACGGAGCCTGGAGGAACGATAGCAACGGTACAGCAGGATGTGGGCAGGAATCTGCCAAACCCGGGGATCGCATGCTTCGAATGCGGGGGACCACACATGAGAAGAGACTGCAGGAAGTTCTTGCAACGGACAGTGTGTTACAAATGCAATCGGAGAGGCCATTTAGCGGTAAAATGCACAAGTTCGGGAAACTGGCGAGGGGAGGCCGACGCGCCAGCGGCCGCCCCAATTCGAGAATAGAGGCGCACCCGCAGCAGATGCCCAAACAGAAGATTGCGGTGGAAGGACGGGAAGTTATGGCCCTGATTGACCATGGCTGCACCACTACCATGGTGCACACTACCCTTGTCGGAAGATGGAAGGGGAAGGGTGAAGTAGTGGCATTCGATGGGTCGCGAGTGAAGTGTCGAGGGAGGAAGACCGTCACTATTGATATTGCTGAACGTCGGATGAGGGTCCATGCAATTGTCACTGATCGCCTGGTGCCTGGCGTCCAAGCCATCACTGGAATGGATGTTATATGCCGCCTTGGAGGTGTTACCATCACATGTGACAACGTGAGGTTCGGACTAGCTGAGTGCGCGGTGACGGAGAACGCCCCCAGAGGAATCAACAAGGCCGGGGAGGATAGAAAATTGTTGATCAAAGATCAGGACTTCCGAGCCGAATTCGACGGAGAGCGGTGGACGGTGGAGTGGGCATGGAAACATCAAGCGCCATCGCTGAAAAACAGGGTGGCGTGCTACACAAATTCGCTTAGAGGAGGGGCGAGAAAGGAGTTTGAGCAGGAAGTCGACTGATGGATTGAGGAGGTGATACTGATGCCTTGGACGGATGATGTGGAGGCGGGCATTTTGCCGTTGATGGCCGTTCTGCAAACAGCTAAAGGAAAAGTAAGACCGGTCCTGGATTTCCGAGAGCTGAACGGCCATGCTAAGTGCCATACGGGAGGCGACACCGTAGATGTGTGCAGTGAGACCATTAGGGAATGGAGGCAGATGAATGGCGCATCTACGTTGGTAGATCTAAAATCTGCCTATTTGCAACTCCATTTTGCCAAGAAGCTCTGGAAATATCAGTTAGTCAAGTACAAAGGCAAAACCTACTGCCTTACGCTAGTGGGGTTCGGGTTAAATTCGGCACCCAAGATTATGTCAACTATCCTCAGGAAGATTCTGGAGACCATGGGAAAGGGAGATGGGGTAGTGAGCTCATACATAGACGACATTCTGGTGAATGAGACTGTGGTAACTGCCAAGGAGGTGGTGGCTCATTTGAAGAGGTTCAGGTTGGTCGCCAAATACCCAGAAAAATTAGACGGAGGGGCTGCTTTGGGCCTAAAACTGAAACGAGGTGCGTCAGGCGGCCTAGAGTTTCGCAGGGGAAACGAGATCCCACAACTGATGCAGGAGCTCAACAGACGTGAACTTTTTTCCATATGCGGAAAGTTGATCGGACATTACCCCATTGCTAGCTGGCTTAGATTAGCATGCAGCTACATAAAGAGACACGCCGAAGGACGAGGATGGAATGATAAGGTGGGAGAAAGAACGGTCGCTATGATGGAAGAGCTCCTGAAAGAAGCAGAACGGCAAGACCCAGTCCGGGGAACCTGGAACGTACCGCGAACATTGGATGGAGTCGTGTGGTGCGATGCGAGCAGCATTGCAAACGGGGTCGTTTTGGAAATTGGAGGAGTAGTTGCAGAAGATGCAGCCTGGTTGAGGAAAAAGAATGATGTCAGCCACATCAATGTCGTGGAATTAGACGCGACAATAAAAGGAGTAAATCTGGCCTTGAAATGGGGACTACGTGACATCTGCATCAAAACAGATTCTGCCACGGTGTTTGCTTGGCTAAAGTCTCTCATTTCAAGCGAAAAAAGGATAAAAACGAAAGGGGCTGCGGAGATGTTAGTGAAGCGCAGGCTTGGGGTGCTGGCTGAGCTGATGCAAGAGTTTTGTTTGAAGCTTCGCGTAGACATGGTGGCTTCTGAAAAGAACCGAGCAGATGCTCTCACGAGAGTGAAGAAGAGTTGGCTGTTGCCAAAGAAAGATGTTGTTGCTGCATCGGATCTAGATGATGTTGGCGTGCGAGAACTGCACAATTTGCACCATATGGGGGTAGAGAGGACTTGGCACTTAGTGAAAAAAGTCGACCCGAGGATCACCAAGGAGCAAGTGAGGCAAGTGCTCAGGACATGCGACAGATGTCAGTCGATTGATCCTGCTCCAAGCACGCATGACGCTTGCCAATTGGAGGTGAGTGGGACTTGGGAGAGACTGGCATGCGATGTCACCCATTACAGGGGTGGACTTTACCTGGCCATGATTGACTGTGGGCCCGGGCGATTTGCCCTATGGAAGCAGCTACGTGGAGGAACAGGCAATGAAATAGCGGCAATCCTTGATGAGGTGTTTTTGGAGCGAAGCCCCGTGGAAGAGTTGTTAACCGACAACGGGACTGCGTTCAAGTCAGTAGCAGTGACAGAAGTACTGAAGAAATGGAAGAGCCAACAATTTTTCAGAGCTGCCTACAGACCTAGTGGCAAAGGGATCGTAGAGAGAAACCACCGCACCATAAAAGCAGTTGCGGAAAGAGGAGGCACCTCACCTGAGCAAGCCGTCTTCTGGTATAACATGTCGCCTAAACTGGGACAAGTACCAGAGACGGTCCCGCAACTGTCAATGTTTGCATATTCCTGGAGACATCCCAGGGTGGAGCCGGCAAGCCGAGAAGTAGAGGCCACAGGGACAATTAAACTCGGGGACGAGTATGGGTGAAGCCACCGGGGGCGCGCTGCACCACACAATGGAGTAGAGGTCGCGTGACTGGGAGGAACACTAGTAACAACATTGTGGTGGGAGGAGTCCCGAGGCACATTCTCGACGTCAGACTAGTTGAGGGCGACGCAGTGAAGGGGAGTGTGCAGCCACAGGAGGAGGACGAGACACCTCAGAGGCCAAGTAGAGAGAGGCGACCGCCACAGTGGATAAGGGACTACCAAATGTGATCTGGAGATCAGGGAGGCATGTGATTAGAAGCAAGAAAGAGAAGTCTTACCGTGGGTGCTCAGCGAGTGAGTTCAGGCGAAGAAAAGGAAGAACAAAAATGGGGGCCAGCATTTTTATTTCGTCCGTTCTCGCATAATCTCGTGTGTGCGTGAAGATGGAAAGGATAAAATGATGTTCATTTCTCGCTGCTGTGAGATTATTCCCGATCAGGCAGGAGAGAAGGCAACGAGAGAGACAGAGGACTGTAGCGATAATCTTTCTGGATCATTCCGTTTGGGTATTTTTGAGGGACCCCCCCATTATACTTCACTAATAAAACAGAACCCGACATTTCCTTTAATAAATGCTTAGGATGGAATCGCATTCCCATTTGATTTCTTTAAAAGACCAATCCTTTTAGATATACTCTCAACCAAAATGGAATACTGTGAAGAGGAGATGCTATTCCATTCGCTTTGCACAGCTTCCCACAGTTTGTCATTGTTCGAAAAAGTGCCTTCATCCAATGCACGAGATATTATGGACCAAATATTCTCGATTGGGTTTAAATATCACATATTAATTGAATTATCAGAAAACCATTTTTTTTTTACTTTAGCAGTGTGTGCAGGGGCATTATCGTGATGAAAAACAATGTTCTGAGATATTCCCAGCTTCTGAATACTTAGTAACAGTTCTGTTTCTAATTTTCGAATGTATTTCATTTGCATCTAATAAGTTCCCAAACTCCTGCTGCAGTAAAAGATTCCCATTCCATTCCCGTGTTTAACTGTTGCTTCTATGCAACCTGGTGAAAAGCTTTCTCAAGTTCTTCGATTGCACCATTCGGGAGCACCGGGAGCATCAATAATACGACAAAAACATTCTTGAACCAGTCTGTATCTTTCTTGCCATAATACGAGAAAAATCTCTTTCTATCATTGATGTTCTTCTTATATAAAAATGGCTTCTTTGCACACCTTTTAGAAGAAAATGCCATTTCTTTCATTCGTCTAGATATTGTAAATCTAGAAAGAGAATTTCCAGCCCCTATTTTAGATTCTTTGCTATGGTCAACATAAGTTTTCTTTCAATCCTTCAAAACTTAAATTTAAGTCTGTGGTCGCCCTTCAAACTGAATGCTCTAGGGCGACCAGATCCAGATTTCCCTTTTACCAAGCATTGAACTTCGAACCTTTGACCAATTCACTTCAATACAGAAAGAGATGTTTTTGTTTCTTAAAATATAAAAAATCTACTTGTAAGTCATTTTGGACTGCCTTAATCCTGCAATTCGGTTTTTTATATCCTCGCCAAGGCGCGGTCTTACTATTATTAGAATTAATTTTCCACTTATTATTATATGCTACAATAATAATGATCTGCAAAATATAAATTTTCAGTTAAAATTAACAAAACTTCATGGAAAAATATTGAAAAATCGATTTCATTCTTGGCGCATTTTTTTATTGCTCATGAGTATATATATATATATATATATATATATATATATATATATATATATATATATATATATATATATATATATATAACACGGAAATTACATAATTGTCGATGCAATGATTTATATCAACCTTATGGTATTTTCAAGCATCTAAGCTAGACAATTACATTTTTGATACTCATCAAAAAAAATATAATTGTCTAGCTTAGATGCTTGAAAATACCATAAGGTTAAAATAAATTATTGCATCGACAATTATGTAATTTCCGTGTTATATTTTTATGTTATTGCTCTGTTTACCACATTGAGCTCTCATACCCGGATTTCCTCCTGGAATTATTCCATTATAACACTATATATATATAATTCATAAAATATATATGGCGATTAAACTACACTAAATATTCCGCGTTACATCCAGGGTTATATATACGAGGGACGTGCAATAAGTAATGCCTCTGAATTAAATTTTTAAAAATCGGCCCAGCCGTTTAGTAGTCCATAGGAAATGAACTTATGCATACACAAGTTTCCTTTCATATAATAGTTAAGATTTGTGCTGCTTGATCCCTCACTAGCGATAACCCACATATTCACAAGTATGTGTTTGTTAAATAACAATTATTTCTGTTTGTATTGTTTTGATTGTGACGAAGAAATTGGATCATAGGAAAGTCTTCAAAAATATCTCGAGTAACTAATCTGAACAAGTTAGTATATGCTCAAGGACACAGGCAATTAACATTTAAATTAAAGGAAATTACGTGCTTATGAAGCCATGTAGGTTGGTTGTCATAATCAACACTCCAGCGAGTATTCAACAACAAGAAGTCAGAACAATGCGTATTCGCTAATTGAACGCTTTTACTAAAGAGGACTCGGCTTTAATTCCTTAAAAGAGGATTTATAGTGCTATGATATTTTTAAATAAATGTTAATGTTTTTTATACTCGTAGGCACTAATGTTCCATGCTCATGAAACCATCGTGTTATGGCTTTACAGTGTTGCCAGAGGCGGCTAGTGTTTTTACAATGAGATATAAAAGCCGATCGCCGGATCACTTATTGTGCGTAGACGAATAATTATTAAATTTAATTACTCGGTTAAATTATTCATTATGACTACCAATAGTTATGTAGATTCAACCGGGTTTCATATTTTTAAATGATATCGATTAATCAACAATCTTCGTACGCATAATCAATAGCCCACGCTCCATTATCATCCTTCATATAGCGTTCATGTCAAACTAAGATATAAAACAATCTATTCCAACGTGCCAGACAATGTAACTGTATTTTTATTGGAGTGTGATGCTATCCGGTACAAATATCTTGGAATGCATCCGAAAAGAACTAAAAAATCTATTAGAATAAAATCGTATTCCTGTCTGTTTGATTGTTTGCTGACAATTTAATTAATATGTACAAAAGGTAAACCTTTTCACAAATTAATTTCCACATAGAAAACGGACTTATATACACTTTTACGCCAGCATTATTTTTATAGCTACTACTAGCAGTTCAACCCGGGTTTGTTCAGGTTCTATGTACTGTTCATAACTTTATGTGCATATATATATATATATATATATATATATATATATGTATATTAAAAAGTTTAACTCATGGCCTAGTTAACCTATATCTAAATTTTCATTCTACTCCTGACGCAATCCCTTGCATGTATAGAGCCAATACATAAATACATCTTAAGATGGGGCACTGTTGCCACATCTGAGAAGTAACTGCTACGAGTACCACTTTATGTTTTGACAAGGTATAAAACCGACTTCGAAATCTAGTGGGTGAAGCCCTTTTCTCCACCTCTCCCTTTTACTCATAGAAGAAATGTAAGCAAGCGTGTCTGTGCTCTATTGACATTTGCAGTTGTTATCAGTAAGCAATCACTGTGGATACCATTTTTAAGAACTCCTAGTGAGTAAATAGTAATCTATAATATAAATCTCACCTGTCTGTTTAAATGCATGTATGTATGTATGTATGTGTGTATGTATGCCTAAAACCTTTCACAGAGGCGACGGATTTTCACAAGATCGGTATCATTTGGAAACTCGGCCCTTCGGACGACAAATATCGAAGAATTGGCTAAAAACATTAATTACTTTACCCTCAACTGGACACTTTTCTACAGGGAGGGGTCGCTTTTTTTCGCCGATATTTTCGAAAGATCCTTTCTCTTCGATTGACTAACCTTAATTTAAACCTTTGCTAGCTGCGGTTTGGCGATGGACGCAACGGTAAAGACGTCACGTTATTTTGTTGTTTTTTTTCACGTTCTTTTCTTCCTTCATGGTACGGGTTCGACCCTGCCTGCCTACTACCACTTTTTTTTAGCTCAACACATACGTACAAATACCCGGGCAACGCCAGGCACCGAGGCTAGTTATTAAATACGAAAGGAATACACCTATACGTTTGTCACTATATGCGCTTATGTGTTCACAAAAATATAGACACCAAGAAACACCACCGGTTGGTGTAAGTGAACATTCACCGATAATTACATGTGTGAGAACTCCTAGTGAGTAACTAATAATACGTATGCTTATGTGTATACACGTGTGTAATTATATACGCGTATGTGTCTACAAAAATATATAATCTGTTATAATTGGGTCCACTAAGTGCATCGATTAGTAATAGAAAAAATAATAACAAGGAAAATCCTCGAATGCAGAAACACCCACATAAACCATAAACGCTTACAATTCACATGAGAATTACAATAGAAACAAAACAAAAACATATAGAACACGACTACATTAATCCAAAGAAAATACGGACGAAAAATTATTTACCTGCCTCCTTCTGCCGAAAAAAAGATGATACAAGCGACGGATTATACCACGCAAAATATCCGTGAAGGGACAAGAAGCATATGAAGACTGATAGGGGGGAGAGCACTATCCAGACCTCCAAAGTGGAAAGGGACGGATATTATTGACACCTTGAGGAATTTTGTCATGAAAATCCCAGGGAAAGTCGATTGCTATTTCCAATGATAAATAAATAGTAACATGCTGTTGCGATAATGCAAAGCCATTTGCAATGATTATCAGCAAACGGGGAAAGTAATAGAAATCTGAAGAGACTTGTTGTCACCTAAACTCTAAGGTACACGCCCGATGTTTGTTAGTGAGTAATCACCGATAATTACAAGAACTCCTAGTGAGTAAATAGTAATACGTGTGTGTATGTGTATACATGTGTGTGATTATATATGCGTATGTGTATGCATGTGTGTGATTATATATGCGTATGTGTATACATGTGTGTGATTCTATATGCGTATGTGTATACATGTGTGTGATTATATATGCGTATGTGTATACATGTGTGTGATTATATATGCGTATGTGTATACATGTGTGTGATTATATATGCGTATGTGTATACATGTGTGTGATTATATATGCGTATGTGTATACATGTGTGTGATGATATATGCGTATGTGTATACATGTGTTTGATTATATATGCGTATGTGTATACATGTGTGTGATTATATATGCGTATGTGTATACATGTGTGTGATTATATATGCGTATGTGTATACATGTGTGTGATTCTATATGCGTATGTGTCGACAAAAATATATTATGGCATAATGGTCCTCTAAGTGTATCGATTAAAAGTTAATCGAATTGTGTATTTTTTATGTCTTCTTATCTGTTCAACTAGGCCATTAGAAAATCTATCTTATCTTAGGATTTTAGCCAATGTGTTTTCGTCTCTCAAAAATCAGATAGACACGACATGTAGATTGACTGGCTGCTTTATAACTCCAGGGGACACCACAAGTAGTTGTGATGATGATGATGATGATGATGATGATGATGATGATGATGATGATGATGATGATGATGATCTGTGTGAAGTACTAGGGAGTTAATAATAATAATAATGAATAACAATGATATTAAAGAAATAACAATGATAGTAAATGAATGATAATAATTAATAAGAACAAAATTAATATTAATATTAATAACTAATAACAGTAATAACAATAATATTCATAACTAAAATACATAAGAATGAAAATGATGAATAACAAAAATAATTAATAAGAATAAAAACTATAATAATAATGATAATTAATAATAGCAATTATAATAAATAATATTATTAATAAATAATAATAATTATGATAATGAAAATAATAATAATAATAATGATAATAATGATAAAAAATAATAATATTAAAAAAAATAATTATAATAATAATAAAAACAATGATAATATAAATAATAATAATTACAATAATAATAATAGTAAAAATAATGATAATAATTATAATAATTATAATGATAAAATAATAATAATAATTTTAATAATCATACTCATAATACTAATAAAAATTATAATAATAAAAATAATGATAATAAAATAATAATAATAATAATAATAATAATAATAATAATAATAATAATAATAATAATAATAATAATAATAATATAGAAAAATACATAATACAAAACACCGAAAGTATAATTATGGCAGGGAGAGACACAAAAAAAAACAGAAATCAGAGAGACGAATAATAAAACAAAAAAGAAAAATGGGAAGAGAATCAACTACACAGAAGATTAGCATGGGCATGGATTAGAAAAGGACACGTAAACCGAGAAACGGAATCCCTTATAACTGCAGAACAAGATAACTCGATAAGAACCAACCACATCAAAACAAAGATCGACAAAACACATGAAAACAGCAAATGCAGACTCTGTGGACAAAGAGACGAAACAGTAAACAATATAGTAAGTGAATTTAGTAAACTAGCTCAAAAGGAATACAAGAACAAGCACGACCAAGTAGAAAGGGCAGTACACTGGGAATTGTGCAAAAAAAAAACTGCACCTCGAACGCACGGACAAATAGTATAAGCATAAGCCAGCAACAGTAAGTGAAAACGAGAATCACAGAACCCTATGGGACATCGACAGAAAACCGGATAAACCCATCCAAGCAAGAAGGCCGAATGTCGAAATAATTAACAAGAAAAGTCTTGCAAATCGTAGACTTTGCTATTCCAGCTGATCTCAGGTTAAATATCAAAGAAAAAGAAAATCTGAGTAAATACATCGAGCTGGTCAGAGAGCTGAAAGGGATATGAATGATAAAAAAATCAAGGTAGTACCTATAATAGTAGGAGCATAAGGAACAATTCGAAAAACTTTGAAAAGAATGGGAGAAATTGGAATCAATGGAATGGCTGGAAAGATACAACGAATAGCAATAATGAAAACAGCGGAAATATTAAGGAACCACTTTAAAGCCACATGCATAGACAACATAAGCTACTGAAGAGACCAAACATGAAGAAGAGTTACATGCAACCAATAACATTGAGGCTGCATATCCATAAGTATTCTATCCCGTCCTTCATCGCCTCCCATCACCTAATCACCGACCCTCCTTCCTCCCCAAAAAAGAATGAAGACAAATAGCCGAGAAGGGTCAAGGAGGATGGAAAGACTAAGAAGAGAGCACTGGCCAGACCTCCGCTGGACAAGTGTAAAGAGAACTGGAACCTTAGGGAGGCTTATTGCCACTCAAATTCCAGTGGAGACGAATGGCCGCTGTCAGCGATAAATCAATGGTAAGCGGCTGTTGCGATAATGCAAATTTATTTGCAAATGATATCAAAAGGTGGAAAGTACTGGAAAACTGGTGAGACTTGTTGTCACCCAGCTTCCAGGGAACACCACAGGTTGTTTTCAATGAGAGATCCTTTATGACCTCTGTGAAAGCTCCTTGTGAGCCTTAATAATAATAATGATGACTAGTTTTAGTTTTTATAACTAATAATAATAAACATAAACGTTAAAAAGCTGAGGGGGTTGTACTTTTGTGCTACATAGCAATAATTAATAGTCACGTGGTCATAGAGTTAAACAATGATAGCTAGTCTGGACAGAGAGTTGGAGTGAGAAGACGGAACGGACAAGTGCGCGTCTGAAAGTCGACAGCCACGGAAGCATTCGGCTGGAAAGGCAGTTATATGTAATAACCTTCAAAAAAAAAATAAATAAATAAAAAATAACGTCGTGGAACCAGAGAACAAAGAGTCGCAAACAGGAATAAATAAATGTTGAATGTGGAAAAACAATTTTGTTGTCTGAGTTTTCGGGGAAGAAAATCACTTACATTTTCAGGAGCACGTCTGGAACAATCGGCGATGGTTGCGTCTAAAAAACCTACGTCGTTCTTTTGTCTGGACAAGCAGACAAAGATGTTTATTCATCTCGTGCGAAACTGGTTCTAAGGTGTTATTCGTCCCGTTTGTTAAACTGCTGTTGAACGTATCTATATCTGTTTATCATTTGTGTAAACACCGAACATACACACGCGCGTAATGAATATTATATAGACGACCACGAACACTTGAGACAAAAACAGGCACTTACATATATACACTCGTTATATGCCCCCTCAACTATATAACACCATCTCTTTGTGAATATATATATATATACTAGCAAAAGTACCCGTCGTTGACTGGGTTCAAAACAGCCTACAGAAAATGGACTCTGATTTATGAAAGTATGATAGGTTATGAAAAAGAAGTGTTGTAAAGAGATAGCTTCGAATTTGGGGGTATCAGAACCAAAGCAAAATATGATGAAAGTAAGAATAAAATAGATAAACCCCATAATTTATTATACCATAGCTGTTCAAACTGAAACACTTATCACAATATTTTGTGGATCTATATTAAAAAAAACTTGTTAAACTTTGTGACATATTTCCATTCTATGGAGGTCAGGCGCGAACGAACACACCATAATTTTATTATACCATATTTCTTCAAACTGAAACATAATTATTAAAGTATACTTACGCAGATAGATATGAAAAATCTTTATTAAAGTTTGTGCCTATTCCCATTCTATGGAGGCTAGGCGCGAACGCAGACCCCACAATTGTATTATACCATCCCTATTTAAGTTAAAACATACTTATCAAAGTATTATTATGTACATCTATATCAAAAACACTTGTAAACGTTTTTTTTTTTTTTTTAATTTTTAACTTTTTTATTTCCATACTTTGTGGACCAGGCGCGAACGCAGACCCCACAAATAAATTGAACCACCGTTCTGCCAGATCAAACATACCCATTCCTGTGTCTCCATACATCTTCTATCATTATATGTAATCAGTTTTTTAAAATAGTCAACCATATAGGAGCCTATTCGTGATCAGATACACACACACATACACACACAAACATTCAGCTTTATATATATATATATATATATATATATATATATATATATATATATACACATATATATATATATATATATATATATATATATGCGTGTGTGTATGTGTGTGTTCGTGTATGTGCGTATAAATAAAGAAACCCAAAACGATCGGTGATAAAATAAAAACTGAATGAATTGCAATATTTATTAATCCATCAAAACTCCAAGCAAGCTATGGATATTCAAAGAAAGACATTTTGTGAGATGAAATGCAGTGGTGTCAAAAAAGAAAGTCCGAACTTATCATTTTTTTTCAAAAACCGCAAATTAAAGCTAAATTAAATGTAACTGTTTAAATAACTTTTACCTCATTTGATTCGCCTTTTACTCCTCTATAATTTTACCTGGCCACATTTGACTTTAATTGAATCAAATGATATATAAATTGTTTAAACAGTTCCATTCAGTTTAGCTTAAATTGCGGGTTTTTTTTTTTTTTAATGACAAGTGCGGACTTCCTCTTTGGCACCATTGTATATAATTATTTCCATAAACAACGCCGGTGTTAACACAAACAATTACAGCCTTGTCTAGACGTGAGTTTCGCTCGAGTTCATCAGTATTATGAGTAGAACATATTCTGTACGCGAAGGGAGTATGCTGACACCACGGCACATACGAGAACATCTATTAACTAACACAGATCAAGCAACCCGCGGCGAGCTTCGATTGTCGAAAAAATTATATATATATATATATATATATATATATATATATATATATATATATATATATATATATATATATGAGCAGAAAGACCCGACATTGGTCGGGATAGAGTCAGGATCAACAAATGTTCCATTCTCCCATACTATTATTGTCATGGAAATGAGAGAAATCGACCATATTTAAAAAAAAAAAAAAAAAAAAAAGCAGTGTATCGAAAGGAAGCTCCCAAACATTACCTTAATCCACAATACATTAAAGTCTACATTGCACTGTAGAGAATATACTGTTGATTTTATAAAACTATTTGT